>NC_020491.1:21530036-21550198 GCF_000184155.1 Fragaria vesca subsp. vesca
GAAACAAGGAACTACGCCGAGAATTACAGAGGAGAAGGCACGGCAAGAGAAATCCTAAAACTAGGGTTTGTGTTTGGAGAAGAATTTCTGAAGGAGATGAAAGACGTTGTTTTTCTGCGGCCAAGAGCGACCCTTTCACGTCCCCAACTCCTCATACATATAGAGAACATATGAACAGTTGCTATTAGGGTTAGAGAACCTTTAATTTTCGTCCATGGGCTCGCCGTTGTGGTCTGGGCCTTGAAATTGAAGTTCCGGTCCAAATCAGAAATTCGGGCAGACTGACCTTTGGTCACTCAAACGGTCATAACTTGGTCACCAAAATAGCTATTGACGATCTGCGAAAAGTTCTGAAAACTAGACTCTTCTAGCTTTCTGCTGATATAAAGTTCATCTCCTGGATCGTTGTGAGCTGATCACAATTCTCTGTCGAAGTTGACTGACTATTCCTGGCAGATTTTCTGATTTCTTTCCTTGCGCCATATGGATTCCTTTTCCTTCAAGATTTCTCCTCTTTTGCCTCTTTTGTGCTCCTCGGCTTTATTTGTGACCTAAAAACACAAACTAAGTTAAAATCAATATTGTTAAAAGAATTACATAACTAAATAGGGTCGGAAATACATTAAGAACGTTGCATAAAATGCACCTATCAAATCACACCATATATACTTTTTTCTTGAGGCATCATTAGAATCGATTGTCTCTTGATCATAAAATATTGTCATCAATGCCTTCAAACGCAATTACTTCTCGGTTTTTTCCTTCCTATATTATATATCGGCAATTATGATAAATCACCGTCATTTTCTTCCTCGATTATATATCGGCAATTACGATAAATCGTCGTTATTTCATTCCCTTTTATATATCGGCAATTATGAGAAATAACCGTTATTGCCTTTTCTTTTATATATCAGCAATTATGAGAAATCGCCGTTATTGCCTTCCCTTTTAATTTCTTCTCCGGAGTTTAATACCTAATAGAATTTCATAATAAAATTCTATTCAGATATTGCTAATAAAGCATCAGATTTTTCTTATCTATCGGCCAAGATTTCAAGGGCCGATTTACCAAAGACGGGTGCAAACATTTATTTAGCACGCGGTAGGCTACTTGCGTCTCTCTCTCTCCTCATGTAGGCCTGACCCACAGCTTATGTTGGGTCTAGTTGGCAACCGGCCTGTCTAGGTCACGGACTGGGTCAAAATCCTCACCTTTTTCTTAGCATGGGCCAGTAAATGTCAAGATGAAGCCGGTCAACAAACCACCGGTGGAAACTAGGGGTGGGTTCGGTTTGAATGGGTTAGGTTTTTAGCCTAAACTGAAAATCAAACCGAAAATAAAATTCGGCCCGGTTTGGCCTGGTTTTCCATTTTCAGACATGCCAAACTAAAAACCAAACCAAACCGATGGTCCAATTCAGTTTGGGTTTTTTTATTTTACTTCTTTTTTTTTTTGTACAAAACTGTGTACAAATTGTAAAATTTTCTGACCATGATTTAACTGTAGCCAAAAAATTAACAGCTCTTTCACCCTTCTTGCTTTTAGCATTTCAAAACTATATATCAATATAACCACAAACCAAATGTATACAAAAGCAATACAAAAAACTAAAAATAGTTTGAAAGTCCATAGTTAAAGTCCGTACATCTTAAACACAAAATATAAAGTTCATACTTCATAGTTCATACTCCATACTTCTATATGGTAAAACTCAAAAGTCCATAAATTACAAAGAGTCCAATGTTAAAAGTTTATACATCACAAAACAAGAACTCGGAATATTTAGAGAAAAGTAGATCAAATTCTTCTTGCAACATAATCTCATGCTCGAAAAAATGTTTGCTTTATTTTTAAGAGGCAACATACCACTCTTAACACCTTGCACATGTGACAATGATGACATCTCCAAAATTTCTATCTGAACAAAAAACAAAATAGACAAATAAAAAGTTAGATAAGAAAACCATATATGTAACATAAACTAAAAAAGAATTTTCTCAAATCAAATTTATATCCAAGAATAAAAAGAAACTATCATCTCTTTCCGCTTCTTCACATATCTCAATCTCCTCACTAGTGAGCACATGATGTAAAGCAATAGTTTCACCTCTAAGCCAACTTTGTGTACATATCAAGGCTTCCACCATTTTTAGACTTAAAAAGCTTCGATGTGGATTAATGACCCTCCCACTAGTGTTAAAAGAAGATTCCAAAGGTATAAGGTATAGTAGACATCTGAATAGCTAGAATATCTTTTGCAATGCGGGCCAATATAGGGTATTCGGAAACCCTATTCACTCTCCACCAACCCAACAAGTCAAACTTTCCATCATCTCCTTCAATAGTGTCACTAACATATCTATCAACATCATTGTATATGAATCGAACTTGGCTTTCGTTGTTTTTCTTTTCAACTCCTTCTCCTTCAATTTACTCTCAAACTCGGTAAGACCCGAGAAAGAAGAAGGTTCAACCTTAACATTGGATGCTTCAGACCCTCCAACCCCTCTAACTTCATTTTCCTCCGCTTCATTCACTTTGTAAATGTCACACAAAAGAATTTTCACACTCTTTGTGACAACTTCCACCCTATGGTATTGATCCTCCTCCCCATAGACAACTAGAGGTACATGAGGCTAAAACGCTCGTCGGGTAAAGACCATTGACGTCAAATCGCAGGCCAAGAGGGATTGGATGACACAACCCCATGGTTGCCAGCCGCAAAGCATAGAGAGCTCTCGCTCTCATTCTTTCTATGAAATGACAATGAACATGAGACATGACATAATTTGTCTAAAATTATAAAAAGTAAAAAAAATTCAAGGAAAATAGTCACGGAATTTTAATTTCTCGTTAACCATAATAAAAATTGTTGTTTTAGTCCACATATAAATACTTGAATAAATATGTATTTCTATTGTTCAAAAGAAATAAATAACTAATGACAATACTACCGCTCATGCATAGGGCATTTGGTTTAAATCTGAATGAAGAATGTTGAATTTGGGGTACAAATTGGTAGATTCGCCAAGTTTAGGGTCTATTTTATCAATTTTACCCCACTTCAACATCCAACATGGGTGTATCAACCTGTTGTTTGTATGAAGTAGCTTTGGCTTTTTTTTGTTCGCAACCCTTATTTCTTCCCATTCTGTTGAGAAATGTTATATATATATATATATATATATATATATATATATTAGGCAATCGAGGGTAACTTTAAAATCAAAAGATAAACATGAAATAATAGCAGACTTAAGGTGAATAATTTACTTGTTAATGACAGAATTTCCACCGCAGTGTTGTTCATCTAGTTACTCCAGGCTACACGTAAAAACATTTCTACGTACGACTCCTTCTCATCATCAAAATCACAAGCAGTGCCTTTAAATGACATAGTTTGGTCTTCATCGTTTAATAAATTTTGAGAGCTCTCAATTGTCTCATGAGGAGGGCACATATAGCGCCTCTTAGGTGTCTCCTGAATAGAACACAAATTATTTACAAAGTGAACAAACATAACTATGATAGTAGAATAGGAACCCGCATGATCTAACTCACCGGAAGATATATAGATTTTCGTCTGTTATTGGCTTCCCTTATTTGTTTGGGGCTTACCTCATAAATGATAAATCTCACCACCTCAGGAACTGATCTTGTCAATGTCTTTGACTGTACATGCGTAAAGTACTGCATGTAATGGTTCAAGTGAAAGTTCAAAAGTAAAAATGCTGAATCAATCATAGATATAAATTATCTAACAATTTCATATACAAATTCTCCAAGATATACTTTACCTTATCGCATTGTCGGGTGCCGTTCAGTCTGATTTTATATTCCATTTTCCATCCGTGGAGTCTGTCTGAAAAGTATACATTTTCTTGTTCTGAGCAGTAAGTTCCTTGATAACTTCATCTTCAGGTACAAACTGCATGCATCCACTCAACAAACACAACATGAGATCAATATTCACATAATTATGTTGATGTTTGTTCATAAGTGAAGCACTATAAAACAAATAAAATTTACACCTCGTTTAATGTGATTTAGATCTATATTTACACAATTATCCTAATGTTTTCCTACCCGCATTTTATATTGTTTTTCTTTTGATTTTAACATTTTACTATGTTAAACTGAGTGGACAAACAAAAATATAAAATAAAAGTTATACCTTGTTTATTGTGTGTCAATGACAAAATTATCAGGAATTTTAAAGGATACATTGGAAATGTGGGCCACTTGTTTGGTGGCCGATCGAGTTGGCCTTGTAGTGACAGTTGGTTCTTGTAAGTTTAAAAACAAGGGAGAAATACAAAACACTACCAGGCAACTTTTCCTTAGACAAATCAATCCTCAAACATTTCAATTATACAGTTTAGTCATACTCCATTATTATATATATATATATATTATTATTATTATTTATCTTACTTAGTAAGACTAAGACTTACCATCCTAAGAACTAGCCTTCAACATGCCATTTTCACCTAACGACACCTTATCTTTCTGGTTATTATCTTGGCAAAATCACTGCTGCCTTAGTATAGTAAAACTTCCTAGCATTTACAAGCAAAGCATAGAAACATGCAAAATATAAGAATATAAAGCCCACATACAAACTAAAATACAATCAACTAGATATTTCTGTGACGGATTATAGGGCACAAGACAGAATTTATTTATTCAAACATGAATACAAATATAAAACCCAGAGCCTCACTCTCAGGTAAACAGCTAAAAGCTGTTTAGTTATCCATATTTATGATTACAAGATAAACACTTACTTGTAAATACAGCACTCCACACCAGATGAATACAACACACCACACAGTAAGCACTCTATTATTCTCACACTATACTAGAAGACTTTATTCTGGCTATTTTACTTGTTGAGAAAGGTTGAGGGAACTTATGTCTGTCATTTCTCATGTCTTCCTACTGACGCCTAAAGCTCCTTATATAGGGAGCGGACTCCAAACTAAGATTAAAACTCCCCTATACTAAGTGGAAGACAAGAGGAATCTTATCCTCATAACTTTACTTTTGAAAAAGTAAAGTCTTCTGTCTTCATGCGTCGGCAACCGTTTATGTTTCTAACATATTTACTATGTTGTGATATTCTTCCGGATTTTCCTCATATCCTGCTGAAGAGTTGGGACCACTGTATTCCCATTCACGTGCAGTGTCATCTTCTTCATTGTCAAGCTGAATCAAAAGGATAAGAAATCTTTTGCTTTTCATCTTTCGTAACTTTCTCTAGCCATATAGTGGTAGCCAGAGTGCAATCCACTTCTTTCTTCATAAGAGCTGTGAAAAAGTCACAATTCTCTGGCGGAAGGTGATTATAACAAGTGACCATTTTCTCTCCACTTGCTAAAAAACTTGAATCATAGTCTCTTAATACCACATATTTGATAATAGCTATAGCCATAGCCTTCTTCCACTGGATGCTTTGATTTGGTCTACCATTGCCACCTGCAACGGCTGGTTTTTGAATTGGACTTTGGATTAACTTGACAAAATGATATGGAGAGATATAATGCGCCTATCCATCTACTATTGTCCATTCTGGAGGAGTTGAAATGAATTTTAATCTCAAAATACATCCATCAGGTCTAATGTTCTTGACAGCTTTAGATATTATATCTAGGACACCTTTCAAATCTTCATTAGTTTTTGCCCAAATGTTATGAACAAAACCGTTTTCCACAAGCCATAACTTGTGTTTTTGAGGATGCTCTGCTTGAACATCAACCAGATATCTCCCATAATATGGGCCATGGACTACTGATAATGTTTGTGGAAGAACATCTTTACCTTCATTATGAAAGTTATACCATTCAGATTCTTTTACTGCTAACATTGGGATTTTAGCACATTCAGGATTTTCAAGGTAGAAAACCTTAGAATTTCCTGCTGGATTTTCTGCTTGTACAATTTTGTCCTTTGTATGGAATCCATACAATTCTTCTGTTAAAGCTTTAAGTGTTTGAAGCAAGTGAGCTTCATTCTCCTCATAGAATGCATGCAGAATATTATCAATAATAATCTTCTACTTAAAGGCCAATAGCCTATCTGTCCTGAAAACTGGTTTTCGAAATATCTTTAAAGGCTGATCATGAATAACCTTCTTCCCAGTAACTCAGGGTAGCTTGTTAGCCCTAAAAGGGGCTCTTCTGCTTTTTAGCAAAGTAGCAGCCAAAAACGGACTTGATATGCCTTTACCGTGTACTGTTTGAGACGGGCTTGCCGGTCTTTTACCTTGAGATCGATCAGTTAAGGTTGTTCCTTTTTAACACAGCAAGAACTCATTTATGAGTTTTTCTTCATCGGAAGTAACAGATTGATCTGCATCTTTCAAGGTGGTTTTAGAATGGTCTGAATGCTCATCCCATCCATAATCTAGTCTTGGCTTGATTCTTTTTGAAGACTGGCTTGACTCAGCAGCTCCATAGGAAACAATGTATTGATAACCTGGTCCGTCATGGAAAGGTCCTACGGTTTTATCACCGCTCTTGTATCTTTCCCAAAGCTTCTTCTCCTCTGATAGCGGTTTCCGGTTTCTTGGATTACGACATTCTCTTTCAAACATTGTCATTTCTCTTGTAAGAGCATCAGACAAATAGTTTTTGTCATCTGCAACCATTTCAACATCGTATTCATATTGAGTTAAAAACATTTACCATCTCAGAACTCTTCCTCTATCAGCAGCATCAGTTAATTTGTAGTTTTTGAAATTTTTAACTCTTTTGTTATCAATTCTTACTACAAATTTATTTCCTAAGAATGCTTCAGCGCCCTTAATGCTTTTAATTAAGGCAAGGACTTCCTTGTCTCCAGTATAATAGTTTAACTCTGCTGCATTAAACTTTCCTGATAGAAATTTACAAATCTTTTCATGATTTGTATCTAGAGCAACAGCTAAAACAACTCCTGCCCAGTAATAATCATTTGCATCAGTTTGCAAGATGATCAAATCTCCTTCTTCAGGTAACTGTAAAGGAGGAAGGTTTTTTGTTAATTCTTTAATCTTTCTGACAATATTACTGTCATCTTCTGTGAAAGACCATTTCTTTTTAGAACTTGTTTTTGGAGAGAGAAGTGCTATGAGACCACTAACTTGAGGAATAAAGTCTCTCGCAAAATTAACAACTCCCAAAAATCTCTTCAGAGATTTTGCATCTGGGATATTGTCTGGAAATTGGCTAATTTTCTTGACAATGTGTTCTTGGAGACGAATCTCTCCATCCTTAACATGAATGCCAAGGAAATCAATTTCTCCCTTTATAAGGTGAATCTTCTTCTGCCCAAGGATAATTCCTTTCTGGACAATAAGTTTACACACTTGTCCTATGTGCTTTAGATGTTCATTCATAGTTCTAGAGAAGACAAAAATGTCATCTATATAAACTATGCAAAAATCTGAGTAAGGCTTAAAAATATTATCCATTTTCCTTTAGAAAATAGACGAGGCTTGCTTAAGGCCAAATGGCATAACTAACCATTCATAATGCCCTTGAGGAGTTCCAAAAGCTGTCAAAGCAATCGAATCATGATGCATTTTAACCTGCTAGAAGCCTGATTTTGCATCAAACTTAGAGAAGATTTTTGCTCCTATAAGCCTATTGATGAGAACTCTCACCTGAGCTATTTAATAACCGTTTTTAAAGGTCTTTTTATTCACATCCCTGTAATCAATTACCATTCTAGTTTTTCCTCTTAATTGTTCTGCATGATTTCTTACCAAGAATGCTGGGGCATGATGAAGACTATTTGAAGGCCTGATTAACTTTTTTTCAAGAAGCTCTTGAATTTGACTTTCCATTTCTTTCCTATCTTCTTCCTTATAATGAGGGATGGCCTTAACATGGCAAATAGCATTTGCATCATGCATTCTTAGTTGATAATATATTGGGTCTCTTTCCCAATACAGCTGAGGATCTTCACTGATACTGGTTTCAGCAAATTTTCTATTTCCGTGAGAGTCAGTATTTTCTTTTGTTCTACCTTATTAGCATATACATTTAAGTTATGCTCTCTGATGTATTTTTTTTCTCCATTAGAACTCTCATTGTCAGAAATTTGATATTCAGAATTTTCCTCTGATTCAGAGTCTTTTGAACTTGTTGCTTCATTTACCAATATTTCACTGTGACCTTTAAGCTAGTCTTGTAACAGTAAAACTGGCTTATAATCACCACTCTTCGCTGGCGACTTATGATATTGATTTGTAAATCCTTTACTTCTAATGTGCACTACGTTTGTTAATCGAGATTCCCAATAGAATTTTCGATTTTTCTCAAACCTGATCATTTCTGGTGTTTGAATTACTGTTTGTTGAAGAAGAAAGTCATTTCCAATCAACAAATCAGCTGTCTGGCCTTCACACTGCCAGAGGATCTTGATGATAATATTTCCTCCTCCTAAGGAAACTTTTACATTTTGGGCCATTGTATCTATGACTATTTTATTTTCTTCCATTGCGATTCCAGTAATTGTTCTTGGAGATTTTTCCCAATATTCTTCAGGATTGCATATCTTTTAGCAAGAGAGTACCCTGAACCGCTATCGACAAATGCATGTAGATGATACTTCTTGTAAGTGGGAAACTTCAGTCCTATAGTGATATAATTACTATATATGCTTGTCTGGACTGGCATTACTCGCTCTTGCTTCGTTGGAGCATCAAGTAATTCTTCTGTGAAAGGATTGACACGTCTCACAGCAGTTATGGAATTAAGAGAATCAAGAGACTCTTTTATTTCCTTGTTCTGGCTTAATGAAGTTACAAACTTCATCGTTTTTATATCCTCTTCAAGGTTCTTCTCTTGTTCTTTTTATGGAATACATTATATTCCTCTTCTACTAGGATATGAGCATCATTATCCTTGGTTTTTCTTCTGAGTTCTGCAATAAAGCATTCTCGATGATAAGTTTATCTTGTACTTTCACAGTACATGGGAATTGTATTATTATCATCACATTTGCAATAGTCAGATGTAAATTTTCTCGGATTGGGATGGAAGATATTAATAACATCAGAAGTTTCTTCCTTCCAATTTTGTATTTGTAATAAAAATATAGGACGATATCCTATATCTTCTTCTTCTTCTTCAGAGCTTTTTGAATCACTTTCTGTCTCGCTTTCTGATAGGTACTCAAGAGAATATATTGATTCATTCTCTTCATCAGAATATGCAACTTCAAAGCCTTTTAGATTAGCATATTCTATTGCTTCATCATATTCAGCAATTAAGGCTTTAGAAGACCTCTTGTCCTTTTTTGGACACCCGTTTGCATAATGTCCCTCTGCCTTCCAAAGCCAACATCTATATTTTTTTACTTCTCTAGAGGAAAAATTTGTTTTCTTTTTCTTTTGAAAAATCTCTTTCTAGGAGAAGTTTGAGAAGATTTTTCTTTTTTATATTCAGAACTTTTTCTAAACTTATACTTCTTTTTAGAAGCAAATTTTCCGCCATGCTTGCGGCTAGAGAACTTCTTTATGTATTTTCTTTCTTTAAGAATATGACATCCCCATTGTGTCGGAGTATCAAGTATCTTTGGACACATATTTTCAACACCCTTGAGTTGCTTCTTTGCAGTTTTGAATTTTCTGTTCTCTGTGCATTGCTTTCTTATGAGATCCCTAACTCTTTCTGCTATTCCTTCTACAGTAAAGTACTGAAGAAGGTTTCTTCCAAGGACTGTGCTACTGCGTCATTCTAGGGTTCTGACAACTTTCTATAATATGTTCTGACGATATCGTTATTTTCAATGTCTCCAATAGTGTAGTAGTAGTTTTGGAATTCATTGGTGTATTCCTCAAAATACCTCATGTTACAAATACTCAATATTTAAATATTTGCTTTAGCTCTTTCTTTAGATTGCTCACTATGCCCAATGACATCTTCACAGAATTGTGCATAGATAGGCATTGCAAAATCTAAAGAACTATTAGTCTAAGCTAACTTGACTGCTCAATCAGCCCATTTAGAACTTCTCTTAAACGACTGATACCATTTCTGGACTATTCCAGTTAAGGTTAACTCATAATATGCATAAGCATTCTCATAGGCATACTTTGATAACACTAGAGCCTGAGTTAACTTTAAGCTAGCAACCCAGTTATCTATTGTCTTTCTTTTATTTCCTACCTGGTCTAAATCCAGATAAACCCCTCTTTCGGACACTGACTGTCCTCATTTGGGTTCCGTAGGGATATACTTCTGAGAACTTCGTTCCCTATTCTTTCCTATAGGAGCTTGTCCTTTAGGAAGCTTGATATTCTTTTCTCGAATGATCTTAGTCAGATTGTTTGTAATGTTTTGTACTATGGTATAACCACTTTCTGGAGGGGCTTGCCTCTCACCACCATCTGTATCCATAGAAGATGAACTTGGTGGTTCTTCTTTTGCTGCTTGATAAGGAAGAATCTTCCTTTCATTCTTTCCAAGTCAAATTTGAGAAATTTCATTTATGATTTTCTCCAATTATTCTATGGATTCACAAGTCTCAGCTTGTGCATATAATCCTTTTAGTTCTCTTGCTCTAAGCATTTTCATAGGTCTTTTAGTATCCTCTTCCTCAAAGGATTCTTCATGAAAAATTGATTTAGTTCCAGAGGAACTAGCTTCTTCATAATCAGCAAATGAATGCCTATGAAACTGTAAGCTTATTTTTCCACCCATGTCTTCATAAATTGAAGCATTAGTACTTTCAAGCTGTTTAACAAGAGGGGTTAAATTCCATTCTTTTGGGAATGTTACTTCATGCCACTTTGTGATATGTTTTTGCTGAGAATTATTTTTTGGGTTGGTGAGAACAAATGTAGTAATCCCAGGGCTATTTAGAAACTTGGTGTTGGGAGTTACATTTGAGCTCTCTTAGACAGTGAGCGGCATCTCTGAGATGCGTTGTGAAGTTTGGAAACACATTGAAATATGTAACTTGGTTGCACAAGGAAGCTTCTACTGTTCCTAATAGACTTTTCTTAAAATCTGTTATTCGATCGTCTTGTAAGACACATAGGACAGAACAACCAATTCCATCTCTGGCTAAGAGTTTTATTCCTACTTGGATTGCTCCAATATGCATATAGGAATATTTTTTCTGGAAAGCTTCACTTACTTCCTTTGGAGTTATTAATCTGATATTTGTTTCACCACCTGTGGCTGGAACAATTAATTCTAGTACCTTGAATCTGTGAGAATCCATAATGAAAGATCCTTTCTTATAGGTCTCGTTGAATTTAAATCTAAGCGCAGATGCTTCTCGCACATTAGATTGGATTTCATTATACTCAAATTCTTGAGCGTTTATTAACTGTACCGAAACTGTGTTCCTTTTACTGAGGATTCTACTCAGCATCTTCACATCTCTCTTGGTTGTAGATTTTGATGTTTTTGATGATTTCCATTCAAGTAACTTTGGTTCACTAAACCTTAGTCTACTTTCTCCCATTGATGGGGGTGGAGAATGTATGATGATTTTACTAGCAACATTTTGAGCTAGCGACTCTTCATCGATCTTTTCATAACTTTCACCTTCCTTCATTTTTTTACAATCTTTTGTAGATTTGAGATCTTGTTATGTAATTCTCAAAATTGAATTTTGAGGTTAGTACCTATCTCTTGGAGATAAGCGATATTATAATTCTGCTGATAAATTATTACTTCCACATTTTCAGCAAGTTTCTCAGTAGGACAATGAAAGCTAATAGCTTTAACATCTTCCTGTTTTACTTTAGATCTACTCTTTGATTTATCCTATCCTGGAGATAAGAGTTTCTAAAAGCTTTTTAAAGTTTTCTTGAATATTTCTTAGTTCCACTACTTGCTGATGAATATTGTTTGCAAGATTCTCAATGCGAACTAATTTCCTTTCAATATCTATTAGATATTGCTTTTCTTTGAGATAATCTAGCTTGATTTCAAGCCTAGCAATTTTTGAATTTATTTCTTCAAGTTGATTAATCCTTAGATTAAATCTCTCGAGTTGTTCTGTAACCTTTTCAGAGGTTTTATCCCTAGATAAATGATCTAGGAACTCGATTAAACTTGGTCTTGTTGGATCAAGCTCTTCTACTTCGATCTCTCTTTGAAGATGAATATGTTCGTCGTAGAGAGTATTTAATACTCTACAATGGTATTCAATGGAGTATTGATTTTCTTGAATATGCCTTGTATAAAAGCACACTTCCCACTTATCAGTTCTTTTTGCAGTACAATAAGACTGATAATTTTTAAATTTGGATTCTCTTTTATTTGTCAAGAGAAATCAACTTTGTGGCATGACCCTTTTTCTTACCTGCTTTTGAGCCTAGCAGGCTCTGATACCAACTAGAGCGGATCTAACCAATGCTCAAATAATCAAGAGGTTTTTGATCTTCTTCAAAAGTTTCTTTGAGAATTTTGACTTCTTCTTCTGTCTGATAGATCATTTTCTGGATCCGATAGATAATATCCCAATAATTTTTAGTACTTCTATGAAGCTTAGATCAGAATTTTTTTAGTTTTCTTAACTTTTCTCTCTCTTCCTGCAATTCCTTATGAGATCTTGTATCAATAGATTCTCCAATGATGAAAAATTAATTGTTTACCTTTGAGTAAAGAGGATAGATTTATATATTTGTATTATGGTAAATAAACAAATTCATAGTCCCACCATGCTCCGTCAAATTTATTACTGAAGGTAACACAAAAGAAATTAAGATAACATAAAAGACAAAAAGGACTAAAACGCAAATATTTGTCCTAAACTGTTAAAGAAATTATGTAAAGGACTATTTTGTGAAATGAAATTTGGTCGGGTATTAAATTGTAGTTTGCTCTAAAAACAAAGCGAATGGAAAGATTGATAAATAGGATATGAAACTCTAAGGACAAGGTTTTTAAAAATATAATATAAAAATCATCATCTAAATAAAATTAAGAAAAATGAAAAATCACCATGTCATTCATTTTGGGGCTCTCTTGGTCAGCTTGAGCTTGCTCTGTCACTGTTTTTATTAGTTGGCTTTTTTCTTTCGTTGACTCAGAAGTCTTTTCTTCCTAGAGGAATAGCAAATCATATAAGATTTTTTTCATCCAAAAGCAAAAAAAAATTCCATCATCATGGAAATATATATAGACATTTAAAATTATAACTAACAAAAACGAAACACCACCACGCTAGTTCTACTATCGGTCTTTGACTTTTGTTCTTTTTCTATATCCGCATCTGCTAGTTTCATCAATTCAGCCCCTTGTTTCTGTAAAGAATGGAACAATTTTGTTAATGCAAAGTTGTATGATGATATGTTAGGTTATACCAAAATTTCTAGGCCATAAGTTCTTACAAGAACAACATCCTTTATGACTTCTCCGAATTTCTCCTGCATGTGATCTAGGAGATGTGTATCTTGTTTCTATAAAACTGATTCCTTTCTGGCTTGAGATGAAGAGACCACTTCACCACTTTGTTGTTGGGTTTGTGGATCCGATTCCACCAAGGATGAGGTTTGTGTCATACCTGATCTTACTTGGTAACGGTTTTCTATGTCTATTGGGAATAGGTTTCCAATGTGTTATAGGTTTCAGGTTAGATATTTATAAATAGGGGCATAGGGTGCAGTAGTTGATGTCGTGGTTTGAGAGAGCAAGTGAGATCTTGAGAGTTGGTGAGAACGTCTTGTGAGAGATCTTGTACTCTTGTTCTAGTGTTCTTCTTCTTCTTTAGTGAAACCCAGCAGCCCGGGGACGTAGGCAAAGTTCTTTGCTGAACCTCGTTACAATCTCGTGTGTTCGTGTTTGTTGTTTCTCGATCGTTTATCTATATTGTTTCGCACTTGTCTACTTCCGCAAGAGGAATTCTAGGCTGAATTCCTATCAGTTTGGTATCTAGAGCTCAAGTTCTTGAGTGGAAACAACGAGTATAGAAGACGTTAAGAAGAGGGTCAATAAGTTCAACAGCCATGACTTTAGCCTATGGAGGTCACAGATCGAGGACTACCTAAATATGAAGAGGCTTGCAAAGACTCTGGATGGCAAGCTCCTGAAAGGGATGGAGGAAGAAGATTTTGTCGAAATGGATAGGATGGCCCTTGGAGCAGTTCGACTATCGCTTTCGAATGAAGTACGGCGATTCGTTATCAAGGAGACTACGTTGAAGGGAATGATGGATAGTTTGTCCAACATGTATGAGAAGCCAAATGTCGTTCAACAATTATACTTGATGAGAAAGCTGTTCACTCTGAAGTTGGGGAAGGGTATATCTGTTCGCCAACAAGTTGGGTTAGTTGGTGATATTATCGAGCAACTAGCTTCAGTGGATGTTAAGTTCGACGAACACATCAAGGCGTTGGTGCTGCTGACTTCTATGCCTCTAGATTGGGATGTGACTGTGAACTCGATTTGTAGTGGAGCTGGGACTACAAAGAAGCTGAAATTTGATGATGTGTGTGATGTTCTTCTGAATGAGGAGACGCGAAGACTAAACAACCATGAAGATCCTTCAAGTTCTGCGTTATCTATGGAGAATAGAGGTAGAACATTCAACAAGAACTCAAACAACAATCGTGGGAGGTCCAAGTCTAGGGCACCAGGAAAAAGCCGAAGTATGTCCAAAGCAGGAAAGTGGTCCGATGGATGTTGGCATTGTGGGAAGCCCGGACATGTCAAGAAAGATTGTAACCAGTGGAAGAGTGATATGAAGATGGCAAACACAGCTGAGTTTGATTCAGATGCACTAGTACTGAGCGTGACTGAAGCACCATTGGAGTCATGGATCGTAGACTCTGGAGCATCTTTTCACTCAACTTCACAACAAGGGGCCATGATGAATTACCGACCTGGTAATTTTGGCAAAGTGTTTCTTGCTAATGGTGCACCCTTGGACATTGTGGGAAGGGGTGATGTGAAGATCTCGCTCGGGAATGGTGGAACATGGACCTTGACTAATGTTAGGCACATACCGCGGTTAAGGAAAAATTTGATCTCTGTGGGTCAGTTGGATGACGAAGGATGTCGTACCATTTTTGAGAATGGTAAATGGAAGGTATGTAAGGGAGCTATGGTGTTAGCTCGTGGAATCAAGACAGGATCACTCTATACGACCTTAAACATTATTGTTGTTGTTAAGAACAATGAAGGCGTTGCGATCGTTGAGAAAAATGAGGATGCAAACTTATGGCATCATAGACTTGGGCACATCAGCGAGAAAGGTATGGGCATACTTCAGTCGAAGGGAAAACTACATGGTGTGAACTCAGTGAAGATTGGGCTTTGTGAAGACTGTATATTTGGGAAGCAAAAGGTTGTCAGTTTCTCAAAGGGTGGCAAGGCGCCGAAAGATTCAAAGCTGGAGTTGGTTCATACTGACGTGTGGGGGCCTGCACCTGAGGTTTCTTTGGGTCGCTCAAAGTACTATGTGACATATATTGATGATTCCACAAGGAAAGTATGGGTTTATTTCATGGAACATAAATGGGAAGTTTTCAGTACTTTCAAGAAGTGGTAGGCGATCGTAGATAATGAGACCGGGATGAAGGTCAAATGTCTGAGGTCGGACAATGGAGGAGAATACTGTAGTAATGCCTTCAAAGAGTATTGTGCAGAGAATGAGATTAGGATGGAGAAGACAATTCCTGGAACTCCACAGCAGAATGGAGTGGCTGAACGCATGAATAGGACTCTGAATGAGCGCGCAAGGAGTATGCGGATACACGCAGGATTGCTAGAAACGTTTTAGGCTGATGCGGTTAATACTGCTGCTTATTTAATTAACCGTGGACCGTCAGTGCCATTAAATCATCTGCTACCTAAGGAAAAAATGGAGCGGAAAAGAGATAGGCCTATCACACTTGAGAGTTTTTGGTTGTGTGGCATATGTTCACATTGAGTCCAATGCAAGAAGCAAGCTAGATCCCAAGTCTCGAAAGTGCATATTCATTGACTATGGCGGTGATGAGTTTGGCTATAGATTTTGAATTATGCAAAGCAAGAAAGTAGTAAGGAGCCGAAATGTCATCTTTAATGAAGAGGTGATGTACAAGACTAGGCAAGCAGCAGAGCCTGAAAGTCCTGTAAGAAAAGATCAGCAGTTTGCAAGAATGGAAGAATTATCCAATGAAGATGTGTCTAAGGCAAGTCATGGGAAGGAACGACAACTAGAAGAAGCTCCTGAGGTCGCACAACCTGAAGAACAAGTTCCTAGTGATGAGCTAGTGACACCTCCTTTTGTGCCAAGAGTATCGTCGAGAAGTACCAAAGGTGTACCGGCTGTTAGATACTCGCCTTGTGCTAACTATTTGCTGTTAACCGATTCTGGTGAACCCGTGAGTTATGATGAGGCAATGCAACATGAAGATTCTGCTAAGTGGGAGGGTGCTATGCAAGATGAGATGGACTCTCTAATGTCCAACAATACTTGGGTGTTAGCTAAGTTGCCAACAGGCAAGAAGGCATTGCATAACAAATGGATTTACAAGATTAAGCAAGAAGTTGATGGGAGAAAACGTTACAAGGCAAGGCTCGTTGTGAAAGGTTTTCAACAAAGGGAGGGAATCGATTTTGATGAGATTTTTTCGCCGGTTGTGAAACATACGACAATCCGGGTGGTGCTTGGTTTAGTGGAAGCTGAAGGTTTGTATTTGGAGCAGCTAGACGTCAAGACTGCTTTCCTTCATGGGGATTTGAAGGAGGTCATATACATGAAGCAACCACAAGGGTTTATAGCACCTGGTGAGGAGGACTTGGTATGCAAACTGCAAAAGAGCTTGTATGGCTTAAAACAAGCCCCAAGGCAGTGGTACAAGAAGTTTGATGCATTCATGTGTAGGAGTGGCTACACAAGATGTCAATCCGATAACTGTTGTTACTTCAAGAGGTTTGACAAATCTTATATCATTCTCTTATTATATGTGGATGATATGTTGATAGCCGGGGCAGACTTCAAAGAGATCGAGAAGTTGAAGAGAGAGATGTCAAGCCAGTTCGCGATGAAGGATTTGGGTGAGGCGAAGAAAATCTTAGGTATAAAGATTATTCGTGATAAAGTGGCTGGTACTCTAAAGCTTTCACAAGCAGAGTATGTTGAGAAGGTGCTTGGGCGATTTAATATGGATGAATCAAAGCCTGTAGGAACACCGTTGGCGGCTCACTTTAAATTGTCAAGGGAACAATCACCCAAGAGCGAAAAAGAAAAGGAATATATGAAGAATGTACCTTATGCGTCGGCAGTTGGATGCTTAATGTATGCTATGGTGTGTACTAGACCCGATATTGCTCATGCGGTGGGAGTTGTGAGTAGGTACACGAGTAATCCAGGGAAGCAACATTGGGAGGCTGTGAAATGGATCATGAGGTATCTTCGGGGTACTACTAATATGTCTCTTTGTTTCAAGAGAGGTAGTACTGAACTACAAGGGTATGTGGATGCAGACTTGGCAGGATGTAATGATACTTATCGGAGTACTACTGGTTATGTGTATACTGTGGGTGGTGCTGCCGTATCTTGGGTTTCAAATTTGCAAGGGTATGTGGTCTTGTCCACAACAAAGTCAGAGTATGTAGTAGTCTCGGAGGCTGGCAAGGAGATGGTGTGGCTAAAGGGTCTGTTGGAAGAATTGGGCAAAGTGCCAGTGAATTGTCCGTTGCACTGTGATAGTCAAAGTGCAATTCACCTGGCAAAGAACCCTGCGTTTCATTCAAGGACTAAACACATTCCTATGAGGTATCACTACATACGAGAGCTCGTGGAGAATGAAGTGCTGCAATTATTGAAGATTCAAGGAAGTGAGAATCCTGCTGATATGTTTACTAAGTCTGTGCCGTTAGGCAAACTGAAGCTATGCTTGGCTTCAGTTGGTCTCCAGAAATAAAGGAGATGATGGCTGTGATGCTGGGTTTTGTGTTGCTATGTTTGAAGAGTATTGAAGAATGGTGACAACTAGCGTAATCGGCTCCAAGTGGAAGATTGTTGGGTTTGTGGATCCGATTCCACCAAGGATGAGGTTTGTGTCATACCTGATCTTACTTGGTAACGGTTTTCTATGTCTATTGGGAATAGATTTCCAATGTGTTATAGGTTTCAGGTTAGATATTTATAAATAGGGGCATAGGGTGCAGTAGTTGATGTCGTGGTTTGAGAGAGCAAGTGAGATCTTGAGAGTTGGTGAGAACGTCTTGTGAGAGATCTTGTACTCTTGTTCTTGTGTTCTTCTTCTTCTATAGTGAAACCCAGCTGCCCGGGGACGTAGGCAAAGTTCTTTGCTGAACCTCGTTACAATCTTGGGTGTTCGTGTTTGTTGTTTCTCGATCGTTTATCTATATTGTTTCGCACTTGTCTACTTCCGCAAGAGGAATTCTAGGCTGAATTCCTATTATTTGTATCTCATGGGAGTCCACTATTTGTTCATCTAGGAAGTCGTCCATGACCTTATTCATATCAAACGACGTTGGTGATATTCTGATTTGGGGTACTAGTGATGTAGCCGGCTCGGTTGCGGATGCCGATATTACCGTCTCAAACGTGGTTGATAAGACAATTGGTGCAATTGTAGCCGATGGAGAGGTGGATCTTGGTGATGACATACTGATAGAGAGAGAGAGAGAGAGAGAGAGAGAGAGTTATTTTTTTTTTTTGCAGACAAGAGTGAGGCATATTGCAATACGGAAGAACGCAGTGATGGAGTTGGAGAAATGGAGTACATTTTAAAGGGAAAATAGTGGACGACTTCCCCCTTACCCGGCTTCTCTTCATCTCCTTCTTCTTCTTCTCCTTCTCTTCTTAATGGTGATTTTCTTTTGCAGGTGTTCGACGGTGTCAGTGGGCTGTCTCTCCTGGGCTCATCGACGGCGGCTTGTGGCTTGGTCTGACTAGTGGTCGATGGATTCAAGTTTGATTCTGACTTCGGCATTAACACCGGAGATGGGGCCCTTGTGCTAGATCCACTCTGGACCGGCCACATTCTGGTTGGAGTGCCTGCAAAGATGACCCCTGCGCGTCGTCCGGATGTTGATGGTCGCAGCAGCGAGCCTGTGGCGGCCATCGGGGTGTGTTGAAGGCTGAGGAGGGTTTGGAGATGCACATCTAGTGCGGCGGCGCCGCTTCGGCAAAGCTCCTAGATTGCTTTATGGATTGAGTTTCTCAACTTGCAGTGGATCCTTTCAGGTCGGAGTTGGTGAGGCCATGTCCGGTGAGCCGATCCCGTGCGATAGTGGTGGCTGTTGGTGGTAGCGACGGCAGTTCGGCTTGGAAAAGTGTTATCGGCGGCTGTCAAGCACGGGTGCCTCTCTTCTTGGATGCCCATAGCAAATCTGGTTGGGTCTCTGCTTGGGCCTTGCTGATTTGGGCTTGGGTTTCCTCCTTGGCCCTGGGCCTGTATGGCTGGGTTGGGTTGTTATATTTTTCTTTTCTTACATTCTAATAATTTTTATTTTGTCAAAGTGGGGGGTATTTTACTATTTGGAAATGATGTTGCTGCTATCAAAAGAATATGCCGTCGGTGGCGTTCGTTTCATCTGTGTCATAGATATTCACGGATATGAACCGAAACTATGTTGGAAGTGTTTCAGTGCTAGAAAAGGTGATCCTGTTTAGGTTTTTTTGTCTTCCCCACATAGGTACCTATTATGTACGGTTTCTGATGATCAATAAAAGGGTTATTTATTTCTTAAAATAAAAAAAAAATAAGGCATATAACACAAAACTATCATTTGTAAATATAAATGATAAAAAAATTTTTAAATTGTTTCCACACGATAAAAAGGTAACTCTAAAACATATTTGATGATAAAATGATTACCTCTAAAGTTATTAAATGATATAACAGTCCATATGATCTTTTTTATTAACGTTTATACCCTTTTGTCTCCCCGTTTCTCTAAGATCAATGAGCGTCTCAAGGATTTGAAAACCCGACCCCCCAAAAGCGCGACGGAGACCCGCCCTTTCTCACGACGTCATACCGGTGGACATAGCTTCCTCTCAGCGTCGCAGTCATGTCTGTGGCTTTGGGATGACGAGCTCCGGTGAAAGAGAATCGAAGCTCGAATGTTTCTTCGACATCTCCAGAAAATTTTTCGACTCCGGCCACGACTGCAATCGAGACCGATGGCGGTAGCTTCATCTTGACGAGGTAAAGAAGTCTGTTGTAGTTTCACTTCACCTCCTTATT
>NC_020491.1:21553692-21571716 GCF_000184155.1 Fragaria vesca subsp. vesca
ATGTAACTATGCATGCAACTATACATGTAACTATCCATGTAACTATCTATATAACTATGTATGTAACTATGCATCTATGTAACTATCCATGTAACTACAGTTTGATAGTTACATGGGTAGTTAATTAGATACATGCCACACTTGTGTAACGATATTAACCTGCATATGTAACTATCATATGTAACTATCAATGTAACTATGCATGTAACTATCCATCTTTGTTACTATGCGTGTAATTATTCATATAACTATCTATGTAACTATGCATGTAGTTATGCATGTAACTATCTATGTAACTATCCATCTATGTTACTATGCATGTAACTATCCATGTAACAATCCATGTAACTATCCATATAACAATCCATGTAACTATCCATCTATGTAACTATCAATGTATATACTAAATTGTTAGTTATATACCTGGGTAGTTACATTGCTAGTTACATGGATTTTAATAGATTTTCTGTTCTAATACGCAGCGGGACGCTACCGTTGCGGAGCAGTGGCACGTTGCAATTATTATTATGTAAATAACTTGTGTACCTACATTAAGCTACGTATCTAACTATCAATGTAACTATGCATGTAATTATCCATGTATTTATCCATCTATGTAACTATGCATATAACTATCTATGTAACTATCCATGTAACTACCGACTGATAGATACATGTGTAGCTTCATACATTCTACACAATAAGCTACACTTTTTTTTTCTCACAATTTAGTGCCATCACAACTCTTAGAACTCTGGCTTTCCTCATTCATCGTTTAATCTAAAATTCATTACAAAATAGAGCAGAAAGGGAAAGGGAACCATTATTGTCACCATGCTTCAGTGCACTTAACATTGATTTCAGTATGACTATATCACTACCTTCCCTCAATGCAATCTGCATAATCTGCATAAGCATAAAATATTATGAAGTTGTTTGGGTGTTGAAAATGAAGAACCCAAAAACAGAAACATCAAGCTTAATAAATAGAGATATGTTCCACACAAATAATCTTTCATTTAGCTGTTCAACAAAACCGCCAACTCTCTACATCTCCTTAAACACTTGCTTGGTCGACTTTTCTCCTTCATTTTCCAGTTTTCTGCAGAATGACCTTCCCTCCTTCCGATGGCTATAACTTTCTCTACAAAATAGCTATCAATGATCCGCGAAATGTTCTGGAAACTAGACTCTTCTAGCTTTCCGTTGATATAAGGAAAGTTTCTTAGATCGCTCTGAGCTGCTCGCAATTTGCCGTCGAATTTGACTGAAAATCTGGGCAGAATTTCGTATTTCTTAAGCTTTCATCTGTAATGCGCATCTCTTTGCAGCGTGTAGCATCTCTTTCCTCACATTCCTTGCTCAAGAACTTGAGAAGGTCAGTCTTCGCTAGCACATCAAGGTCCACTGCTCTCTCATCGAGTAAAAACACCAAAATTCATTCACAGACATTTCCTCAAACACCTTGTGTGCATAACCAAATAACATAACACAAATTAAACATCCCAAACAAACATGCATTACAGCAATCTAATCAATAAAAGATTCATGACACCGCATTCTATTTCATAAATGACATACCCAAAATACAATAAAACCCATGAATTCAAGTTTCTTTTTCTATTTCTAGTTTTTAATCACATAAAAAAGAAAAAGCAATCAATTGATAAAAAAGAGAGAAACATATTAGCTTACCTTGTAAGCTGAAGACCATGATCAAAATTAATTTGAAAAGCCATGACATAAGAGATTTGTTGAAGGATGAAAGAAAAATCAAAGAGGATGAAATCGTCGATGACGACGGAGGAGAGCTTCGTCGTGTGCTTTTAGATATGTTCTCTCTAAGCTCGCTTTGGTAACGGCATCAATCTCTCGGTGGAGGACGACGTGTTCGCCGGAGAGAGTGATTCGTCGGAGAGAGAGAAATAGAAGAGAGAGAGAGAGTGAGGGAGATGAGTTGAGAGTGAGTGAGAGAGAGAGATGAATAATGGTTAATATGTTATTATTTTTGTTAGTGGCATGACATGTAATTTTTTAAAATTTATGGGCAACGGTTTAAAGAATTTAAATGGGTGTATTGTTTTATCATCAAGGAACATTTGTTAACAGATTTATCATTGGTTACTTCTAAAGGTACCATTTTATCATTGGCCCAAAAAAATATGTATGAATTTGTGAATTTGTTTTTACTTTGACCATGACTAAAATTCAGTATAAAGAAATCATGAATTATAATACGTTCTAACTATTGCATATAGCCCTACTTTTAAACAAAGATAACTTCTAAGTTAGCATAAAGAAAAGTGGATAGTTTTTCACGAGTTATCTTGTCATATATTTTTACTAGATTATCAAACTTATGTCAACGTTTACACACAAGTTTTTGAATAAACAAAAACAAATTTTCTCACTTCTCTCTCAACCTCTCTAAGCTAGCGTCGTCGCTAAGGTAGAGAATGGATTTGTCCGATCTGGAAATTTTTATGAAGCCTTGATGTCTTTTATAGACTATAATGTTGCGTCTATTATCTTTTTCTGTGGTTTATTCTTCTTCTTTTCCCTGGTGAATTAAGTGTTGAGATTGATGGGGTCGCGATGGTAGGTGGTGGTGGTCGGGCAAGCTCTTGTTGGAGAGGAGAAATCCCACATTAGAAAAGTGACAAATAAAATATAATTAATAAGTGGGTGGATCATTCTTAATTGTACCGAGGCATTTTGTAATTAAAACCCAACACCTTAAAGGTTGATCATTCTTAATTGTACCGAGGCCTTTTGTAATTAAAACCCAACACCTTAAAGGTGGTTAAGTTACGACAATATTGGTACACGAATGATCCACGAGCCATGCATGTCGCTGTTTGACAGCTCTAACTTTGATTGGGCTTCTAGATTTGCTTAAGAGGTTGTGGGCAGCTTGCTCGGTGGAGGGTGACGTTGTTGGTTTGGGATTGCTCAGTTCGAAGGTTAGACTGGTCGGCCACGTCAAGTTGAGGTAGTTGCTTTGGGCGATTGAGATGTGGTGCTGGTCGGGTTTCCAATCAGTGTCAACATAGGGAGCTTCTGGCCGGCGCTAGGGCGGAAAAGCCTGGTTTAGTGGTTGCGAAATGAGGCTGGGGTTGCTAGTAAGGCTATTAAAATTCTGTTTTAGGATATGGTAGGGTACGTTGGCAACGACTGTGGTCGAATTAGGACTGATTGGGTCTCGAAATCATTAAGGTGTCGGAATGCCAACAGAGATCATGAGGCAAAGGCCAGCTTATGGTTGTTGTGCTGAGGTCCTTTCTTACGGTGGTGGTTTGGATGTGGTTTTGTGGAGGCCTCGATCACCGGCGGATTTACAGTGGTGGTGGGTGGCTCCCTAAAGCTATGGAGGCAGCTCTGGAAGATGTTACGACTTTGGGTATTGGTCGGTTAATGCATTGGGAGCGGCTACAAGAAGAGGAATAGAATCCCCGATCTATGGATGTAGAGACTTGTAGTTGTGTCATTTTTTGGTTTGTGAGTCTTTTGTTTGACTTTGCTAAGGGACTAGCAAAGCTTAAGCATGAGAGAATTTGATAAGACCATAATATGCGACGAATTTATAGTTGAACCTTTACACTTTTGCTTAGTTTATTCCATAAAAATGTCGTTTTAACTTAGTTTCTTTCTTAAATACTTTGTGGAGCGATTATAGAGGAAAGAGAGCTAAAAGCGGGCAATTAAGGCTTCATCTATGAAGTAGTGTTGTGGAGGATGGAGAATGATCATCCTATTTGTCAGGACCCATCCCGAATTTCATCCTGAAACCCGAGGTAAGTCCTGCGGGATCCACCTCCAAGGAAAATTTACCGAAAATTCGGCATAATCTACCTTGAATATGGACAACCCTTTCCTGAAAAATCCTAGATAGCACTTCTATTATCAATCATCCATCCTCAACTCCTGGAGCCTTCCTACTCCCCAAGTTCATCACATCTCCCAATATAACAACTTCTCATCTAAAATAATTCCACAACCAACAACAGACAATTAATAATTTACTGCTGGACTTTCAGAGCATATCTAAAGATGAACGAAAAACAATGAATTAAGAATGAGTGGAAGTAGCCTATGACTATGTCTCGACTCCATGTACGCTCGACCTCAATTGAACTTAGCCTGCAAACTGGGCATTTAAAACCAAATGGCCCAGGGGAAAGTAATTTAAAAACGTTAGAGTGAGTGGACAAAAATACATTAAATAATTTAACAAAACGTAAATTAAATACTTTTCCACATTTAATCTTTAAAACCTCGCTGCACGCAACTTTGATATAACATTTAACATTAAAACCAGGATTCCACAAAAAAATAGACAAACCAACCCCGCTGGTTAATTAAATACGGAAATCTCGTAAGTAGAGATAAACCAGTTCCGCTGGTTAATCAATTATGTAACTGAGAAAAATAAAATAAAGGGAAGAGTTATCACCATGTAGATGGAGCCTCCAAGGCTCGGGTCGATGCCTCACAGGCTATAATAGCGTTTCACGCTAAGCGCTCAACTCACATATGATGAGGACCGCTAATAAGGCTATAATAGCGTCCCACTTTAAGCGCTCAACTCCCATATGATGAGGACCGCTAATAAAAATAAATAATAATATCCGATCAGTGCCTCCCAGGCTATAATAGAGTCCCACGCTAAGCGCTCTACTCACCTATGGTGAGGACCACTAATAACGTTAGCTAGTGAATAAAATATAAGCGACCCTATATTATGGTGACTAAAAACATACGAAAACACTTAAATCCAATAAACTTCCTCAAGATCATACGAATGGTACGGTTCCCAACCGTACTTGGAAATTATCATAAGAAATTAAAATAAACTCAATGACTTGTCTCACACGTCAAAATATTCTCAAAACCATAATATAAGTGAGATTTAATTAACAAGTAAAAATCATAATTAATATCTCAATCCAAAATTCTCACTAAACATTCTCAAGGTCAAGATCAATATTCTACCAATAATTTCGAAAATTATAAATAGCAAACTACCGAAAATCCCATTTTCGAAAATCTTTTATAAATCTCAAAGTTCACCATTAAAACAATCACAATGAAATCCGGAATTTATAAAAATATTCAAACTCAAATATCAAATTAATAATCCGAGCTCAAATCCATAAATCATGACCAACCGTTAATCAATGCTTCAAACTTAAATAATTTCCAAGATCATCTCATAAGCCGAAATTATAATATAAGCTCAGAAAATAAAATAATAAATTAAAAAATCTTGCATGCATATTTATTTAAAATCAAAATGTCCACTCACAAATTTAGGCATAAGCCCGACGATATCCGAATTGCCACTCAAGCGAGGTTTCCTTCGTATCTTGGCACAATAACCATGCTTAGAACCAAACTTCAATTCCAGAAAATAAATACTTAAATATAAAAACCAAAACTCTTCCGCTTAACTCACTACCCTTACTAGGGTTAAGCTCACCGGATTTCCACCAAACTCCACCACAACCTTAGTTCATCAATTCTAACATTCTAGAATAAATACCAAGGAAATCCAACAACCGGATTTTCATTCTAACAACCGCCAAAATTCTCAATCTTTGAAAAATCCCATACCTAACCAAAACTCCTTCAAAAATTTCAAACTTCACATCATTAAACTCCTCTCATTAAAACAATCTCAAAAACATGAAAAAGTATAGCCGAACTCCGGCGACCTCCAATGGCTACCAAATTTTGACACAATCTTCCTCTCAACATTCCAAACAACTTTCATAACTACCACAAAATCCAATTCTAAGCCTAACTAGGGTAATCGAACCAAAACCTTAAATTGAGCCCTAGAACTTCAATTATACATTTCTCCTTACGAAGATCGAATTGAGCCTATTCCTTTTGAGGGATTACTAACCTTGATGAGAGCTACAAGATGAGCCAAGAATCACGAGCTATGGTGGTCAGAGGAGCGATTTCCGGAGAATGGACAGTCCGGCGTTTCGGGCAAGATTTCTCTCATCCGGCGGCGTCACAGACCCAGTCACCGGCCCAGGAAGGAAGAGGAGGCGATGGGCGTCCGAACGGGACCGGTCCGGCGATCTCTGGTGGCTAGACGGTGGCGGGCGAATGTAGTGAATCCGGCGGGTCGAGAAGATTCGAGAGAGAGGAGAGAGAAGGGGAGAGAGAGAGAGAGAGTGTGGGTGTTGGGCTTCTCCACATCCTACCTGGTCCAAACTTAAACACAAAAAAATAAAGCCTTAAAAATTTTACCCATTTACCAACTAATGTTTACCCCTTTTTATCTGATAACTTTTACATGTTATCTCCGATTTAAGCGTGTCATGTGTCCACGAACTCCGTTTAACATCCTCTACGACTTTCATAAAGAAAGTTTTCCCAAATTTTAGACCCAGGAAAAAGTCAACTTTTGGAGCCTTAAATAGTAAACGGTTACTCAAAACGGTAAAAGCCAAAGTAATACCAAAAGTAAATAACCGTAATTTAATTTAAGAACTGGGATGTGACACTATTTGTCACAAAGCTCAATAGAAGTTGAAGAAAACTCACGTGCAAGACATACCTCAAGAAGCAACGATTTGAAGTCTGAAAATGGCTTATTTTGTTTTGAGGATTTATTCCCTGTGGTTTTAATAGGATTTTATCAAGACATTTGTGAGAGCTATCATTGCTTGAAGACAAAGTTTCATACGAAGTTGGTTTTGGAACAGATTTTGGGTGCCGAATTGGTGGGCTTTTTGGAAGGCGTTTACGTGGATTTAAAGATCATTATTTGAAGAATATTGGGCATTAATTTCGTAGAAAATCACCTTGAGAATCAGGAACAAATTGCTTTATGAAATCAAATCCTAGTTGGAAAAGAAGTTGTATCCTTTTGTGATTATGTGAGTATTTCGTGGCAGCAACTGTAGAATCTCTTGGAGACCTATTAAGCACAATATAACGCAGGTTTGAAGGCTCTTTTCTCAGCCATTCGATCAAGATTTCATCTTTTCAATTGAAGGGCCAAGATCAACAAAAAAGGGGTGATTTCTCCTATAGATAGAGGCATTTCTCTATCACTTTGTCATCTAATTTGCCGCACCAATACTAAGAAGAATTCTCTCTCCATAGCCGTGCTCTGTCTCATAAATCCTTGGAATAGTTTTTTGTTTAGTTTCTTAGAATTAGGCGTGTGGCTCATCCCTAAAGCCTTCGCTTCTCTTGGCGTGATTTGATCTTTTTGAGGAACAAAACGTGTAAACGATGACTCTCTTATGTTATTTAATTCATTATTTTCACAAGTATTTTTCACTAGGACTCTAAGCACTTTTGTTTGTTCCTAAGCACGTTTTTGTGTCTCATGACATTTTAGCGTTACGAGTCTATTTTCTTATTAGTCTTTTTCTAGTTTTCTAGGTGGAATATTAGTTGTATAATCTATTTTCTATTAGATTGTAGGCTCACTTGTGAGCCGAAATGTAAATGAGGATACAACCCTCATACAAATCTTATGATCTTGCTTGGCCTCTATACGCATGGCAACGGATCGATTCGTATTATATCCTTTACTTGAATATAAATGACAAAATTGTCTTTGAGTTAAAAAAAAAAAGATAGAAATACTTCTTCCTCCTCCTCTTAGAGCATATTTAGTAATGCTAGACATTTTTGAGTTAAATTTTAGTCAAATTAGCTAAAATGTCATTTTAGCTATATTTTGGCTAACCAATTTAGAAATACGGCTGCAATACATCAACATTATTCTTCAAATAAAGATTAAATAGTTTAAATATATTTATATATCACGTAAAATATCTTAAAAGGAATGTATTAAATTATAGCTAGCCTCATCTGAGTCATCTCGCTCTTTATATTTAGCTAACGAAATAGCTAAAAGTAATAATAGCTAAACTTTGGTCTGCTGGAGTTCCGAAAATATAAAAAAAAGCTAAACACGCTCTTTAAAATAGCTAAAAGCTAAAATAGAGAGTCTGCTAAAGTTGCTCTTATATTTTGTTCTTCTCTTTTATCTCTACTTTAGTTTATAACAATAAATGTTGAACAATAATTCCATCGCATATTATGCTCCTGCCAGGGGAGGCGTAGGCCGTAGGGAGTTGGGAAGGCACGGGGAATTTAAGGGTCTAGTGAAGTAGAACAGGCTCATGTGAGTTGGTACTTGGTAGTATATTGACTTGGCTATTTGGCTTTGGAACCTTGGAAGCCCTTCTAGTGAGGACTCTTAAGTTGAGGATTTGGTGAGAACTTTTCGGTTTATGGTTTAAAAGACCCAATTTTTTATCACATTTTGACATCTTATTCGTTCAGTTTTTAGGTTTATATGAATAGATCATTTCTACAAATTTTCATCTAAATTGGTGTTCGTTAAGATAACAAACTAGATCAAATTAATGGACGAACCAAATCTGTCAAATATAAACCGTTCAAGTTCATAATTGATAAATCACACTTATGAATGTCTTAACAATTTTCAATATAGCTGAAAATTTGAAGAAATAATCTACTCATAAATATCTATAAACTGAACGGTCAAGATGTAGATATAAGATCGAAAGGTGGGATAAGCCGAAAAGTCCTCAACTTAAGAGTCCTCACTAGAAGGGCTTCTTTGGAACCTTGACCTTAGGTATATTTTTTGTTTGGGGGTATTTTGGTTATTTCGCTAATAAGAAAAGGTGTAATTGATTGATTTGATAAAAAATGGTACAAGCAAAACCAGTACACCGTCCCCCGACTTTGTGAAAAAGAGTTGAACCCTTGATCTTCTTCCTACTCCAAGCCCCCACAGGTGCTCTTACTACTTTTCTTATTGATGGAATCCAAGTGTGGGGAATCTTATTCAGTTCAATCTGAAATCGCCCACTCACTCTTTCTGTCTCTCTGAAGGCCACACATCCCCAAATCGCAGAGCTACAGCCCCAAATCGGAATCAGGTAATTCATTTCTTCTCGGGTTTTGAATTTAGTTTCAAACTCTCAGATGAACATACTAAATGATGAACGCTCCAAGTTTAGTTTATCTTTGATTCTCTTCTAAGAATATGGAGGAAAACGTGTTGTGTTTCATTTGTCAGTTCTGATAATGGTTATAAGATTGGTTGACAAAGGTGTTGGAAATGAATATTTTGTGGATCCTGGTTCTTTGCATTTAGATATTTGCTGCATTTCAATTGCATTTAGTGATATGTCCATTTATCCGAACTCTCCTTTGAACGGAACCCACTGTTCTTTTAGTTTTTTTTTTTTTTTTTTTTTTTGAATCTGTTTCCATTTTTAATGATTTGTCTGAGAAAATGTGAAATTCCTAAAGAAGGCAGAGGTATCTTTGTTGCTATTCATATGGCTTTTCTTTTGTTTGGCTTGGACTGACAAGCTTAAATAATTAGAGGAGTAAAGAGAAAAATAGTGAGAGAAAGAAAGGGCGAATAGGTGAGTAATTGGCTATTCTTCTCATTGTTCCAACCACTAAGTTTAGTCAAAAGCTGAGAGGTATTGAATTACAAATAATGTCATGTTTATTGAAAATAGGATCAAGCAAGGCCACTAAGAAGATTGTTGAGGAGAAGACAGGAAATATCTTAATGTAACTATTTCCGTCCTCAATTTCAGTCATCCTTTTCTGAGCAAAGAATTCAGTGTGGCCAGTATTTGGAAGGAGACTCTAGATTTTGTTAAGCGACATAAGAATGTGGTTCCGTACATGGACTCGGTGGAATTCTTTCAACTGGCTGTCCAATTTTATCTGAGATTTCTGAGTGGGAAGTTAGAAAGCTTAAGACTTCTTTAACTCGGTTATTATGCTGAGAAATTGTAATGATTCTAATATATTTTTGAAGTGTACAAGAGCTGCTTGTGGACACACGTCACGCAGTTCTCAAAAGTTTAAAAGGAGCTACCGCATAGATAACAGGCATAATGAAGTGTTACCTCTGCTCATTCGTGGTACTCAAAGTTCTGGTCAGTTTAATCCCCATTACCAGGAATTAGCAGCTCTTCTCAAATCCTGTGCTGCTCTCTTAGCAATAAATTCCGGAAAAGCACTTCATGGTTATGTTGTCAAGCATGGCGATCTTTCATGCCTCTCTGTCTCTAAAGCACTGCTCAATGTGTATGCCAAATGTGGTGCATCGGATGATTGCAAGACACTCTTTGGTCAAATGTGTTACCAAGATCCTGTCATTTGGAACATTGTCTTATCTGGATTTTCTGCATCTCGGAAGTACAATGGTGAGGTAATGAAGGTGTTTCATGAAATGCATGTTGTTGGGAAGGCTAAGCCTACTTCTGTTACCATTGCAATTGTTCTTCCTGTGTGTGCTCGAATTGGGGATTTAGATATGGGAAAGAGTGTGCACGCTTATGTGATGAAGTCTGGACTAGAAACAGATCTTCTTGTGGGAAATGCTCTTATATCTATGTATGCAAAATCTGGGCTAGTTTCTTATGATGCATATAATGTGTTCAAGAACATTGCTGACAAAGATGCCATTTCGTGGAATGCAATAATTGCAGGGTGTTCTGAGAATAGATTGATAAAGAAGGCATATGAATTGTTCAGATGGATGCTCAAAGGACCAGTGGACCTAAATTATGTAACTATTGCAACTATTCTTCCCATTTGTGCTTCTTTGGATAACAGCGTCTACTGGTCCGGGAGAGAGATTCATTGTTATGTTCTGCGCCGGAGTGAACTAGCAGCAGATGTCTCCGTCTGCAATGCTTTAGTAAGTTTTTATTTACTTGTTGGACAAATAGAAAAAGCAGAATCATTGTTCCAAAGGATGAAATCAAGAGATTTGGTTTCATGGAATGCAATTATTGCAGGATATGCATCAAATGGTGAGTGGTTGAAAGCATTGGACTTGTTTCACAAATTACTATCCTTACAGACGATGGGGCCAGACTCTGTAACTATTCTCAGTATTCTTCCTTCTTGTGCACATTTGAAGCTCTTGCATGTGGGAAGAAAGATCCATGGGTATGTTCTTCGACATCCTATGCTATATGAGTCTACAGCAGTTGGTAATGCCATTGTTAGTCTCTATGTGAAATGTGATAAAATTGAAGATGCTTTAGAGACATTTTTGATGATGTCTAGGAGGGATTTGATATCGTGGAATACCATGCTAGTTGCCTTTTCAGGTATTTGCTATTCTACCAAGTTTCTTAACTTATTAAACGAGCTGCTAAGGGAAGGAATGATACCGGACCATATAACCATCTTGACCATAATTCAGTTTTGTTCTGGAGTATGTAGAGTAGAAAAGGTTAAAGAAACACATAGCTATGCAATTAAGGCTGGGTTTTTGTTGGATGATATTGGAAATGCGATACTTGATGCATATGCCAAGTGTGGTAACATGGACTATGCATTCAAGATCTTTCAGAGTTTATCACAGAAAAAAAATTTAGCGACAAGCAATTCAATGATATCAGCTTATGTGAATTGTGGGTCTCATGATGATGCGCAAATGATACTTAACAGCATGTCTGAAACTGATCTCATCTCTTGGAATCTAATGGTCCAAGCTTATGCTGAAAATGGTTGTCCTGCTGAAGCTATTAATCTGTTTAATGAGTTACAAGCTCAAGGAATGAAGCCAGATGCAATGACCATTATGAGCCTCCTTCCTGTATCTGCTCAAATATCTTCAGTCCACTTGCTGAGGCAGTGTCATGGATATGTGGTGAGAGCTTTTCTTCCTGATGTTTACTTGACAGGAGCTCTGTTAGATATGTATGCGAAATGTGGTGCCATATTATATGCTTATAAGCTGTTCCAGTCCAGCCTGCATAAGGATCTGGTTATGTTTACAGCCATGATTGGTGGGTTTGCCATGCATGGTATGGGTGAGGAAGCACTCCGGATTTTCTCTCATATGCTTGAGTTGGGTATAAAGCCTGATAATGTTATCATTACTGCTGTATTATCTGCTTGCAGTCATGCTGGCCTTGTGAACGAAGGGCTGAAGATCTTTCATACAATAGAAGAGGTTTATGGGGTCAAACCTACCATGGAACAGTATGCTTGTGTGGTGGATCTCCTTGGCAGAGGTGGGCGCATTGATGATGCATTTTCTTTTGTGTCCAAGATGCCTATTGAAGCTAATGCTAACATATGGGGGACATTACTGGGTGCTTGTAGAACTCATCATATGGTGGACTTGGGTCGTGTTGTGGCAGGTCATCTGTTTGACATTGAAGCTGATAATATTGGGAACTACGTGGTGATGTCAAACTTATATGCATCAGAAGCTAGATGGGATGGGGTCATGGAGGTAAGGCAGCTTATGAGGATTAGAGACTTAAAAAAGCCAGCTGGATGCAGTTGGATAGAAGTGGAGAGGAGGACAAACCGTTTTATAGCTGGAGACTTGTCCCATCCACAGAGAAGTATTATTTACAGTACATTGAGTATACTGGACCAACAAACTAAGGAGCCAGTGTAATTACTGGACCAACAAATTAAGGAGCCAGTGTAATTAAGATCTGACACGTTGAACGCTTAAAATGTTTTTGATTCTAACATCGTGTTTGCTTTGCTGACTGCCCACTTAATTTTGATAAAACAACAAAGAAAGCAACCAAAATGTTTCCACATTCCTTTGATACTACTTGACTTTCTAACATTACGCTATGTCAAGACAGCAAGTAATTTTCATTATTGCATTTCATTATAAGTAATTTTGGTAATTATACTGCTCAATGTCTTCATATTCCACGTACAATATAATGCATGGAAAAGCTATTTATTTATATCTTTGAAACCTAAACCCCCATTTTATGCAAAACTAGAGTACATAAGTTTACGACATATTGACTGCAATTGCCCCGTGCTTGAGTAGTTAGGTGTTTGATATTTTCATTGATATCAGAAGGCAAAAGGCTGCAATGGTTCCCTGCGTCTGGAAGCTGGGAACGACACTGTGAACCGTATGTCTTCTGTCTACAGACTTCTTCATTTTCTTGACTTTAGCTTTTGGTTCATCTTTCTGTGGAATGCAGAGGCTAATTTCCATGTTGTGCACATAGTTGCGTATAGGTATCTGGTGTTTCTAATATGTAATTCAAACTTCTGATACATGCTTAACTTTCAAGGGTTCTTTATTTTTATTTTTTTTGGGGGTTATAATTTATGTATTTTGTGAATGCAAAATATTGAAATTTTTTCCTTTTAATATGTTGGGTTCCATGTTCTTCATGAGCTTGGTATTTGTTGTTTATTGTACATATATACTGTATGTGTGTATAATAATCATATATATCTATGTTTTGTATAGATAAATTCTAAATTGTCTTCTTATGATAGAGAAAAGAAAAAAAATGCTAGGTCTCGGTATTATATTGTACATTTTCATTTTCTTTTCCTTAGGTTCCCGAATAAATATGTTCTACATGATCAGAGCACCTAACCCACACTGATCTCAAGGGATGTCTGAAATCTTGTTGAAATACAATTTTAAATTAATGTTTGATGCAATTATTTTCATATAAATTTAGTGGCAAGATTATTTCTGAAGTCAATTGATTGTCTTTATTGGTAATTGATTTTTTTTTGTTTCTTCATTATCTGTTTTCCATATCATTGGACAGGTTGCAAACAACAGAGCAAAGCCTATTTCTTCTGGAAATCATTGGAAGTCCTTGTGAAGGTTAGATCTCACGTAACTAAAGAGGGTTTCATATTTGCTAAACAGTTGAGTTGGAATGGATAGCAGCATGGCTGAAAGCACACCTCCCACAAAGCCCAAATGGAAGAAAGTGGTTTATGGGGGGATGCAACCTGGTTTTGATGACAATCATTCAGATGAATCATTTCTTGAAGAAATGGTCACTAATGCCAATGTTGTTAAAAGGGACTTGCTAAAAGCGATGCAGGATTCAGTGTCCATCTCCCAATATTTGTGCATTGTAGCTCTAACTGGGTTGGTTTGGACCTACACCATCAGATCAACTCTTACTGAAAATTCACTTCTACTTCTTGATGTCACCCTTCTCGGGTTGGGCTTTCTTATTCTCCTTTTAACTCAAGAAATGTTATCCTTCAATCTTCTCTTGCATTACCTCCTCAATGTTTCCTTTTTCACCTCTGGCCTATATCTTTTGGCTCCTATCTATCAAACTCTTACAAGATCCATTAGCTCAGACTCCATATTGGCACTAACAGTTTCACTACTTCTGCTCCATCTTTTTTTCCATGACTACTTTGGATCCACTGTCAGAACAATTGGTGCTCTAAACAGTCCGACATTGACCAGTTGCATTTCTTTAAATGCTTCTATTGTGGCCTCAGTTTTTATTGCGTCCCGCCTACCATCAACTCTGCTTGTTTTTGCAATCATGCATTTCTCTTTGCAAGTTTTCCTTTTTGCTCCATTGGTTACTTACTGTATTAAAAAATATTCCTTTCGGTTGCACATGTGGTTTTCTCTTGGTCTGATGATTGCCACCTTGGCCTTTGTTTATACCTTGCACTTGTTTCTTTTTGTGATGTTCTTAGGGTTGTTGATTGTTGTATCAGTTGTCTGTCCATACTGCCTTATACAGATGCAGGAATACAAATTTGAGATCAATGGTCCCTGGGATGAGGCTAAGCTCTGTTTTGATATAATAGATTGAGAATTGAAGTACCCTCTGAATCTCTGATAGTTTCGGATATTTGAATATCTCTGTACAATGTCTTGCAAGTTTGATATAATATGAAATCTTCCCTGTATGTTGTACCTTATACCCAACATGTTTACTCATCAAAATTATTCTAGTGTTGTTTTTCTGTTTTGTTCTTTTTACTTTCCTTGCAATTACTAATACAAACAGGTAAATTAAGGGACTGTGAATTGGTCAAACTCAATAACTCATTCCTAATAGGGTGGTTTTATTTACTCCCTTGTTTTCTATCCACACACCCTGTCCCTGTGTAGGCTGTGTATGATGAGAGTGATTGAGAGTCAATAATGAAGCAAATTTAAGAGAGTAGTTTGTAAATTAATTAAATTAGAGTAAGAGAAAAAATAGATGTAGTATGTGAATATAGAGAACTGGTGTGTGAATATGTTGCATATTCTCAACTATATTAAATGAATTTTGGCTTAAATTTAGTTTACCTCAAACTTTATCATGTGGAAACTCTTTATTTTGGGAAAATGCCCTAATGCCCAAATATTTGAAAACTAAAACCCATTTCAATTAAAATCTTATCTTTGTGCCCATTTCAATGATTCTTGAGAAAAAGACTATAATACCCTGTGTAATTACACCACACAAATATTATATCTTTCTCCTTCAAATATTCCCGATCTGGTCTCTCTCTCTCTTTGTGTAGCCAAGTCAGCCGGAGATTTGCCGCCGTCCTCTTGCACCGACGAGCTAGTCCGGTTCTCGCCGTTTGCCTCTGCTACCTAGCTCCTCTTCCGTCTTCGTTTAGACTGGGTAGGAGTGCGTCGGGGTTGGGCTGGGTTCGTGTCGAGATTGATGATGGTGCTGCCGAGGCGTGCTTGGGGCTCAGCTGGAGTTCGATCTGGGCTGGATCGTGGCTGGGGAAGGGCGTTACTTGCTGACGTGCACCGGGGTCTGTGGAGGAGGCCGTTGGGGACTGCGACTCGTTCTCTTCGGTGGAGGAGGCCGTCGGGGACTGCAACTTGTTCTCTTCGGTGAAGGTGGGTGCCTAGAGAAGAAATCTGGGTGCCCAGTTCATGTCAGTTAGTTTTTATTTATTATTTTTATTTTTTATTTTTTTTATCTTTACATTTGAATATTAGGGTTAGTAAGTGATTATTAAGGATTGGTAAGTGATTATTGGGGCCAATAAGTTATTATTTGAGGTTTGTAACCTGATTATTGAGCGTCAATAAGTGATTATTGGGTAATTATTGGGTGTCAGTAACTGAAAACTAAATGATTACTGGGTGTCAGTAACTGAAAACTAAAAGTTATTGGGGGTCAGTAACTGGTTACTGGGTGTCAGTAATTAATCAATAACTGGTTACTAGGGGTTAGTAATTGGTTATTATGGGTCATTTACTGGTCAGTAACTGGTTATTGGGGGTCAGTAACTGGTTACAGAGGAAAATCCGGTGACCGGAATCCGGCGGTCGGGGAAATTTCGGTGACCGGAATCCGGCGGCCGGTGACCGGAGTCCGAGGTTCCGGCCAAGTATTTTCATGTTGAAGAGGTGGGGGCAAAATAGTCTTAAAATAATATGATTTGTTAAGACTTTAGTAAAGATTTATGCATTTGGGCTTAAAATAGTTAACTTATATTAGAATGGGCTAATGCAAAAGATTATCATTAAAATGGGAAATGAGAGGTTGGAATTAGTACTAAATAGGCATTTTTTGAAAGGAAATTAGGAGGTTCTAGTTCGACTTCCAAATTTACAATTTAGACCTCTATTACCTCCTATTTACTTTTTTAAACAATTTATTTATACAATCGGGTTATAGTTAAACCTCGATAAATGAATGTTTGATAAATGAAGGGAAATGAAATTTACACTTTTTAAATTGTAATCTACACTCCTTATTTTTTTTTTTGTTGGTCAAACCTTTCACTAGAAGACATAACTCGAGTTGGTAAAGACAAAATTTAAAGGGGGCGGATCCATGGCAACAAAATTATAATCAAAATATCATCCATTAGATCTAATAAAACTAACAGTTTAGATTAGTCATAAAACTAAATTCTTTTTTCTTTTCTTGTCATTTTCTTTAATTTAATTTATGAAATCTATCTAAATAAAAATTCATGATTACAATTCTCTATTTGAAATTGTAGGTTCTCTATTTGAAATTGTATGTTGTAAAGGTTGTCGAGTAGGAAAAGGATAAGATGAAAGCTTTCATGAAGTCTGCCGCTCGTCGTGAGGCTATGTTGGAAAAGAAATGTGGAAATCAACAAGGATTGATTCGAGCGCCCCATGTAGATCTGAAGGAATCAGAGAGGAAAGTTGAAGATTTGCGTGCAACAAATGTAGGGTTGGTTGATTCATTGGAAGAAGCGAGGTTTGAGGTGTTTATTGTGCAAAGTAGAGTGACCGCCCTATCACACTATGTGCTTTCTTTGAAGCATAGGGAGAATTTGGAGTCTATGATGCAAGCAGCGATTGATATATCGTGAAAATGTTAAGTATCACGAGTAGAAAGGACCAATGATGAATGTTCTTTGCAAATTCAAAAGGGAAGCCCAGCGTAATCAATATCATCTGTTTACAAGGCCTGTTGAAGGTTGACGATCCTGAAATGAAAAGGACGCTGGACTATTACTATAAAGAATCGAGCACTAAGGAATTAGATGTTGCATCTACGTCGAGCGACGAGAGTTATGAAAAAGTGGACTCCGAGTGATCGAGTGTTAGATATCGCTTGGACATATTAGCCTGACAAGGTTTTGTCTTTTGCATGTATTGTGAGGAATGCGATCCTTACGCTCTTATTGCCAATATTTCGTTTGGGCTTTTTGAATAGTAACAATGTATAATCAATGAATGAAGGGAAAATGCCCATTTAGTCAAAAACAATAAACACAAACCCCATTCCAATGAAAATCTTTTGTCCAAGCCCATTCCAATGAATTTAAACAATAAGACGTTTATATCCTTAGTAATCAAATACACCATATCTCTCTCCCTCTCTCTTATCCCGTCCCTCACTCTTCTCCATATCTAAAACTCTCTCTCTCTCCTCCCCCTCCCTCTCTCTCATCCCTCAGATCAAGAAGCCTCTTGCTGGTCTCGTCGCCGGCAGCGCTGGCACGGCGGTAGGAAACCCGACCGACATGGCTCTGTTCCCCTAGGTATTGTCCTCCTCCTCGATCCTCCGCCAACGGCGTCCGACGGAACTCTTCGATTTGGGATCGATCTATTGCTAGGGTTTCCATTGAGAGCAACAACCTCACTCTCCGCCTAGTCCGCCGCCGTCGTCAAGTCTCCCACCGGACATCCCTCCTCTTTTGGCTGCGACGTCATCTGCCTTTTTTCTTTTCTTTTTTTGGCTGTGTCCTCTCTTTTTTTTT
>NC_020491.1:21571736-21573461 GCF_000184155.1 Fragaria vesca subsp. vesca
GTTTTGCATTTGATTATTACATTGCGTTTAGCTCATCACATATGCAAATAGTTAGCATGCACGGCAAGTAGTTAAACTTCTTTTTGCATTTGATTAAATTTCAGCAAATAGCTCATTTTTGTTCATGTTGTTTCGGTTTCTGATTCCACGACGGAGAATAGTTTGCCTCATTCGGAGAAGAAGAGAGGAAATTTGGCACTGTTAGAATCTGAAATTTTTTTGTGTGCGAGCTTTGTGTGGCAAGGGAAATTTTTCTGGTAGGTTTGGTTGCCTTTATAGGCTGATAATAATGTAATACGCTGTTTTGTTTTGCAAATTTTTAGTTTAGAAGTCATAATAGAGTGATTTTTGAACAGAAAGTATATTTTAACATGATTATTGGGGTCAGTTGTAGATTACTGGGTGTCAGTAACTCTATTACTGAGGGTCAATAATCGATTACTGGGCGTCAGTAACTCAACTACTGGGGTTAGTAATCGATTACTGAGGGTCAGTAAGCGATTACTGGGGTCAATAATCGATTACTGAGGGTCAGTAACTCGAGTTACTCAGTTATTGGGGGTCAGTAACTCAGTTTCGACGGCCGGTGACCAAAGTAACTCAGTTACTGGGGGTCAGTAACTGGTCAGTAACTAGTTATTGGGGGTCAGTAACTGGTTACTGAGGAAATTCCTGTGACAGGAGTCCGACGGACGAGAAATTCCGGTGACCGGAGTCCGGTGAGGTCCGACCAATTATTCTCTTTCTTCCACTTTCTCTCTCTATGCATGTTTAAGGGGTGAGAGTAAAATAGTCTTAAAATAATATGATTTGTTAAGACTTTAGTAAAGATTTGTGCATTTGGGCATAAAAAATGTTATCTTATATTGTAATGGGCTAATGAAAAAGATTATCATTAGAATGGGAAATGAGGGGTTTAAATTAGTACTAAATAACATTTTCCCTAACAAATAAACAAACTAAAAATTGATAATTTGTCCATCCCTTATTTTTGATTCACCTTTTAATGCATGTATTACATTTTGGTTTGACAGGAAATTTGTGTGATTTGTTCCAGCTTGTTCCAAATTATGGTAAATATCTTCACCAGTAAGAATTATAGTCTGAGTATTTACAAGGTACGTAAAAATATTTAAAACAAATCCTAGGCCGCCGCTCTCTCCCTCTCCGAACCCTAAGCTCTCCATTCTCTAATGGAAGCCGACGCTTGCGTCCTCTCTATGGAAACTCCTTCTCTCCATCTCTCATGGCTTTTCAATCCTCCAACGCAATATGAGGTGCCTCCATCACCCAGTTTTCCTCGTCTGCCAACACCCCCTAGCCCTACTCTTAAGGGCAAAGAGACGCTTTAATTTTTCTAGTTTGTTTTTTCCTGAAAGAATGCCTATCATCTATGTTCCTCGTAGGTTATAGGTTTTGTTGTTTTTTTTTGCCTTTTTTGTTTAGAGAAATTGTCTATAATCTTTATTCTGATTATAGGCTCAATTGTGGTGTTAAGTGAGCTGAAATGTGTATTGAGGGTTCTATCCGTACGTGAATCATATAATCTTATTTAGGGTCCGGTTCCTGGGACATTACATTTGACACTAATTTTGACACTAATTTTGACACCACTTTTTGGCCATTAGATTTTTTAAAAATTGATGGACTAGATCAATTGTAGATATGATGTCAACCTATAAAAACTAACGTGACAATTGACGTGACGTGACATTACTTATTTAT
>NC_020491.1:21573481-21574864 GCF_000184155.1 Fragaria vesca subsp. vesca
TTTTTTTTTTTTCTTTCTTTCTTCTTTTTATTAGCAATGATCGATTTTGATTTTCATATTTCAGTATTTTAAGTTCTGTATTTTGTTTTTTTTGTTTTTAATTTGATTTTATTGTTATGAAATAAGTAATGTCACGTCAATTGTCACATCATTTTTTATAGGTTGGCATCATATATATCTACAACTGATCTAGTCCATCGATTTTTTTAAAATCTAATGGCCATGAAACAATGTCAAAATTAGTGTCAAATGTAATGTCCCAGGAACTGGACCCTCTTATTTATCCTATGTAAGGTAGTGATTTATAATGTAACCTCTATTTGAGTGGAATGAAATACTTTTGATTCAAAAAAAAATGTGATCATTTATTATAAACCGTTGAATTTAATCTATCAAATTCAGTAATTGTATGAATTTTTCTATGTAAGTATGAATCAATCTAGGTCCTCCATTTCAAATATCACACAATTTGAGCCGTCTACTTTTTTATCGTTTTAAGCTTACAATGGTAACCCAACGGGGGACGCCCACTTGTGTAGAGCGTGCTCGCTGCATAATTCATTTTCTTTTTGTCATCTTCCATGCGTGCACATTCAGCGCCTTCTCTTCCCTTCAAGTGCTCTGACTTCGCCTGGGTCCCGCACTTCGATTATGGGTTTCCTCCTTGGTCATCGACTCAAAACGAGTCGATTGTCTATTACGATCCTATTTATCTTTACTCCTATAATTAGAGACGTAGTTTTAAGAGGGTGTATTGTATTTAGATTCATACAGACTTATTTTAATCAACTGACTTTTTGAAAAGTCTACAGACTCTTTGAAAAGTTCATAGACTTTCACTAATTTCTTAAAACCATCGATTTTTAATCACAGACTTTCACTGATTTCTGAAATCTATAGATTTCATATGAATGACTTATGTAGATTTCTCAATACTTACAGAGTTACATGAAAAAAAAATAAAAAATAAAAAATAAAGATGAAATGACAAACACATAATGACACAGATTATAAGTTTAGGGTTCATCTATCTAATTTCGATGCATACAGTTGTAATATTTGATTCAAATACATAAACATAGGTAACAAAAAAGATTATATTAACTTAACAACACGCATACTTGTACGTAAACCAAAGACATGTTTTAAAGTGGGACATTAGATGTTCACAAGTTTAATTTATGTACGCAAATATAATAATATAATCATGTGGTTCTTTTTTTTTAGAGGAACTTGAGGACCCATGCTAACCGGGCTCCTCAGTTGGAATAATATTATTAATAAGAGAATCCAAATTCGGGGAGGACATATTACTTGAACCCCTTACATTATTACACATATCCTCGAAGATGACATCCTGAATAATATCAAGAGTTAATAGAT
>NC_020491.1:21574884-21575863 GCF_000184155.1 Fragaria vesca subsp. vesca
AAATCTTTGCTCTAGTGGATGGAAAATATTGGAGTTTGTGTGTGTGTAATTTACACTACAAAGTCCACAATTATCCATAAGTTATTAATTCCATAAGTATGAATGATATTTTGAATACATCTAAACTTCTATTCATTTTAAAAAGTCTTAATTGAATACCCTTGAACTTTGGTGGAATTCATAATGATTTTTTAAAATCTAGTTGAATACACTCAGACTTTGATTGATTTTTAAAAGTTTGTATTAAATACACCTAGACTTACAAATTCCATAGACTTCTTTAAAACTTCCACTAATTCCATATACAATACACCCCCCTTAAGTTTTGGTGTCAAAACTTCACAAATTATTTGAACTCTCCAATATACCCATGTTAAACACAATATAAATTGAAAGAAATAACATCGGTAAGGGTTTATATGGTAAGGGAGCTGTTCTACTACAGACCTCTTATTTGCGGACCATTTATGGACTTTCAAAACGAGTTCGTTGGATTACATGAGCGGCCTACAAGTTGATGAGTATAACTCTTTCCCGTGTGCTCACATACATCTGAACACAATCCTCCTCTTCTCTCTTCAACGCATCAGAGCTCCCAAGCCGGCTAGAGCTCGTCCAACCGCGTCGGCCACCGCTGCTGAACTCACTCCCATGGCCGTAAGGTACACCGCTAGTCCTCGTTGACACCGTAAAGAAGCTCAGCGGAGAGGTCGAGGCGGCAGGTTTGGCTCGGGTTGGTCCGATCTGGATAGAGAGAAAGAAGGAGAGAGAGAGAGAGGAGGGAGGAGAGAGATTCTTATTCATATTCAGATTCAGCGACGATAGCGACCTTGACGGCGTCAGCACCAGCAGTGGAGATAGAGGCTCGACGCAAGGAGAGCACAACAATGGAGAGAGAGAGAGAGAGAGAGAGAGAGAGAGAGAGAGAGAGAGAGAGAGAGAGAGAGAGAGAGAGAGAGAGAGAGAGAGAGAGAGAGAG
>NC_020491.1:21575883-21602408 GCF_000184155.1 Fragaria vesca subsp. vesca
GTAAACAAAAAAAAAAAAAAAACAAAAATGAAAACAATCAAATCATCTAGACATGAACAACTGCAAATGTTAATTTTCAAATTTTGAACTGCGACCTTTTTTTACGGGAGAGAAAAAAGTGGGAGATAGGGATGAGATAATTTACAATTCTTTATTTATTTTAATACGTATAGAAAAAAGAAATTTTATTCACACATCCTAATATAGTTATTGCAGGAGCCCTTCTAGTGAGGACCTCAATAATGAGGACCAGTTGAGGACTTTTCGGTTTATAGTTTAAAATACCTATTTTTCGATCACATCTTGAAATCTCATCTATTTAGTTTTTAGGTCTATATGATTAGATCATTCCTACAAATTTTCAACCGAATCGGTAATCGTTAAGGTAATAAACTAGATCAAATTAATGGTCGAACCAAATGTGTCAAACATGAACCGTCCAAGTTCATAATTAGTATGAATGTTTTAATGATTTTCATTATGCTGAAAATTTGCAGAAATGATCCACTCATAAATACCTATAAATTGGACGATTAAGATGTGGATATAAGATCGAAAAGTAGGATAAGCCGAAAAGTCCTCAACTAATTCTCAACTTAAGGGTCCTTATTAGAATAGCTCCCTAGTTATTGCACACCTCTTATAAAGAATTTTAAATTTTATTCACCTATTTTTTATCCAAATTTTTTCCTTAAACTTCCCCTTATGTCCTCTTTATTTTACTTAATACACACATTAAAACTCATCATCTTATTCTTTATGCCAATCGACTGCTCCACATGAATCTATTACTCTATTTTCTCACCTCTATGATCAATAATGGGTAAGCAAATGAAGTTTAACAAACTATCAATAGAGACAAAGTGATTGACAATTTTTAAAAAAAATTTACATTCAAATAACCTCTAAGATTTTCTACAAACAAAAAAACCTCTAAGATTTCCAATCAATCGAAATAGTATGAAAATTTGATATCACTAGGAAGTTTACAAACTGTAGATTTCTTAGAGTTATAGATTTGTATATAAATTTTTGTTTCTTGTATTCTTTTTGTTTGTTTAGTTTTTTTTGTTCATTTTAATCAAAGGGATAAAATTGTATTAAAAAAAAGTTTCAAAAAATAGAGATGTGTATTATAAATGTGGCATGTGTGAATAAAATTTCTCTAGAGGAAAACAAATTTTATATTTTAAAAATAAAAAGAAGAAAAAGCAAATTGGCAAGCAAGCGCGTGCCAAGAAGCTAGTGAAGCTATAATAATGGGTCCAATTTTCCTACTAGCTGAGGATAAAAAATATCTTTCATTTTGTTTGATGAAATAAAAAAAAAATAATTGCTGAGAATAAAAGATGATTTCATAAGATACGTTGAGTAGTGGCGGTTCCGAGAGAAGAATCTAGCGCGGACCAAACCACTTCTCAAGCTTTTCTTTCTTTTATTGATTACACCAAAATAGTGCTTCCAAGCCAACCAAGGTTTTCTGAAGAAAACGAAGACGTAGATCTGTATTAATGCAACTTTGAAACCACTCAACTCAGTTACAAAAGTATTTCAATGTAGAACCATCTTCTTGATCAGAGCAGAAACAACCAAGAAGCTTCCACAATTTAAAAGAAGACTAAAATAAAAAAAAAAATTACTAAAAAACACTAGTGCTTATGAAAAAAGACATTTAGTAATCTGATTCAATGCCTGCTTCAGCTTCAGTTAAGGTTTCGTCATTCTCAATCAGCATATAGTCACAGATCTCTAAAAGTTGATCTGCAAGGGGAGGGATACCTGGATTACGACCATCATTATATAAGTGCGCATTGATGGTGATCTGAGCAACGTCATGTCTGAATTGCTCCCGGCACTTGTACTCCATTTTCCTTACCTTCTCCCGAATTGTTGATAGATCCATGGGGCGCTCTACGAAGTTCAGGTAATCTGGGGCTTCCTTTTTGGACACAGGTTTAAGAAAAAGATATGAAACTTCAATTCGTTCTTTGAGGGTCTCTACAATATGCTCCAAGATGTTTGCCAGACCAACCTTGTACACAAATTAAACAAAAAGTTCTTAAAATTAATTTAATCTATAAGTCATTTCGACAACCTGGGCATGCTGCTACAGATTTTAATAATTGCAGATATTGATAGAAACCTACCTCTCCCCCTCTGCGACGCTTTGTACTTGCGGCAGACTCTGCACCATATTTTCCCAACTCAACTACTGGCCTTCTTTTGGCGCCCCTATCTCTTTCTGGTATTCTATTATCAAACCTTCTTGTCTGTGAGTCTTCTGAATAGTCATCTCTTATTGCAGGCCGTTTCTTAGTCTTCTTGTTCCTTGCTTTCTGACGTTCTTCTTCCTCCCTTTCTTGTCTGATGGCTGCTTCATATCGTCTGAGCTCCACTACTCTTTCTTTCTCCTCTAACATCCTCATTTCCTCTTCATAAAGCCGTCTGACCCTCTCCTCCCTCAATCTGTCTTCTTTTCTTCGTGTTTCCTGCTCCTCCCACAATCTCCTATCATCTCTAGCTTTCTTTTTTGCCGTCTCCTTTGCAAAATACACATCGTCCTGCTTCCTGTGCTTTCCAGAATTTGTCAATTCAACAATTCTTTTAGTTTTCCTGTGCTCATCACGAGTGGTCCCATCCTGACTGACTTGATCTAGATCAATAATTTCTTTGGGACGTTTAATTATGATTTTCTTATGCGGTTGCTCTTTATGGGCTTCCATTGATGGCTGTTTATCAGTAGAGGGCTTTTGAGATTCCACCAGATCTCTGTCTGTATTTGCTGGTGGGCGTATAACAATGTTTGGCTTCTGTGGTTCAACATGACCTCTATCTACATCAGTTGGAGGCCGTATAACAATAGAGGGCTTGTGAGATTCAACTGGTACGCTTTCAGGTTTCATCTTCTTGGGAAGTATTATTTTATTAAACTTTGGAGTAGACTTCCCAATTTCAGGATCAGATATGGCCGGCCGCTCAGAACTCTCAGTCTCTCCAGGAGCCTGTTTATCAGCAACCTTTTCTGTTGATCCATACCTGAATATCAAAGGGAGAACCTTTGGGTTCTCAACTTCAGAAGCTTCAACCCCAGCAATTTTAGCTGCACTTTTATTCGGCTTCTTTGCAGTAGTTTTCTGGGACTGACTGGATTTCCCAGATATTTTCTCCAGATCTGGAGTTTCACGGTGTGTTTCAGGATCTTCTCCATACATGGGGCAGTTCTTGTTTGTCCTCATGTGTCCAAGCTGGCCAATCAAAAGATAAATGACTATTCTACCTTATATACAAATTCTTACCCAATTCTGATCATAGTTATGTACCTGATGACAGGCTCCACAGACAAAACTATCTCTTGCTGATTTCTTCTCCTTATACATCTGAATTCAAAGAGCAAGTTGAATTGATGATTAATTGAAACAAAAATGGCTTTACTGATGCATAACAAATATAAAATAAGTGGTAGAAAATAAAATCCAATTCATTTCGGGTTCTTAACATATTTCACCACACTAAAAAAAAATAAAAAATAAATAAAAAACAACTTATGACAAAAAAAAAAAGTTTACAAACACTCATTTAAAAAAAAAAAAGTGATGCCACTAACAGGAACTTACGACATAAACCATCCATGCAAAACAGATATATAACAAAACATTCTCTTTCACCATAAAAGAAGAAATGAAAGAACTTGGCTTCAGTTACAAAAAACATATAGCAAACAATATTAAAAAGAAAGGAAAAACATAAGAAGCTAAGAAGCCACCAGTTAAGGGATATGCTTGCCTTGTTGGACACATCTCCTGATATTTTCAAGATTTTGTTCGTTAAACCCATAGGCGCAGAATCACTCTGTTTCATTCCTTTTGGTTTTCCAGTCTTGTTTCTTTTAAGAGGATTTTCCATCTGCAATAAATTAAATACATCAAATGCGATTAAAAAAAGAAAAAATATATTCATCACCAGACATACTGTGCTTTTCGCAAATTGGACAAAAGAGCTGAACTAAAGATCAATAAATCAAAACTAATTGCGGCCAGAAGGTCTCTTTTTTACCACTTTCACATCTCCCATTGGATTCTCTTTTGAAGTATAAGAACCATCAGGTTGCGCTGCATCAATGATTTGCTTCCCCCTATCTGCATTCTCAAAAACATAACTTGTTCGGGAGCCTGGACCCGACCGAGCTTCATCCCCCACAACACTTGTTTTCTTTTTTCTCTTCCTCTCAGTTTCATCATCTGTGTAGCAACTATATAGGTCAACTATATATCACAAAGCATATAATGTCACTAAATAAACCAAAAACGTTACCAGAGTACAATGACCAATGCATCTGTAGATATACTCGCAAAACATAAATAATACAGAAAACAATTAAGAGGATTGCTGTGAATTCAGGTTTTTGACCATCGTTCATTTAATACAACCTACATACAGTATGGCTACTCAAGAGAAACAAAAAGTATAAACAGAAAACTTTAAGTGCAGCATAAACATGAACAACAGCAAGTGCTAAAGACAACAATTCTGCAGGACATACATACAGTATGGCTACTCAATGCCAAACAAAAGCACTTCATTAGTATTTTTGTTTTTCCAGTAAGCTTACCATCCATAAGCAACCTGCATAATTCTGCTGCTTCAGCTGCTTCATCTTCATTTTCCTCTTCTGCCTGAGCCAAGGAAGGGCGCCTTCTCATTTTAAGCCCTTTAACACCATCTGCCTTATCATGGTTGGATTCATGTTTACCCCCTAGCCCTTCTTCACATTCTTCTGCATCAAGCAGGTTTTCTAGGTCCCCAGCAAAGGAATCTAGGTCACTATTATTTCCTTCAGAATCGCTTTCATTTTCATCACCGTCTACGGCTGAAAGACTCTGAACTTGTCGTTCCCAAATTTCCTGACACTTCTCACGGTTCTGCTGCTGCAGCTGAAGAAAGGACATACGCTGTCCACGCGCATATTTGCTGATAGTATTTGCATCGACTTTGACCCCAGATGCTGCTTGCTCACTTGATAGCTTACGTATCATTGCAATCCGATGCCATCTAGTCTGCCTCGCAATCAGTTCATCGGAAACACCGAATTTAAGAAGAACCTGGAGAGAAGAACTCAGTTTTGTTTATATGAGGAGTTCAGAAAAATTAGAAAATTGGGAGCAAAACTGTATTTTACATGCTTACAATGCAATGCAATACGATTGTACCAGAAAGAAGATAATTCTAAATTCAAGGGTGCGGCCTATTATTTCAACCTGTTTGACTGTATAAAGAACTTCGATATTATATAACCATAGGTTTCATCAATCAGTCTGAACTGAGGTAGAAGGTCAGAGATGTAGGTTTTATCGTCTTGTATATGCATGCTTCATGCATCTTTGTATATATATTAGCACTAGAATTCTGGAGAAATTAAGAGAAGCCTCTGAAGCTCACCTCTTAGCTACAGCAATTTATTCTTAACAATAAACTTTTATGGGTGGAATTGTTTTGGTGACTGATAGCTAGAATTATTGGTTATGGATGAACCTGGAATTTATCTCAGTTTATCAAATTCTTCTTTTGCCCATTTCAAGGAAAATACTCCTAAACAAATAGGGTCACCATCTTTTTCATTTGGTACTTTAATGTAATGATTAGACCTGGTCACAAACTAAACCACTCTATAAATGGTAAAACCAAAGTCATCAATATAGAGATGATTTAGTCAAACGATTGCATCAAACAAGTGAGAGATTCGCGTGAGATGTTACCTATTTCCCAAACCGTCTACTTTTTTTTCATACGGATAGTAGGGATAGATGGGTAAATAATCTCGGAGGTTTAATGAAAGGCTCTTATTGCCAAAGCACAATGTATGCAAATAAGAGAGATTGGATGTGGGGCTTCAAATTCATTTGCACTAAAGTTTAAATGGACTTTTTGAAAAAAAAAAAGAAAGAAAAAAGAAACAGCTTTTTATTGAAACAAAAAGCAAACTATAAATAACTAAAGCTTAGCAGCTCATCTATTAGTGCTAAATTTTACCTTAGTGGCTTATACTAGAGCTACTTCCCAGTTGATTAATGGCAGAAAGACAATAATCCTTAAATTCCTTAAAAGTGGAAGCCCATAAAGATGCCCAGAACTTGACTTAACTCTCTCCCACAGGTCTTCCTCCTCCATCCCAACATAGGTTTCAAATAGTCTTTTATTTCTTTCTATCCAAACCACCCAAACTACAGCTAGCACCCCACAACCCCAAATGCTGATAGATTTTCTTTGAACACGTCATTCCTATCTTCTGGAGTTGTCTCCATTCTTGCATACGCCTCCCTGAATAACTTCTTCCATAAGAAGCTAGCGACTTCACAATACACAAAGACATGATCAACACTTACCCCTTGAGCTTTGCACAAAATGCACCAGTGAGACGAAAAAAACATCCTGGTCTTCTCCTTTGAAGAACATCTCATGTATTCATCCTCCCGTGTGCCACAAGCCATCCCAAAATCTTCACCTTAGTAGGGGCCTTGGCATTCCAAATAAACTTTACAGGAGCAACGATTGGATCTGATCCACCTCTAATTAGGAAGCTATGGAAAGATTTGCAAGAGAATTTCCCAGTAGGCTCAAGCTTCCATCACCTTTCATCTGGTTTAGAATGCACTAATCCTACAATTTGTAGCTTAACCATCAGTGAGGAAAACTCGCCAACCTCCTGGTCACTGGAAAATTAGGACGGAAAGTTAATCTTTCCACTAAATTGGTGTGATATTAGTCTGGATAGCCTTAGAAAGTAGAGAATCAAGGGTTGATCCTCTCATCCTTTTGCCATTGCCTACAACTAGTTATGACAAAAAGAAAATTAGCTTGTTCCGGCTGAAATGTGCTTTCAAGGACTTCAACTTGATCCACCAAAACTGGTTTTGTGTCCCAACCATTCGCATCCCATATTTACTCATTACAATGTGCCACAAGGAATCTCTCGCCAAAGAAAATCTCCTAGCCCATTCCCCTAACAAAGACTAATTTCTTGCTATAATGTTCCCGATTCCCAGCCTTCTCCCAACGAACTAGATGGTCCTTTCTCCTTTCTCCTTCTCCAACTCCGTCCCAAAATTTAAAAAATATTTCAATGTTTTGCCACTCCCACCAGGATTTGGAATAGAGATAAGTAATATGTTCAGAGACTGCATAGAACTGCTTGAATCAATGTCAGCCTACCCCCACTCGATAGGAAAGCTTTTATCCAACCTTCTTATCTCTTCTCAATTTTCTCTACAACTGGGTTCCAAAACGAAGCTCGCCTTGGGTTGCACCTAAAGGAAGGCCTAGGTAAATCATACACCAAGTTCCAACCTCACAGCCTTGTTCACCAGCCTGCCTTTCTAATCCATTAACAGACGACAGTTTAATCTTTTTAACTTTCTCTACACTGAGCTTAAACGGACTTTTGAGAGATTCATAATTAGTACCAGTATACAGAACAAATTGCTATTAACAGAGAGATATTGCAACTTTTACAACTTAATGGTTAACATAAAATCTATAATGCTAACATGTGTGTTGTGTTGGATCTGTTTCAAGCCATCACACAAATAAAACAAAAATAAAATAAAATAAAAAGTTCAAAAATAATATTGTAATAAAAAGGAAACAACATTGACAACACATTACTGAGAAAGTATGATTTTAGGGCAGATGTATTCACCTCTCGTGCAGCTTCCATGCTTAATCTGCGTAAATCAGAATCTGTTCCAGTAACAGTGGAACCTCCTCGACCAGCAGCTGATTTTTTCTTCACAACCGCACTTGACATTGATGCTTTCGGAGCAGCACGAACATAACTAAACCCTAGGCCCCTACCGGACGGATCACCCACACCACATATTTCCAAACGTTCAATAGTTTCTCTTCCCTGAAAGGGAACAGTCATAAAAAGATCATTAAAGTTCTGATGGTTAATAGGATTATCAGCAATCCCAGAGATATATTTACCAGTGTACAGGCTACAAAATTGCTACTCAAGTTCCATGGAGTAATTTGTAGTTCCCTTTCAATATGGGATGCAGCAGCCAGAGTAATTGCTTCATCAGGGAGACGACTCATTGCAGATGTTATGGCTGAAGGATGTGTTTCAGTAATTCCTAAATGCTTGAGCCTATAAAGACCGGCTTGCATGCTTTCATAAGCACATACCTATAACCCAAAGGTGAGAACAACAAGAGAGGATATGTAAACGTCACAAGTCTTTGCAAATAAAAGCTATTTAGACTGCTGTGTTCAGACTAAAGCAAGTATGATTGGTTAGCCAAATTAGCTATTTCCCTTAGTCATTACGGATAATAGGCTTGACGACAATTATACCCTCACTGCATGGAAAATTTATAAAACAATGGGACGGTATTGTCGACAATTGTTATAATGAAGTAAAATTGAAGGAACGGAAAAATAAAGAGGGTGTGTTCAAATGACATTCCAAAGCCCCAACTATTTAGTATCTATCACTATGATGCTCCTTTTTCTGTGTTGTATTAGCTTCCTTGAGACTTCAGTTGTAACTGTTACCTTTGGTCTCTCATAAAAAATATTGTTTCTACTTCGTAATCTCATTTATTTTGATATAAGAAAAGAAGAAGATATAGTAGATTGATGTGCAGCTAGCCAAAAACCAATTGAACATAAAGGGAGAAGTTCCTGGTGAAACCATCCAGTATTCTTATTGTTTCTATAATAATGCTAAGTATATCTCATTTAAACCACATAATGTCGCCGTTAAACATTGAACACTATATAAAAGAGCTCAACGCAAACTAGTTCCTAACTGCCTCATCAATTACCAAATTGTGTTGTTCAAATGGGTTTCATCATGGTTTTGGCTGGTTTCTTCAGGTGTAACTGTCTAAGCTTAGTTATAGCTTGTCCATTCTTCATTGAACTCTTAGTAGAAACAAAAAAATAAAAAAAATAAAAAACATAAACCTCCAAGTACAACTGACCTCTTCTGGCTTCACCATATTCCGTAATTCATCCTCTGAGAAAATGCGAAAATTGCGCTTCTTAACCCAAATCCATCTTCCATTTGATCCCTTCTGAATTTTCACATATCAATTTATGATGTTCAGTTGAATAGATTACAGACTTACAGCAGCAGAACTCTCAAACAAACATGTACCCTGGAAGAATTTAAAATGTAGACAAGTACCTGCAAATTTGCAAGTTCCTTCAGCTTCTTTTTGATAAAGGAATCAGTTAGGTAAGGAAATTGGGAAGGTAAGTCTTCTGCACGGACACAAGGAAGAGAATGGCGCTTTTCGGCAGCACGGAACTCACGGCAAATGTAGACTAAGAGCCTATTAATCATGTAATTTTGAAGATTCTTAGTTCCAGGAGACATTACCTCCATGAGAGGTTCCTGCAAACAACAATTAAAAATCAGACTACTCAATTTCTCCTAATTGTTGTAAAAAGGTGATTTCCTAATCATCCAGATCTACTGAGAAAGGATATAAACACTATGCAACTCCTTATTCTACTCTGATATGAAAAAGCATGCACCATAATACATTCAGAAATATAATCCAACAGGCTCACACACACACACACACACCAAAAAATCTGCATAATATTGTAAGGAAATTATGACCTATGGAGGATGTTCTACTATAGTATTTTCAAATACAACGATTACACAGACATACAAACACAAGGAAAAAGTGACAGAGAGGAAGGGGGAGGGAGATACAGAAAGAAGGGTACTCAGTTGCATACTACTACATATTGTCATTCTTGCTATAACCATTATCCCTCATTATCTATTGTGCTCTTGACCAAGAAAATTACTACCTTCATTGCCATCTAGAACTACAGCAACGCAACATCACATTTGGATCCGTTTTATTTCAAACTTCGCAAGATATATAATCAATCCTTTGGTTCTCCTTTAAGTAATAAAACATAACTGTAAAATATAAAATAAAACAAAAAACTAAGATTCCACTTCTTACATACTCACAATGTGAATAGTTAATAGTATATTGCTTAGTGTACTTGCTAAACTCTTATCAATTGTTGTCTGACTTGGCATTTTCCCATGTAACTTCAAGAGTGAGCTTGATTTTAGGTTAATAAAGTGCACCAAGTGTTTTAAGAGCCACAAATACATCATCCAAGCACAAAGAAACTACAAGCAGAAATTTAATAGTATTTCTAGCAGTGGTTTTAAAATTTAAAGAAAAAAAAATTCTACAACCACTGTACAACAAACAAACTCACACCTAAAAACCTGAATAAAAAAACAAAGCGACAGTAGTTCTTAAAGAATGAGACTTGTATCGATCACCAACAAACAATTATTGCATAAATCACTTCTTGATCACCACAAGAAAATTAAATGAATAAAACAGTAAACAAAACAGAAGGAAATCAAAATTAAAATATTGATGGCACAAGTAAGAAGTGGAGGTTAATGAGCTACACACCTGCTGTCCGACTACATTTAGCCTATCTATGCGTCTAATTGAAAGCTTTCCCTTGGCAGAGCGAACTAATAGATAATCAGTTGACGGCACCTTATGAGAGAATGCAGGTGCTCTGTACATGTTTGTTTCCAGAGATGACTGACTACATCCGGCTTTCGTATCTCCCAGGAATGGTGATTTATCAGCAGGGTTTAGTGAAATCACATGTCCCAAGCTGCTGTTTTCATTCCGCAACAAAGAACCGGTTTGATCATCCGGGGCTGATTTGTTATAATAAGTGCATAATCTTGCCCCCATACCAACATTGCTCAAAAGTAAAGGTCTTTCCTCGCAATACCTATAGAGATGATGAATCAACTTAGTCTGGTAAGGATACCTCTCTCTACATTTGCAAATGTTCTAGCTAGTCACCAAAGGTAAAAGCATTAAATAGATATATTCTGATAGTATTTATGCAAGAGGCCCTTGGCTGGAAATTAAAAAATAAAATAAAATAAATTAAAACTAAGGTGCTTCTCATAATGATGGGAGATTCTATTTAGTGAGAGTAGAATACACAGACACAACCCAAATGAAAGGTTGAGATACCTTTGCACTCGAAGTAATGATTAAAATCTAATTCTGATTACACAAAAAGTAATTCAAATGACATGTTGCTTTGATATATCTTCAAAAATTTCATATAGCAAAGCAGTTTACAATGACCCACTGTAGGAGTTAGCGAAAACAGGTATAACATCTAAAGCCTAAACAACAAAATAGTGGCAGTTCTAAGAAACAATAAAGGAGAATGTTCAAAGCATTCCTACAAGGACATTAGCCTTAGAACAGACAACTCTACTCTACTCATTGAATGTGGGGTCTTTCATAATGCTTTCTTCTTCCTATCCATGATCTACTTGTTATCCAGCATCTATGGCTTCCACAAGGTTTTTGGTTTGTTATTTCTTTTCTGTTATATTATTTTCCTGAGGAAGTTTCACAAGTTTAGTATGCCAATCGAAATATGTAACCTCCAACTCAATAGAGGTACTGCAAAAGGTAGCAACTATACGTCTACAGCCAACGTTTGAAAAAGTTTTAGCCACCAAACAGGAAGCCAGGGAGGGTTTTCTCAAAATTCCCTATAATGGTGCAAACATTCAGAAAATATTCACACCAGCCCCTTAAATAAAAATTTAATGGAAAAATCCAAAGAGAAACATCAGCCAGAACCTCTTATTGTCAAAAATTAATAACGTTAAATGAAGAATAAGGAAGTAACAATCTCATAAAGAGGATGAGGGTGCAATGGCTTACTCAATGAGAAAGACATGTCCATCTTTCACTGAAAGGTCTGATTTCTTCTTAAATGCTCCAGGAGGCCGCAAAGATTTATTCTCACCAGGAAGCTTTTGTGCCCTTGGCAACAAGCATATCTTTGTACGAACAAGATGAACCAAAGTGTTTGGTTGAACATTTTGAGCAGCAAGTGTTTTATCATCTTCAAGTTCCCTCCCTAAGTAGAACATCTTCACTGTTTCAGATGGCTTGAAGTCTACAAACAGAAGTAGTGAGTAAGCTTCTATATTTCTCAAATACATGTACCATGCACAATTAAACTACGCATCTATTTTCAATACATAAAACATATATGAATGGAATAAACATATTGAAAAGAGAGGTTACAACCTAGCTTTTTTGAAGCTTTTGCTTTAACATAAGAAACGGTTTCCTCAGCATCTGCATGAAACTTACTGCCTTTGCCGCCCAAGCTCTTTATAATAATTCTCATTGGTCCTTGAGTGGACAGCTTCCCTTGTTCTTTTAAAGCTATTTGAATGTCATGGGGATACCACAAAGCTTTTGGTCGATGAAAATTAGCAACATCCTTGCTGTAAAGGGGAAAAACAAAAAAAAACCACCATATAAGAATAAGTCTAAGAGTAGGAAATGGGTGGCATTGCATCGAGATTCACAGCAGAAACTAAAACTGAAATTGTCATGATGAAATGAATGGGTATGCAAAAAATAAAACTACCCCGACCTAAGCATCGATTCAAAGAAACTGTTAAAATTGCTATGCTTTTGTAACTAAATGAATTTTGGAAGGCACTTGGCTTAATTACACTTGAGCAACAACAGGGGCTTTTCTCCTGCATTAAAACCTACAATGAATTTAGGTCACTGAACATGATAAATACCCACTTGCTGATGTGCATGATGCTCGAACTCGAGAAACCTGAGAAAGACTCGAGTATAAATATCCTTGCCATCTAATACCCAGCAAATTGACGATAAACTCTAACTCAATAGATAGACATTTATTACTACCGAGCATTCTTTCACTGATTTAAAGGCTCAAAAGGGATGGTCTGGAACTACTTGGCAATCGAGTTAAACTTCAACTACTACTGAATTTAGGGAAATTTTACTTTCAACTGCTTTTCACAGGAATTGCAACTTCTGGTGGTGTGACTTTGCTTTGCATAGTGTTTTTTGTTTAGTCTTTTTATTATTTTATTTTTTTGGTATGAGCATGGGGGTCCTACTTTCCTCGAATGAAATTTGGTGGGGGAGGGGGATGGTGGGGAGGAATAGACCACAAAGACTTGAAGTGTAGATACATACAAAGTTGACACTTAAATACTATAAGCAGCATCTGTATGTGTGATAACATGTGCCAGCATAAAATGGGCAATATTTACAATACACAAAGCTGCTATTTTCTGGTGGCCGATAACTACCTGGGGTGACCAACCTTTGAACCAGTCTTCTCCTACAATGTACAGATTACTGAGAGTCCATAACTTGATACTGTAAGGCACTCTATTTAAACCAAACAAAACAAAATTCTCACTATACAAGGAGTTCAAAAAGGAGATACTGTAAGGGGCCCCTTTTTTTAATCAATCATGACGATTTTACCTTGTTAGAGATAAGATTAATATAAATATCTACTTCAGATTTCTTAATCCATTAAACTGACATTTAATGTGCTAAAATCTTCTCATGGAGTAAATTTATTTGAAACTTTAATTATTTTTTAAGTATTGTTACTTCTTCAAAATTGAAAGTAAGAAGCATAAACAAGTTAGTGATACAACATCTAACCACATAAAGCATGATAGATCAACTATGCACGCATCACAATGAAAAGACAGTATCCATCTTACTTGCTCAACTTCAACTTCATCGTCTGTAGCATCAGCGCAGGTTGTGAGTGATAAATCTTTATGCCTTGGGCAGTGCGCTTTTTAGAATTTGATTTTAGTTGCTGAGAAGTTTTCCTATTTGAATAGTGTTTGTCATTGGCAACATATCGCCAACCAAATTGACCTCCATGATGTGGCAGCTCTGAAGAGTCCCCATTGCTTGACTTTAAAGGGCGAGTTACAATCATGGCCCCTGAATGAAGTTTAAGATGTTCACAGTCTTTGTTATCCGAAATCTCAAAAAGCATTTGCTCGTCTTCAAGATCAAGGATAAGCTTTGGCTTCCTAATAGGTATATCTGGGTCCCATATTATTTGATCTAACCAAGATCCTTCAAGTATGTCTCTGTTTTTGGAACTATGTTTGCTGAAATGCCTCACAGTATGTCCCTTATGAAGCTTCTCACCAGAATTATCCACTCTACCATCTGCATGGTCCTCCACTTCACATCGAGATTCTAACCTCAAAAGTTGGGGATGGTATCTGCCATCTGATAAATTGAGACATGGCGATCCTGAAAAATTTCTTGGGCCGAAAGGCTCCAACAGAGTAGAGTAGCTGTGCAGCATAAGACTATGATCCTTCTCATCAAGTTCTTTCTGAGAGTGTGTGTGTATCTTTTGTGTCCCAGGATCAGGTTCAGTTTCACTAATAATTGAAGGTTCATCAGGTCCGGAAATTTCACAACTTTCAACAGACTTGTTACTCGTTACAGGAGAGTTTCCCCAAAAAATTTCCTCTTCCCAGTCTTGCTGATCAAGTGGGAAAAATGTAGAACACAAAGGTGATTTTGTTTCCACAGAAGGATCCACAATGATATTCTCTTTCATCGTCTCCGCGTTCAGGCCCTTTCTTGGCCCATCCCGCAAATCCACAGGGGCTTCCTCTTTAACAAAATCAAATTTTGCAATGTCAAAGTCATCATTATTGGATTCTGAGATTGCATGTTTTAAAGATGGAACTCCATCACCAGTTCCTTTTAGAAATGCCTCTTCATCGTCTTCAACAATATCAGATATATTCATTGATTTGTACCTATCTGGAAAGAAGTCCATTTGTTAAACTCTAAAACTATCTGAAGAAAATAATAGCAAACAAATGCCCTGTTGTTCAGACCCAAAAAAAAAATTACAAAGATCTTTTCATAGGAAACCTAAAAGCTCCGAAAGAAAAAGCAAAAAAAACCAAAGGAAAATGCTACCGAAGTTTCCCAGAAAAGAGAAAAGATGTATGAACATATTCTATGATAGCATTCCTTCGATAAGGAGTTTGTGATCATCACGAGACGTAATTTTTTAACATGAATTTAAGCATAGTCAAGCAACATTAAAGACTACCTTTAGCAACAGAGTACCTATGGTCTCTTTTTTCAGCCTTCTTCAAGGGTACATGAATGCCAAAGATTTCTGAGAACCGTAAGATCACCAATCCATCTTCTATGCATAGAACCGGCAGTGGTGTGGAACTTTTGTCTGAAAGAATTTCCTATAGGATAGAGAGAGACAGAGAGAGAGAGAGAGATAGAGATGTAAACCACAGTGAAGAGTAACAGAAAAGTGACGGGCACTGTCAGTAACATGATCAGGAATGCATTTACCCTCATACAGAGAAAATAATCACACTCACAAATTTTGTGTCCAAATACTCCACTTTAATATAGCTTCTTATAGATTTCAGAGCAAACGAATATCAATATCCAAAAGTTCCAAAGGTAGTGTAATGTACTGTAGAATAGCAATAAATAGTTCAGCCTAAGCAAGTCTACGGGCGAGTCTGGGACAGTTCAGGGAACAACACAGTCCACAACCCCTTAACTTCTCCTCATACATAAACTGCATAAAATTTAAAGGTTATATGAACAGGTAATCACCTATGTCAACCTAGCAGGCTAATTGCACAAATCTTATTATTTTCAATCCCTAAAATCTTCTTTGAGGCATCATTTTAGATTGATAGGTTGACTTGGGTGGAGAGAAAAGAGACGTTACTCAGGAAAACATTTCTTTATGGTCTTCTATCATCAGAAGTATATATTAACTGCATGCAAATGGTTGGGAATCCATAAAAATATGAGGCTCAAGCTAAAATTCAAGGAAAGACATATGGCAACAGTTTATTTGCAAGAATTTTCAGCTGAGAATGCAGTTGTTTCTTAGTTTCACTGTACCGCGATCCTCTATATGCTAATATAGTTGGTATAATTCCATAATGTAACCGAGTATAGTTATAGAACTCAGTAAATGTAATGTCCAGAGCAATACACAGCCACCTTATATATCTTAATGAACTTGTTTTCGATGAAATACAAATCAAAAGCATGAGAAGATGTGAATCAGAATTTGACCTGAAGCTCTTCAGCATGATCAACCAAATTTTCAGAATCTAACGAGCCAATTTCACAACCATTTTCTTCAGATGTTTGTCCTTTACAATCCGCTGCAATATACATACCCTCATCACCTGTGTATGCAACACAAAAGTACGTCATGTTTCAGAGCACAAACAATCCAAAAAAATTAAATTAATTAATTAAATAAAACAGGGAGAAACATGATAGTGATTCATTTTAATCTCCTATATGCACATATAGGCTATGTAATGTACAGTATATTGTTTAAAAGTCAGCATACAACTGCAAACCCAATGCTACAAGAGAAAGGAATCTTATTATTTTCAACTGCAAACCTAATTGCACAAATCTTATTATTTTCAATCCGTATGTTAGATTGCTTATGAGAATCTCACATCTTCCACATACTCTTCTTACTTGTATGGAAATTACATGTACTTTGAAAGTCACGTATACAGTGCACGAATTATTATTTCAAAATAATATCAATGAAAAGAATTAATAAACAATCCTTAAAGCTAAGTACCTTGTTGTGCCACAACATCAGTATTAACAACTATTTTAATTAACCTTGTTCTTAAATTATCTAGCAGCTCCTAAGACATTCACATACTTAATGCCTGATAAATTCACTGTATTTCATAATCTATTCAGCTATAGATTACATTTTATACATTTTTTCCATGCCATGATAATCATGTAAATTTAAAGGACTAAATTCAGTTTGCCCCCTCAAACTTAAGGGCTAAAATCAGTTTGGTCCTTAATCTTTTTTTAAAATCACGTTGGTCTCCCAAACTACATCATCTAAGTCCAAAATTTGAATTTTAGTCCAAAAATGGCTGGAGTTTTGGTCCTTGAAAAAAGACGTCTGTTCATCATTAGAATGTTCATTTGCCCTTTTTGTACATTCAAAAGCTCAAACGTGGATGCCCATGTCGGCTCCAAGTCAGCAAATGACGTTAACTTTGGAGCCATATTAAAATTTTGGACTTAGTTGATGATGTTTGAGAGTACAAGGACCAATGTGATCAAAACAAAAGGTCAAGGACCAAACTGATTTTAGCCCTAAAGTTCATGGGGTAAAACTGAATTTCATCCAAATTTAAATATGTGATTGAGGTACAGAATGACAAATACATGATGAAAATGACCAACTGGTGACATACCAGACACAGAGATAGACTGAACATCATCATTTTCAACCACCTCATGTTCCTCTTCCCGTTCACTTTCCTCATCATAATTTTCCTCCACCTCATCTCCTGCTTCTTGTAATTTAGCCCATGAAACTTCTGCTGAAAGATATTCCTTTTTGGGCAAGAGATGGTCCTCCTCAGTAACAGCTTGAGTTTCTGGTCCCTCAAAATCTTCGTCAATATCAAAATAATTAACTGCATTTTCAGCCTTCTCATCATAATCTGACATAATAAAACATAACGAGTCAGAACATTTGAATGACAATATTCAGAAAACTAAATCTTTATTTCTAATTGCTTCAAGGAAAGGATTGGAGAGCCTTTCCCAACCCATGAACAAGCAGAATAGGAAAGCATTTTCACACGAAAAGCTCAAAATTGGAAGACGTATATGCATTATTTTTAACAAATGGTCCTTCCCAATTGAGGAATCAAATTATCCTCGGACCCTAGTGTTTTAAGTATCAATTAGGAGGGAAAACTTAGAGAGACAGAAACAAGGTAGGCTGGGTAGCTATGGTCATAACCAATTAGATGATATCACTAATTGGTCCTAGAAAGTTTCAATTTGTAAACGTTATTATCTCCAAGCAGCCATTCTGTTCTGATCATTTTCCCTCGTCTAAATTTCCTATTCTGAGTTAAACAACTGATATGGCACATGTAAATGAGTATACTTTTACAAAGAAAATATATTACTATCCACATTGTTGAACTTGCAATAGCATGCATGCCTCCCTAATTATAAAATGATACAAAGGCAGACAGGAGACATCAATTATTTGTAATCCGATTTTTGGCATTTGGGAATGATAGATGGATATAAGATGCTGTGGGACAAATGATATTTTAATAACAGGTAATATTATTGTGGTCCGAAGCGTCCAAAGAGCATTCACCCTCACTCCAGATTCCAAAGAGATAGTACAAATTTAATGAAAATCCCTCATTCAACTTTCCATATTTAATGCTTTTTCGACCCAGTTCTTTCTCAGTCCAAGTACATACGTAAGCATGCCATGATTACAACTCTAAAAGTAAAATACAGTACTACAGGTATCTGATGGACATGTATGTGTGCATTTACTAGCATACTGTTGAAGAATAAATGTTCAAATAGGTAACTATATATTGATGGGATGACCCCTAGCTATTTGGGGACATGGGGTGGGCTATGGTTTGTTATACTAAATGACTGCTTCATATATTCCTATCTTTCAATTCCAAAGATTAGATGAACAGGTTATTGGCTTTCTATTAGTATAGAGAACCATGCATATAAAGCCAATCATTCTCAACTTCATGGAAAAAGAAGTATGAGAAGTGTTCTCCAAAAGAAAAGAAGAAGAAGAAGAAGAAGTATGAAAAGCAGGACCGGGGGGTTTCATTTTTATGTACTCTAACCAAGCTTACCACGTGATCTAGAAACACAACCAAAGGTAGTCATTTCCACCAAACTAAACGCTTATACTAACTTGAAATCTGTCATATGTTAGGTATGGATATGTTGGAAATTGTCAGATAGCTAGAAATGTTCATGAAAAAAGCCAGCCTCGAGAAGCTAGTAAATGTTCACCTACAGGATCATAGCGCATTACAAAATTGTTTTATTCTTGAAGTGATATTAATTAATAGCAACAACTTGAAGATGTTCTTATAATTATAAAAATAAGGAAATAAATATGAACCCAGGGAGATGAGAGGGAGTATGAACAAACATCAAAAAATTGCATGAGATCACTTTCCCGGCTAACCTTGTTCGACAGCATCAGTTGATATTCGCTGTGATTTTACTGACAACTAAAAATCAAACAAAAATGCTGTGTTAGGAAACAAAAAAGGACAATAGAGAGAAGGAAAGAAGAATGCCAAGGAATAAGAAGATAAAAATATAATGCCCTTACATCTATATCTGTTAAAGAAGGACCGAGCTTGTCTGCAAGGGCAGAAAGATGCTCCTTTGCATCCTGAAAAACATAAACGAGGACTGGAAGTCAATAACAACCAGCATAAATGAATGAGGGATTTTGTTCCCCAAGGACTTTTCTTTTCGATAGGACTTGATACCAAGAGAAACAATACAGCACAGGGAACTCTACAGATACCCAGGTTTAAGATGTTCTGTGGGCTCTAATACACACGAGAGGGACCACGACGAGACTCAAGGATTTGCTACATAATCTTTATTAAGAATCTACAGTAACAGTTCCAATTGTAGCTCCAAACAATTCTCTAAGATAATCAATTAAGCTAATTAACAGGAATTAAGCTAACCTCATCGAGATAATCGACATCAAGATCACCGGAGTCATTGACATTGCCGAACATGAATCCGAGAAGTCGGCCACCCCTACCGGCCTCCTCTTCCTCCTCCTCTTCCTCTTCCTCCTCGTATCGTTCCTCCTCCTCATCTGCCAAAATTGAACCCTAAGAAACTAATTGATTAAAGCAGCTTGAGCTTAGATTTCTCAAGCAATACCTGAAACGGCCATGGCTGAATCTTCTTCTTATTGTTCGGTTGGGGCGTGACAGTTTCGACTCTTCTGGAAACCAAAACCCAACCAAGGAGAAAAGAATTCAGATAAACAGAACGCAAAGGGAAACATGAATTTGCGCTTTTATAGATGCCACCGCAAGGTCACTCCTTTTTATTTGACTTTGATTTTTCTTTTCTCTCTTTTTTACTTTATTTTTATTTTTATTTTTGTGTTTATTATTATTATTTTTAATTTTTTAAGATTCCTTTTATCATGGCTAAAATGCATCATACAATATCTCAAAAGGACCAGTATCATTTGGTATAGCGGTATGGGTTTTTCTTTACAAGTGAAAAGTCGTGAATTCGGCTCATAAAAGACTTTTTATTGCATTTGAGTTGTTTAACTCATAAAAAAAAAGTATAATCCAAAGAGGAAACCATTACATGAGGAAATCTTTTGTGGGGCGCACCCGCACCACCACGTCACCTATGCGACCACCAAATCTAAAAACAACACATGTGACTTTTTTTTATTTATGCCAACATTGTTCTTTTTTTCCTTTTTTATCTACGTTAGCATTGTTTTTTTAATTATTCATCTTTGTCCGTTCTTCTTCTTTCTTTCCACTTTTCGAGAAGAGAGAGACTCTCTAATAATTCATGTTGACTATGCAGTAAAATATGTTGACCAGCTGTTAGTTATCTTTAACAGATTCTAGAAGCTACAAATGAGAGCATGTCACGTGGGTTTTGTTATAGCCAATTCCAGCTATTACTTTCAGTTAGTTTGTTACCTTATCTCTTTGTATAAATAGTTGGAGACTTTCCTTACTTTGTAACCAAGCTTTTGTGAATAGAAGAATTCTTCATTATGATATTCCTCTCAGTTCGTTTCTCTCTCAAAACTAACTCATTTCCGTCAAACCCTAGCTCAAATCTGATGCCATGGTATGAGAGCAGCCATAGATCCAAGACCTGTAATACATGCTTCTGCACTCGTCTCTGATCGTCTTCTTTGTTTATGTGTTCAGATCTAGCTCTAGTTGTGCTACATTTTAATTTTGAGGCTTGAATCTTCATCGAAGCTTGGTTAGAGCTTTCTCGACGAGATCTGAGCTTGTAAGTTCTTTCTTAGGTGATTCTACTTCTTATTGTAGATGAACTACATAGTCTTCGATGAAAAATTTGTGATATTTCTGAATTACTGAGTGAACTGAGTAAATCCTGAGTCTATAGAGCAAATCGAAGTAAAATTGGAGTATATTGAGTCTTTCTTGAGCAAATAGAGCAAAATCTGAGCTTGAATCTGAGTTTCTTAGAGCAAATCTTGATGTTTTTTGCATATTTGAGCATATAGTTCAGTTTTGATAAAGATTAGTGAAGATTTTAGAGTTTTTTCAGAGCATGAATATATCAGAATTAGAGGTCTATGCCTTGTTTACAAGATCTGTGCTTTTGTTTACAATTTTGAGCATATAGTGAGCAATTGTGGAATTGGTGGTAAAATTTGTACAAATTTTTTTAGGGCTATTGTTTCAGATTCTGAGCATCTTATCATTGGAAGTGTCTCTTTGTGTTAATCTCATAGTGTTTTGCAAACATCAATGGCATTGTTGATAGAAAGTTATCAAATGGCTTCTCAAAGTATTCCCGCTACCACTACTACCATTCCAAGCCTTTCTCATTCCGATGTTCACTCCTTGTTGAGCATCATTACAATGCGTCTTGGAGAAAGAATTTTCATTAAATGGAGTTTTCAGTTCCAATCTACTCTTGCTGGAAATGGATTATTTGGATTTTTTGATGGCTCACAGGTAGCTCCTCCTAGATATGCTCTCACTTCTGAAGGCGGAATCACAAATGAAGAGACTGCAACTTATAAAGCTTGGAAACAAACACATATGGCTCTTCTTAGCCTTTTGATGGCTACCTTGGATGAGGACATTGTAGATGTTATCATTGGCTACAAGACATCTAAACAAGCTGGATAGCCCTTCAATAACGTTTCTCAACTGTGTCAAGAGTGAGCATTATGCAGCTCAAAACTGAATTGCAAACACTTCACAAGGGAAGTGAAACAATTGAAAAATATCTGCAGCGTGTGAAAATGCTAGGGATCAACGGCTATCTATGGGAGTGTCCATTCCTGATAAGGACATTGTCATTATGATTTTAAATGGATTACCTGATGAATACTCTACTGTGAGGACTGTAATTGAAGGTAGAGAAACTCTTATTTCTCTGAGAGACTTGAGGTCCCAATTATTTTCTGCAGAGCGAAGAATCGAAGGCAGTTTTTCTCTTTTGTCCAACATGTCTGCTATGATGGCTAGAGGTAATAATGGATCAAGAGATGCAAACAGACATGGTACTGGTAGAGGTTGGGATACAACTGAAGGAAAAACTAAAGATAGCAAATTTACTGGCAGTGGTGTTGAGTGTTCAGTTTGTGGGAAAAGAGGTCATATAGTGGATACTTGTTTTTTCGAGTTCACAAGTGCCAAATTTGTGGGAAACATGGTCATCTTACAAGTACTTGTTATCAGAACCCTGATTATAAGTCTCAACAGACTTCTCAGTCACAATATAGGACTCAGAGCAATGGTCCATCTCCTGAATGTCAGATTTGTTCCAAGAAGGGTCATACTGCTGCAAATTGCTTCTATAGAACTGACGTTCCTGATGGACATCCATCTTTGTCTATTCCGACATGTCAGATTTGTGGACTCAAGGGACATGTTGCTTTGAATTGTTCTCATAGAACAAACTTTGCATATCAAGGATCTGATCCTCCTTCATCTCCTACTGCTCTTGTTGCTCAGTCAACTGCAAATGTCAATGGTGTCTTTCAACAGACTCAAGGAGGAGGATATCTGGTGTCTATTGGATCATCTAGCTCTAGTTTTCTTGGTGGATTTCATCCTAGCAGTGGGGCTTCTTCTTCTACTAATATGTCTGCTTCATCTAATGGTCAATCTAACAGTGAAGTCTGGATTGGGGACATTGGTGCTACACATCACATGACTTCAGAGCTAAGAAATCTCACCATATGCTTCTGACAACAAGATAACCATTGGTAATGGTACAGGTTTAAGTGTAGCACACACTGGTTCTAGTTACATTAAATCTGCTGATCATATCTTACAGTTAAACTAAGTTCTTCATGTTCCAGACTTAGCAGTTAACTTGTTATCTTTCACCAAGTTATGTAGAGATAATGACTGCTTTATAACTCTTGACGAAGCTAATATTGTTGTGCAGGACAAGGCATCCAAAACAGTACTTTACCAAGGAAAGAGTAGTGAGGAATGATTGTTTCTATTCAAGTCTCCACCAACATCTTCCATTTCTCAATCTCATCCATCTTCTTTTGTCAATTCAACTTCTCCATTCTCATTATGGCATCAAAGATTAGGTCATCCTTCTCACCCTATCATGTCCCAAATGTTATCTAGGTCACAAATAAAAATTCCTAGTTCTATTTCTAGTTCAGTATGCTCTTTTTGTTTAGAAGGCAAGATGCATAGACTCGATCCCATTTTCATATTCTGAAATAAAAACATCTATACCCTTTACTAGGATTCATTATGATGTATGGGGTCCAGCTCCATGTCTTTCCATAGAAGGACATAAGTACTATGTTACTTTTATCGATGATTGTATAAAGTTTGTGTGGATTTTTCCACTTATCAATAAATCTGATGTTCTTGCCAAATTTGTTCATTTATGTGCCTTTGTTGAAAATCAATTCAATTCAACAATCAAGTTATTTCAAACAGATGGAGGTGATGAATTCAATAGTAAAGCCTTTCATAATTTTCTATCTTCAAAAGGTATTTTGCATCAAATTTCTTATCCTTATACACCTCAGCAAAATGGTGTTGTTGAGAGAAAGAATAGACATATAGTAGAGACAGCTATCACTTTAATGTCTACAACAGGCATTCCTAAACACTTTTGGTTTCGTAGTGTTGCTCATTCATGTTATCTAATTAACAGAATGCCTAGCAAATCTTTGAACATGTCTTCTCCATAATAAACCTCCAGATATTACTCAGCTGAAAATTTTTGGCTCTTCATGTTATCCCTATCTCAAATCATATGCTCATGACAAGTTGGACCCTAGGACAACACAATGTGTCTTCTTGGGCTATGCAATAGGTTATAAGGGAGTATTCCGCTATAGTATTTCTCAGAATAAACTTTGGATGTCAAGACATGTGATTCATGATGAACACATTTTTCCATTCCATAACTCCAAGTTTTCATCGTCACCCCCCATTGATCCTGTTACTTTTTTTTCCACCTTCTTCCTCTCTCACTACTCTTCCTTCTTCCCGGATGCTTGTCCCAGCTACGTCAGTTATTAATGCATGTTCTACCTTGCATGGTGCACCATCAAGAGTCAACATGCCTTCTCTTGGATCCACTAACAACTCAGATTCAGATATTGGTGTTAATGATGTGCATATTTCAGTTGAGAATGCAGTTGAAGATTCAAATCATATTGAGAATGCAGCTACTGTTAACATTACTGATGATGTTTTAAATGGTGCAAATTGCTCTAATGGTGGTGGCATATCAGTTGAGATTGCAGCTGAAGGTATAGTCACAAATACTGTTGAGAATGCAATTCAAGGTATAGTCACAAATGACATTTCTGCTCTGAATGAAAGTGAACTGAATGCTTTGCAATTTGGAGGAAACTTACAACAGAATCTTCCTCAAGAGCTTGAATTTATTGTTCATCAAAATTACAATGATCATTCTATGATGACTCGAGCAAAGAATGGTATTGTTAAAAAGAAGAGCTTTGAGGATTTTATTGTTATTCTGCAGTTGCTCAGCAAAAATTGTATACTGAATATCCTTTCTTCAGTGGATTTACTACTGTATCTGATATAAGTGATGTAATTGAACCAAAGTCTTTCAGGGCAGCTACTGGCAAGGTGGAGTGGGATCAGGCAATGCTAGAAGAAATTGAGGCATTACAAAAACAAGGAACTTGGACTCTTGTTCCTTGTCCACCAAACAGGGATATTGTGGGGAGCAAGTGGATTTTCAAAGTGAAGAAAAATCCTGATGGCAGCATTTCAAGATATAAAGCAAGGTTAGTTGCTCAAGGTTTTAATCTGTCTAAGAGTATCGATTATGATGAAACATTTAGTCATGTAGTGAGGCACAGTACTGTCAGGGTTCTTTTTGCTCTTGCTACTATGAATAGTTGGGAGTTACGGCAGCTGGATGACAAGAATGCATTCTTACATGGGGATCTGAAGGAGGAAGTTTACATGTCTCAACCTCAAGGTTTCATTGATTCAAAGTATCCTAATCATGTATGTTTACTTCGAAAGTCACTCTGTGGCTTGAAACAAGCTTGGAATGAGAAATTCACCAGCTTTCTTCCAAGTTTGGGTTTTACTTTCTCACACTCAGATCCTAGTTTGTTTATTAGACATACATATGCAGGAATTGTTGCTTTGTTATTATATGTGGATGATATAGTTATAACCGGATCAAATGCAGTAGGTATTCATGAAGTCATCTTTGAGTTAAGCATGGTATTTGATATGAAAGATCTTGGTTCTTTGTCATATTTTCTTGGTCTGGAAATTACAAAGGTTCAGAAAGGAATATTACTCAGTCAAACTAAGTATGCAAAAGATTTACTTGTTAAAGCTGGAATGGAATCTATCAACACTTGCAGCTCTCCTTGTCTTCCACATTCTCAGATGACAGCTGATCAAGGTACACCACTTACAAACCCTACTATGTACCGAAGTATTGTAGGAGCATTACAATACTTAACATTTACTCATCTTGATATAGCATATGCAATAAATACAGTGTGTCAATTCATGACTAGTCCCACAGATGTTCATTATGCTGCTGTTAAAAAGATTTTGAGGTATCTAAAGGGTACAATTTCTAAGGGCATATTTTATAGTTCTGCTGGTGCTTTACATAATGTCGTGACTGTGAAGGCCTTTAGTGATGCTGATTGGGCTGGAGAAGTGATACAAAAACGCTCTACTGCTAGGTTTGTAGTCTATCTTGGCTTGTGTCCAGTGTCTTGGCAATCTAAGAAACAAGGTACTGTTTCAAGGAGCTCTACAAAATCTGAGTACAGAAGTTTTGCAAATACTACAGCAGAGATTAGTTGGATCAAACATCTTCTTTGTGATTTGAAGATTCAAATTCCATGTGCACCTTTGCTTAAATGTGACAACTTGTCTGCTTTGGCATTAGCTTCTAATCCTGTCTTCCACTCTAAGATCAAGCACTTGGATAATGATTTTCATTTTGTCCATGAAAGAGTTCAACATAATGATCTTCGACTTGAGTATGTATGCACTACAGAACAGACTGCAGATATTCTGACAAAGGGTTTAGCTTCTCCTATTTTTAAAACTCACTTTGTCAATCTCAGGCTAGCATCCCTAGTTGAGCTTGAGGGAGGATGTTGACTATGCAGTAAAATATGTTGATCAGCTACTAGTTATCTTTAGGATTAAATTCAGTTTACCCCTTCAAACTTTAGGGTTAAAATCAGTTTGCTCCCTCATCTTTTTTTTTAATCAGACTCATCCATGAACTTCCAAATCGCATCACATGACCCTAAATTTCAAATTTTCATCTGATTGTGACATCATGCGCTGAGCTGGAACCGACAAGAGGTCTCACATTTCAGGTTTTGACTCTTACTTTTGCTGAAAAACCCAAACTACCCATGATAACAATTATTTCTATTTCTCCACCTTTTTTTCTATTCTTTTTACTTCACCTTCAAAACCTTTTCTTCTTCTTCTTCAATTCACCTTCAGACTCTCTCTCTCTCTC
>NC_020491.1:21602428-21603058 GCF_000184155.1 Fragaria vesca subsp. vesca
CTCTCTCTCTCTCTCTCTCTCTCTCTCTCTCTCTCTCTCTCTCTCTCTCTCTCTCTCTCTCTCTCTCTCTCTCTCTCTCTCTCTCTCTCTCTCTCTATTCAACCAACCGTCACCAACCATCCACCTCTCAGTCAATCCCCACCATCCATCATTTCTACCTTGTGCACCCCTCAACTTCTCCCCCTCAAAGTTGAAGTTAGGAGAAAGAGTGGGAGAATCTGTGAGCTAGCAAAGATGATGAAGAGCCTGATGCTGCTGACCTGCCGTGTTTGGAGCCGATTGAGTTGCCGAAGTACACGGTGGTGCACTTAGAATCAATTTGCCCATGAAATTTCAAGCTTCCCCACCCACATCCCTACCCACATCCCTCTCGGAACTCGACTTGAAATCTTATACATGGGACATGGCACCGACGAACTGATTGGAAGGAGGAGACTCATGGCGGCGTTGAGAGCTATTTCGTGGAGTAGGAGTCTGAGATTTGAAGATTGGGGATGGAGATGAAGAAGATTAGGCCGAAAGGAGAGAGAGAGAGAGAGAGAGAGAGAGAGAGAGAGAGAGAGAGAGAGAGAGAGAGAGAGAGAGAGAGAGAGAGAGAGAGTAGTAGTTAGTTAGTTAGTTAGTAGTAGT
>NC_020491.1:21603078-21615899 GCF_000184155.1 Fragaria vesca subsp. vesca
ATTTAAAAAAGGATGAGAGAGCAAACTGATTTTAGCCCTAAAGTTTAAGGGGGTAAACTGAATTTAATCCTTATCTTTAACAGATTCTAGATTCTAGAAGCTACAAATGAGAGCATGTCACGTGGGTTTTGTTATAGCCAATTCCAGCTTATTTTTTTTTTTTTTGAAAGTACCAATTCCAGCTATTGCTTTCAGTTAGTTTGTTACCTTATCTCTTTGTATAAATAGCTGAAGACTTTCCTTACTTTGTAACCAAGCTTTTGTGACTAAAAGAATTCTTCATTCTAATATTCCTCTCAGTTCGTTTCTCTCTCAAAACTAACTCATTTCCTTCAAACCCTAGCTCAAATCTGATGCCATGGCTATCAATTCGATCTACACCAGAACCTTTAAAGAACATCACAAAACTCATCAAGATCATCTCTTGACTCCATCTTCATAGGTTCATCGTCTCCTTTCAAACTGCATCTCCTTCGCGACAACTTCGAATTTCTAGGTACAAAGTTTCTCACTTTCTCTAAGCAGCAAAAATAAAAAATTTCAGAAAATAATACAGCACTTGATTGTTGTATATAAGTGAGTTTTAACATTACTGACAAAAAAATTGTTAGTCCTAGTACAATCCTTAAACAGCACTCATTCTCCCCCTTTTAGCTGCTTCTTCCTCTTTCTGCGGTCATCTCTCAACCCTGGCAGGAACAACACTATCAACAACTATGCTGAAACAAGGAATAAAGAAAAAAAAAACAAAAGGAATGAAGAGCAGCTTACGCTTTTTCTCGTCTTTTCTTTTCCTCCTTAGGTTCTCCATATTCCTCCGTTTTTGTGCCGCCTCTTTCACATCTATGTGCACCTGCAAGAGAGTATGAAATATGAGAACTTGAAAAGATGGATAAATATAAAATGATAAACGACACAAGATACACTCCTCTAACAAGGAAGTAAGATTCTCTAGTTTTCCATGGCTTTTAACATTGCACTGGGGATAACAATTAAGTTGTGCAGCATTACTATTCTATTATTATTGTCAGAAAAAGACAAGTTGTATAGCATTACCATTCTACAATATTTCACCAAAGACGGACAAGAAAAATATTAGAAGAATCAGCAAAATTTGAAGAATCGGAATGGTATGTAACAATACGTGCAAATTTACCATAAAACATAAGAGTATCCGTATCTTGTTTTAGGAATTGCTCACAGACAAGAAAAAGTTGAGAGTGCAAACATAGGGAAAGGGTAGAGCTTAACACTACCTCATGCCCAGAACTCCGAAGTGCTTGGAGTGGTTCCACACAATTCTGCCCAATAACTACCATTTTACTTCGTTTTCCTGAGTTGCTGCTATCGCCTAGTTTTTGCTTAGCCAATTCTTCAAATTGATCTTGCATCAGAGGTGTAATACCAGACTGAAAAAAAAAAAAAAAAACAATAACAGAAATGAGTCATTCAGTTAAAAACTAATGTGAGTAATTTTATTAGGGCATACGACATGCCTAACATTGCCCAAGCCTCTTACAAAGTAACATTTCCATCAAATGAAATTAAAGGAAAAATGAATAAAAAAAAACATTGTAACAATATTCTACAGTAAAATTACAAACATATTACAAGCCATAGTTCTTTATCATCTATTAAAAAATTATAAGCCTGACATGCCTATTGAAATTGTTTTCCTCCAAATTAACAGTACTGATCTGGCTTATAGAAAGAATGACAATGTGAAGAAGATTGCGAACTGATTACCCCAGTCAAATACCGATGTGAAAATGACTTCGGTTGTAATGGACGTGAAAGCAACATTTTCAATTCCTGGTTTTCAAACATAAAGTTAGATCAACTTATGATGACCCAAATGCATATCTGCCAATCATAAGATGTACTTCAACATTAAGAGAAAGAATAGCCAACCTGCTGTAAGTTTTTTAAATTCATAGAGCTGGCTTTCTTTTGCTTATAATTCTTAACTCTATCCTCTTCATCCTCATCACTGTCGACAACCAACTCAACTAATTCTGCATTTCTTTCATACCAGCTTTTCTTTGCTCTGTCCTGCAAAAGGAATGAAAGCCATATATACTTATATAGTAAAAATAATGCATGTTAACACTGAAGCTCATCATTTGAAAACCTTATAAGACACAAGTGGGGAATCAAATTACTTAATATGCACGTCTTATACACGAGAATACTAGTAATCTGTAAATCAAGTATAAGTAGGAGGCAAAAAGAGATATGTATGAAACACCATAATTTTCTTTGATAAGCTAAAAGGCAAAATATAAAAAAAATATATAATAAGAAATTAAGAGCTTAAAAGTTAGGATTATAGAAAAAAAAAAAATGACAACACAGAGATAGAAAACTAAAATTCAAAATGTTAGGATGGTATGAGTTACAACAAAACTCAAGACTTTCTGCCATTAACACAACTAATGTACGAGAGCTAACATTTTAGAAGGAGTAACTCAAGAGCCCACAGGAGTTCATTTGGATGGACATATAGGTGCACTTGATTTGCATAAATAAAAATGTATATCTGCGGCGGACACCAAATAGACCCCATCCCAAGCCACAGTCTCATATCCATATAATGTATTACATTCAGCTTATAATGGAATAGTATGATGAACAATAAAGCAAATTTAGTTATATTCTATAATGAAGATAGGGCCCAGCTAGGTCAAATCCAGGCCTATGGTACATTCAATTCTTTGGGCCCCATCTGGATGAGGGATTCTTAAGTTTAAAACAAAGGCAAAGAGAAAGTCAGAGACTCATTCGCCCTCAGCTGGTCTGGCCTATCTTTCCATACATCAGGTGAAGAAAGCTCTGGTCCTTAACAGCCCAACAGTTTATCCACTTATGCACAAGTATCATAAAGTTCTAATGTTCTAAATTGATCGAATACCTGGGAATCCTTCCGCAGAATCTTGTCAATTTGGCGTGCAAGAGATAATCGTCTCATAACCTCTGGGAAGTATGAGTTCTCCAAAGGAAATCGTTGAAAACTTAGCTAGAGTATGAAAGCAAGACAAAATATTAGAGACAAATTTTGAACACCAGAACAGAACATATTAAGTTTTGCAGTTGATATATTAGAAGTGTGACCACAATAACAAAGTAGCACTTAAAGGGCAGTTTATTTATGACTCTTGACCTTAGAAAATGATTTGCACAGAGAAGCAAATTTGGATGTCTCATTTGGTGCGATTAGTGCAATGCTACACCCATCGGCAGTGGCTCTAGCAGTTCTACCACTTCTATGAACATAAACCTAGTAAAAAAGGATAAACATGTTAAGTCAGAATAGGTAATGACCTCAGAACAAAACATGAGAAATAGAATCCAAATATTTACTTCTGCTGAATGGGGAAGCTGGTAGTGAATAACAGTTCGAACACCAGGAATATCCAGGCCTCTGGCTGCAACATCAGTAGCCACAAGTTTACCGTGTTCACTCCCCCGAAATCGGTCAATTGCCTACATAAAGTACAATAAAGATGGTTAAGATAAAATAACTGAGTAAAACATATGTATAAGATATACATATACAAAATATACAAATACAACCAATGAAAAGACTCTTTTTTACAGGACGCAAAATTTCGAAGAAATAACAAATTGGTTGTGGACAATAAGTGCTCTCAAATTATCCACCTAATTAAATCCAAGCCAACAACCAGGGATTTAAAGGTATTAAGGGCATGTTTACTAACTTGGAATGGAAATTATCATGAATCGGTATCAACAACAGTCGGTATCAACAAAAATCGGTATGAGAATATTTCATACCATTCTACTGTTTACTTACCATAAGGAATCAAAACATGAATGAAACTAATTACGATTGATGTTGTTTACTTACCATATGGAATCGGAATTAAAACTAGTTTGATTACTAAAATAATCCTTCGAGAAATGAATTTAAAATACCCCCTAAAATATAATATATATATATATATATATATTTTTAGGGTTAGATAATTTAGAAATATTATAATTATGTGAGGATATTTTTGGGAGAAAAAGTTGATTCCATTACCTTGATTTTGATAGCCATCTCCCCCTTAGGTATCGAATAAGGGGTTTCATTAGGAATCGATTCCTGGTAAGCAAGTGGGACCCACATCCATTCCAATACCTTAATATCTAGTAAACGCTAGAATTCACCCATTCCGGAATCAATTACACCACTCTCAATTCCATTCCAAGTTAGTAAACATGCCCTAATAGTTAAAATAAAGTAACCGTATCTGCATCTCTCTACGACCGCAAGCACATTATACAAATATGAAGCTGCTGAATAACAATATTCTAAGCCTATCATAATTTCATTATCTTAATCAAAACTTTCCATCAACATAGGCCAACATACACTCAGACAGAACTTGTGACCCAGATCAAGTTAGGGTACCATTCTATACAAATTTCAGACAGAACATAGAGGACAAACCAGAAGAGAAACTGCTACCAAAAGAAAAAAAAAAAAAAAAGAAACATTTTCCATTCTTAGTCTACATCATCAGCATTATAAATTCATAATTATGTCGTAATATGTATTCTTTTTAATCTAATATGATATACTGATTCACCTCAGGTCAACAAAATTTAATTGAAAGGTGGATTTTAACTTTTCTTTCCAAATAGTCATTCAAATACTACTGAATAAAAAATTCACATCAGCATATTTTATACTTCAAATATGTTGTGTCAATCATATTGATATATAGCAGAGTTTATGGGATTTAGTCACAAGTGACTTTGGTACACATGCGATACAAATACAGCTTATACTAGATTGTTTGTTTTAATAAAAAAAAGAAAAAAGAAAGCAAACCTTCAAACGAGCTCGCTGATGCATCTGAGCGTGAAGTGTCAAAACATCTGTGCCAAGGATTCGCAAGAGCGATGTTATATGCCGTAAAGCTGCAATGGATGTACAGAATATGATTGTGCGACCTTGCCCATGAACACTTAATATATAATACAAATAGGCGTCTTTGTCTTCTTCCCTGCATCTGCAATCCTACCATGGTTAAGTAGAATTTCATTGGAAAGACCATTACCCTAATATAAGATATACACAGTGAGATGACAACTTGTGAATGATTTGTACAGCCGAACACATTTTATGGTTTCAGTTGCACTTGTAGCTAACTTTTTTTTTTTTCTTTAAACAGACTGATAGACACTTTAGTCTAACTTCAATTTAAAACATATAGACCTATTCATCAACCCTACCATTCACTCAACAAGAAGATATTACTTACGTAAGGCCTAATAAGAGCATGGTACATGCACAGTGGGATAGGTATGTTACATCTCTGCTGCATCTACATGTATGTCAGGTTATTCCTGCATACTCTCAAACACCTAAACCTATACATACATCAGGCAATTATGCATTTTCTAAGTCCAAATAGCCACTATTACTTATCTTAGTTTCCTACTAAATAGCTATATGTATCTGTCTCTGTCACACACACACACACACACACACACACAGAGTTGTCACAACTAAATGAGTTTAAACTTTAAGACACTGGTAAGGTGAATTGAATTCTCATGAAATTTATTTTTTCAGAAGCCAGATAATTGATGAATAGAGGAAAAGCACATACTCAATAAATGACTCTTCGAGCTTATTTGCCAAAATGGATGTATTTGTCAGATCAATGATGGCTACATTGTCTCTCATCCCTGCTCTCTCAGAGAGAGCTTCTATAGAATTCACCCCATCAGACGTTGATTGCTTTGGTTTTAGAGAACTACGCTTCAGCTTTTTCCGGAAATCAGCAGATAGTGCTATTGTTGCAGATAAAACAAATGTCTGTCTCTTCTTCCTCTGGATGTTGGGCATGGTAACAGAATCTTGTGTGTTTCCGGAATGTACAGAAGAACTATTCTTTAAAGGAAGCATGTCGATAATCGACTGCAATTCATGGAAATGGCCACTTTCTATCATTCGATCAGCCTCATCCAGCACAAAGAAAGACAACGAGTGCAACTGCAAAAGCAAAGAGGGAAGCCAACAATAAAGGTCAAGCGCTACAACTTGCTTTTTATTTATTGAATGCAAAAAATAAACTTAAACTCCTACACTTGGGACCAATATCAGCATACTTCTTATATTTTGGCCCACTTACAAGGGTATAACAGGGACACCCTTTGCGATTGAAAACAACTACATACATAAATATAAGAATATATATGGCATGCCTTGATAGCATAGCAAAATGAAACAAATGACAGTTCAAGTTGTGCAGGCTCTGATAGAGTTAGTATTCCATTCAGATTATTGGCTCGTCTCTAATTAGATTTTCTTCAAATATTTGGTAGGCACAAAATTATAAGCACATTGGCAACTGTGGTCTAGACTCTGTCATATGCAGAATATCAGCAAGCACATGTGAGTATCGGTAGCATATCGAGACTACTAATTTGAAATTTAAGAGTACAACTCATAGTGAAAAGCTATCTACTAATACAACACAAGAACGGGCAGTTACTCCAAACTACAAAGACATCATTATCCAACAACAGCAAAGATGAATAACAAGTGCGCTACAGACCTACGATTAACGAAAGCAAACCTAATGGCATGAATATAGAAAAGGAGAGGAAAATGATATGGAAAAGCCAAATTTCTTATTATACATAGTCTCAGGTTATCCAATATCCATCTACTAGTACTGATCACTGACCTCAACTAGATGCTTTTCTCCTCCAGACATAAGTTCCCATAATCTCCCTGGAGTTCCAACAACAATCTCAGGTCTTGATCTAAGAAGTCTCTCCTGCTTGTCCGTTGACATACCTCCAACTATTGCCACCACTCTAATATCAGTATCCTTGGCGACTGCCTTAAGATGATCAGAGACCTGAAAAAGGAAAAATGGAAATCCCGACAAGATTTGGAATCAGACGAGTGTTAAAAAAGGAGTCTACAATCCACATGGTCCACATATTCAAAAAGAGTACTGCCATTTAAGTTGAGATGCATGGCAAGAAATCAGTAAACTGTTGATTCATGATAAGTTGCAATTGTATAGATGAGAAATTTCTGGAGATGTTTTATAACCTCCTTGGAATCTGATAATACTGCCCTAACTATGCACAGCAAGAATTACATTGTGTTCAAGCTCATATAGTAAACGTACACAAGCTATGAACGTGTGCAACTGAGAAATGCCTGAATAGAAGCAACTCACAATGCCCATTACATTACCTGAAGTGAGAGCTCTCTTGTAGGAGTAATAACAAGGGCCCGTAAAAAGCCTTTTGCAGTGACTTTTTCTGCTTCCTCTCCTTTTTCTTCAAACACTTTCACAGCCTTTTCTCTTTCATCCAACAGGCGTTGCAAAATTGGCAGACCAAAAGCTAACGTTTTCCCAGATCCTGTTTCCGCAGCACCAACAACATCCTGTCATGTAGACGAATTGATTAACATTCAAACATAATATTTTTCACATGTCCGATACATTATACAATAACCTTAGCCAACCTTCCCTTGATGAGCAGCAGCAGGAATGCAGGCTTTCTGGATGGCTGTTGGTTCTTTGAAGCCAAGCCTATATATCGATCTCATAATCAGGGGATGAAGTCTCAACTCATTCCATGCATGGTATTCATACTCATCAACTTGCTCCTCTACTTCATCCTTTCCATCTACAACAATATGCAACCATGGAAAATGATATTAATATTTTGAAAATCCACAGAAGAGAAAAGAAATACTAACCAGCAGTGGATTCCTCAATTTTCTGGGTGTCCTTGGCTGTCCCCTTCTTCTTCTTCTTCTTGTTCATTTTCTTCTTCGAACCCGCATCTCCATCATTGTCTTCACTGCCGCCATTACCATCAGGTTCCTCCAGCTTCTTGGTCATGTCTTTCTCATCCTGAACCCCCAAGGCGTCAACCTGGTCATGCTTTCGCTTCTTGGACCTTTTAGTTGGCTTACACTTTTTGTTCCTAGAACTGGTTTCTACTTCTAATGCAGGAATGTCTAAACCATAATCAGCCTCATCAATCTCCTCAAGCATAAGAAAACCTGCAGTCAGTTGAAACTACGATCAACTCTAGCAAAAAGAGCTAAGCATCATATGAATGGGTTAGGGATAGAGATTACGAACCTCCTTCGAGGCCATTGACATCATCATCATCATCATTGTCATTGGGGAGAGGAACAGAAGAGGAGGGGTTCCATGGCAGAGAATCCAAGCGCTCCAGCTCTGCGTGTTGGTGTTGGATTTGTTTCTTCTTCGCTTTTCTCGTCGCTCCACGTGACAGAGGCGGCGGCAGCGGCGTCATGGCGGTGGGCAGCTCCAAGGGTTTGAGCAGAACTGAGGAGGATGAACAGAAATCGGAAGGGTTAGTACTGCCCGTTAGTGTTTAGGGTTTGGGTAAATACTGGGTAAGTAAGTCTTTGGGGGTGAGGGTAAGTCTGTGTAGGTAAATATTGTTGTGTGTTAACTGTTAAATAAGAGTAGTGGGGTCATTGAGATCTTTAAATTTACTTAGTATACCTCTCATTCTCTCTACACCTCTATTTTATTTTTAAATATAAGAATTTGCTCACTACATTTCTTTTCATATTCCTTTCACTACATTTCCTTACATTTTCTATGATATGCTAAATTGTCTAAAATATATCAGGTTCTTGAGTTGTATATCTTGTCCAAGAGAAGCTAGAACTCCATGTCTATTATAGATTTATTGTTGGGTAAAATCCTAAAATGGTACCTGAACTATTATGAAATGTACTTTTTGGTACTTACGAATTTATTTTACTTGAAATAGTACTCAAGTATTGCTCTGTTACCTGATATGGTACCTCCGTTAGTCTATCCTTTATTTTAGTTCAGGTACCATTTTAGGTTTTTACTCTTTATTGTTTGGATATATTTTTAGTAGTCACAGAGGGGTAAGGTAAAAGCGTATTTGTGTAATAAATGACATTGAATAAAGTTGATCGTATGGATCAAAATCCAAACGTTGAAAAATCTTAGTCCTATTTCTTCCCATTGAATTTGAATTTGTGCCAAAGAAGAGCTCTGTCATGCAAAACCCAGTGATGTAGAACGACTTGCAGAAGAGTTCGAGGAGCATAAGGGTTTTTGTCGAGGGTTTAGGATTTAGAGATTTTAGAGCTTAGATAACCATCTAACTTTTCTTAAAACCCATTTCTCTCCAAAATCTCTAAAATTAAATCTTGCGGACTCATTTTCCCTCCTATTTAAACATAGAAAACCTGGGTTTTCATTTTAGGTATCACATTGATCATTGCAGGAGAGTTTGAGGTTGTTGATGTGGTTATCTGCTGACAAAGAAATATTTTTGGTGGGTCCCATACGGGACCATGTTAGTAAACAGACGGCGTGGTGACGGAAAATGGTCTCCGGTCTTTCGTTGGTAGCGAAAATGAAGTTTAGGTACCATATTAATAGTTTTATAAGTGTGAGTACCATTTTGACCGTGCCACAAGAGTTTGGAGACCAGTGCTGAAATTTTCTCATTTAAGTATGCAATAGGCTAGATGTCATCCCTCACCCTTCGAAACAGAATTTCATCAAACTCTATCTTGTGATGAGAAAAGAGGCTCCGTAGGCTAGGGGGTGGTGTTTTGAGACGAATCCGGGAGTCTACGAGGCTAAAGCCAAGGCAGCTGAGGCACTTGCTTTGCTGCATGGGTGAAAGTTTGCAGTCTCTGTTGGGTTCAAGAAGTTGGACATTGAGGGAGATGCTCTCGTACGTTGGTATTAATACTCTTCATGATTCAGAAGACTCATGTGTTGGATGAAGCTAAAGAAAGGGTTTTGATGAGGCTACTAGATATCCATATAGGCAATGTAAATTAACACCATTGATAAATTGCATCGTTTAAAAAAAATAAAAAATTGGATGGGTATGCGGGAAGAACCTTGTTTCAGCTAAAACGACAATGTTAGAAGTGAATAATGAAAATCATTTACGGTGACAACTCTTCCCTTGCTACTCAGCTTGTAAGCCACAGAAACTTTGCAGTTCAGGAAATCCATAAAACACCAGTCAAGTGGTAAGTATCCGAAACTATTAAGGCTAAAACACAGGAGTTTGAACAAATTGTACACGGAAACAGTAGGAGCAACCAGAATGAACAAACCAAATCACCATTACAATCATTTACAACTACTTCTTATCTACCTCCCATCCGCAGATGTGAAAGACTTGGCAAAGCCATAGGGGCGTGTGGGGATGCTAGTCTGAGTATTGTCCAAGCTTGGAAGAAGCGATGACGAAGAGGATTCCATATTGCTCCTACCTTCATAAGCCTGCCATTTCTTAAGTGCTTGTGGCAATGACATTTCAAGATCGATACCATATATGTCTTCAAAACTTTGATCACTTGGTTTCCAGAGCTCCACCAGAGAAGATAAAACATTAACAGCATGGCTCATGTCAGGCCTTTGATAGGGCTCTCTTGCAGAGCAATGACCTACTAGCTCTGCAACAGTGCTTACACTGGCAAGTGTACCCTCATCAAGATCAATCGTTGGATCAACGGCCTTGCGGAAAGAGTCCTTATTAATAAAGATCCTCCGAAACCATGTGACAAGGTGCATGCTCTCCTCAGGCTGGCTCTCATCAAGTGCTTTTCTCCCTGTGATTAGCTCCATCAAAATCACCCTGAAGCTGAATACATCTACTTTAGTTGTCACACGACCAGTAACTGTAAAATAAATGTTTTACGATCAATATCAATATCAATTAACCAGACCAAATGGAATCTGAATATATTTTCTGAATAAAGAATATGAATTTATATATGTAAGCAGACATATTCTGCTGCACAGATGTGGTGAAGTTATGAGAGGCACAGGGAACAGAAACAGCAGGACCGCAAGGAAAAAGGCATAAATAGCTTTGTTGTCAATTTAATGGGTTTAAAGAATCTAGCTTTTAGTTCCAAAAAGGCTGAAACCAACTGGCAACAACTGAAATATGGGACATTTTCAATGAGAACAATCCAATATAAGCACAATATTGTACCATTGTATCATATTCTAAAGTAAGGAGAGACAACAAATAGTTCAGACAACCTAGCACTGATGTCCCAAAATGCCATAATCACAGCTGGCTGAGAACTGAATTCAGCACTGTAATTATTATAGAGACAAGCAATTCGCTGAACTCTTGATTATGGGCATCATCATTCATATAATGAGGTTCTTGTCTCTGTACCTAACACACAACTTGGAAAGGAAAAGTGATAACTTCAAGTTTTCCCATTTGCTTTCTTAACAATGCCAGTAACCCATCCAACCCAACCATATCAGATTGCAATTCAGGGCTCCAAAGTCATAACTGTCACATCCCGACCCTTATATTTTTACCTTATTTACTAGCGTGATTATAATAAGAATTTTACCGTCTCGATCTTTGAGTAAATAGTTTAATTGGTCCCTAGAGGGGTTTCGGGGACGATTATGTGCGGAGGATTATTCGTATGAGGAAAATCGACGACGGTAAAAATGGGTAATTTTAGCTAGTAAAAGGTATTTTTATCGGGTATTATTTTTCGGGGTGTTTTTATTTTGGAAGTTTTGGGTTAAAAGGGAGTGTTGGGTCGGCTGGGCCGAGCCTAACCCATTTCTTCCTCCTTTCTCTCTCTCTCCCTCCCGTTTTCTCTCTTCCCACCCGATTTTCTTCTCTCTACACCCAGCAGAATTCCGGCCGTCCTCCCGCCGTCGTCCGGCCGCCCCAGACCGCCGCACCGGTTCCAATCGATCGACCTCAACCCAGCAGCCTTCCTGGACCGGTGAGAGGAGCCCTAGCTCCGCCGTGAGAGAGCGGTGCCACCCGAAAGCTTCGACTGCCGAATCGGTTTTTTCGCCGGAACTTCCTCCTCCGGCCACCAATCCGGGCAAGCTTGGTACGGTTTTGTAGCCCTCCTCCCGTGCAACAACCCCTCCAAGCAGCTCCCTCCCTCTTGAGCTAGGTAAGGAGAAATGTGGAGTTGAAATTTCTAGGCTTTTAAGTTATTTTCGTTCGATTAGCCTAGTTAGGCTTGGAATTGGGTGATGTGTTGGTCATGAAAGTTGTAGAGGAGATTGAGAGGAAGATTCTGTTAAAATTTGGTAGCGTTTGCAGGTCGCCGGAAAACGGCTGCCGGCCGCCGCTACCGGCGGAGCCGCCGGCGGCGGCGCCGCCGGTTGGGAGATTTTAATGTTGTTAAATGTGGAATATTAAGAGGAGTATATTGGTGTAATTTATGGAATTTTTGGATGAGATTTGGATAGGTTTGTGAATTTCCGAAGTTTGGTATTTTTGGCGGTTAATTAATGTAGAATCCGGCCGTAGGATTTAAGTCGTATTTTGAGGAGGTTGTATTTACGACTATTGAGTATGATATTTAAGTTCGGATCGTTCCGATGTAAGAATATCGAAGTTAGGCAATGATAAGCGTAATTATGGCTCTCGGGTAATTTTGCCTATTTTGATTAAATATTGGATTATTGGATGGGAAATTAATATTTTATTTGGAACAGGACGTGAGGAGGCTCGAGCAGACGAGACCCCAGATCGACAGCAGGCTTAGGCCTAATTTGTGAGTGGACGTTTATTTTAAATAAATGCATGCTAAAGTTCACGATTGAATAATTAATGTCGTGGAGTATTTTACCGTCAATTAATTTTGACGCTTTTATTTCTCTGAGAGAGAGTTACCGAAAATGGGATTTTCGGTGAATATAAATATGTATATATGAGAGAGTATGTATAAAAAATGCTAGCTAGCCATATGTGTCTGTCCACCTTAATGGCGTAGCATATAGCCGCAT
>NC_020491.1:21616908-21624180 GCF_000184155.1 Fragaria vesca subsp. vesca
CATAGTCACCCGCTTTTCTGCCAGTTTTCGCCAGTAGGTTACCTGTTCAACCTACTCGTGTTTTCTTGCTTCCGCTTGTGTTTAGTAGCTCTGAATACTTTAGAATTTTTGTATATTATGCGATGTTCAGAAGTGATAAATTAAGAGTGTTTTATGAAATTTTCGAGTTAGGGTTGTCCATCTGCAAGGGAGATTTTCTTAATCTTTTCAGTAAATTTTCCTTGGAGGTGGTCCCCGCACGACTTACTCGGGGTTTCAGGGTGAAATTCGGGGTGGGTCGTGTCAATAACATTGTAGAAAATTGACTGGCAAATTTCACTACTTTCTTACGAATTAGTTAACAAAACATATCCAAGCTGAATTTTCAGTTCTACGTCTGTTCTTTTTCTTTGTCGAAAGTATGTTTGTGGCCTAGATAAAGAACTAGTGTCATGAAAGGGGATGGACTGTGAGATCCTAAGTTGAATTCACCTTTAAGACAAAAATATTTTTAAAAAAAATAAGCAGGAAAGAAACAGAAAAGATTACATGTATGTGGTATTATAATTCTTTTGGTACGCAATTCCGAAAGTTGAGTCAAAGACCTAAAATTTCATTTGTCTTTGCCTATTATACAAGAACTGGCATTGAAAAACCTTTTTTTTTCTTTTTTCTTTTTCAAATAGCTGGTATACCACTCCCATGGCATCTGTATACCTTTCTATTACTCTGCTTTTTTTAATGAACCTTTCTATTACTTACGTTGAAGTAGAAACAGTTTTTTTTGGTAACTAAGTAGATACAGTTATTTGAAACATCTTAGAACAAATAAAGTGATAAATAAAACAGAATCAAAATTACCTGCATATTCTGGTGCCAAGTATCCAAAAGTCCCTGCAATTCTTGTTTCAATTGAACCTTTACCCTCTGGAGCAAGCCGCACAAGGCCAAAATCTGCAACCTTAGCCCTCAAATCATCTCCAAGAAGAATGTTTGAAGGCTTTAGGTCTCTATGTATGAAACTTTGATGGGCTAAACTATGAAGATACTCGACTCCCCTTGCTACGTCTAATGCAATGGTCAACCTTTTTGTCCATTCAAGTGGCTTCAGTCCTTCTTCAGGCCAGTTGAATATGTACCTACTGAGTGTCCCTTGAGGCATATATTCATATACAAGAAGCCTTTTATTGCCATCCAAACAATACCCCAGAAGTGCAACTAGATGCCTGTGCCGAACCTTGGTCAAAACTGCAATTTCAGACTTAAATTCCGCAAGCCCCTTTCCAGCTATCACCCCAGCCTCCATTCTCTTAACAGCAATCTTTGTTCCATCATGCAGTTCCCCTTTATAAACTGTCACGAAACCTCCTCTTCCCAATATATTTTCTTCACTGAAATTGTTGGTCACATTCCGTAGCACTTGAATAGATATCACCATGTTTCCTGCTTCAACCATTTGGATGTCACTTGGCTCACTACTAGGAACAGTGTGAGCTTCACTAAGTGCACCAACACTAACACTAGAGCCTGCAACTGTTATCTTCATGCTCTCATTATCAGATCCAGAATGGCGAGGATGGATTACCATTGCATTCGGGCTCTGAACTCTGCTCAATCGCTTTTGTTTTGTTCTATACAAACAGATAACCAACAGTGCAATTAAGAACATCACAAAAACACCACCGATAACAGAGAACACAATAACTCCTACTAAATTTGAAGACTTCTTCCCATGAGGTCCAGAACCGTTACCATTTCCAGAAATACTTGTAGAAGGGTTCGTTGAATTCTGAGATGGCCCATTGGTACTCTTTTCCTTCCTTATATCAGGGTTTCCATCAGTGTTCACAATCACATTAGCCTTAGTAAAAGCTGGGATTTTGCCATAAAGCAGATTGTTTGACACATCTAATTGGGTAAGTGCAGGCAGAGTGGCTAGCTCCTCTGGAATAGATCCTGTCAAATTGTTATCAGCAAGAACCACTCTTTGGAGTGACTTCAGTGAGGCGAAAGCCGGAGAAATGGTTCCGGTGAGGCCCATTTTCTGAAAATTGAGGACTGTAATGTTGCCATTTCTACAAGTGACTCCAATCCAATCTGCACAAGGATCATTCCCCTTCCAATTCTCTGCAAACTTTTGGGGATAAGACATTGAACTAACAATCAAAAGCAAAGTATCCACTCGAGGATCGCATTGACCAGGACTTGGCAGGCAAAAGTTATTTGAATCCTTAGTCATATCAACTGAAACCCCCTTGGGAAATTCTGGCATTGGCCCCTGGAGCAAGTTGTTAGTCAAATTCACAGACTCTAATGACTTGAGGTTCAACAACGACACCGAAACAGGTCCAGTGAACAAATTATCTCTCAAACTCAAGCTCCTCAAATCTGTCAACCCGGAAAAGTCAGGTAAAGGACCCGAAAATCCATTAGAATGCAACCAAACCTCAGTGAGTGTAGTCATGTTGCTTAAAACACCAATGCTGCCAACAAGCTTGCCCACACTCTGTTGCCCATTAAGCCAAAGAGACTGCATCTCCGACCCTGAAAAGCTCTCCGGCAATTGACCCTCGAGGTAATTAAAAGCCAAATGCAAGTTAACCAGCCCCGGAAACGCATCGGTGTTGAAAAAATCCGGTATCTTTCCGGTAATGTTGGCAGAATTGGCTGAGAAATTTTGAAGCGAAGATGCGTTCTGGAGGGTTTGGGGGATCTCCCAAGCAGTAAAAGGGTTGTTGTCAATCTCAACAGACTGAAGTGAGGTCATGCCAGTAAAGAAATCACTAGGAATTGAAGTGAACAAGTTGTTACTAAGTAACAACACTTGCAATGAGCCTAACCCACTTAGGCTCGGAAGAGGACCCGAAATATTGTTCCACTGAAGCTCTAGTCTCTCTAGCTGAGTCAGGTTTTGGAGGCTTGGAGGGAGCGTACCTTGAATGTTCTGGTGACCAATCTGGATCCGGGTCACCCTCTTGTCATCTGAGCAGCCCACATAGCTCCACTTGCACGGGTTCGGGTCGGACCATCCAAATGAAGCAGGCGGGTTGAGGCTCTTCTTGAGGGCTAGCATTACTGAAGCGTCGTTGCTTGAGCTTGGTTGAGAGTTGGCACAGAGTAACAAGGAAGAAAACCTATAAAGCAGAAAAGCCAAGAGCTTCAAGTACCCAACATGTTGGGGCTTCTTCTTCTCCATGTTTGAAACACACACACACACTAATGTTGGGTTTTGTGTTTTCTACGAAGTTAGAAACAATTGGGTTGCACAGTGCATGGGGAGCTATAACTTATCACATAGATGAAAGGTGGAAGCTTTAGGAGAAATGGAGCAGATGAGAGAAAAGGGCATCAACTATCAACTCCAACTCACAGAGAGAAAGAGATAGTTTTTGTTTGTTTCTTTTTTGGAGAAGTTTGCTTATTTGGGAATTGGGAGTAGATGTTGGGAAGTGAGAGCTGCAGCACATGGGGTGGTGTGGAAGAGTGGGCCACAGATCTGAGTCTGACAGTTCTAAAAATGCTGGAAATGAGTCATGGCTGGTTTTTTGATTCCTGGTCCATCACCCTCCAAGTTGCCATATTTACACTTAGACTATTTTGGTTTGCATTGTCACTGTTTTGTGCTGAAGAACAGTTGCATGTCTCCAGGAGCTAATAAGCTTTTGCCAAAAGGAAGAAGAGAAGAAGAAAATGGGAGAATTGGGTCGCTTTGTTAATTGTTTAATGTTAGTTAAGCAAAAATATAATAGAGGAAGGAGGAATCATGAGTATGAAGAAGCTGCACATGTTGAGGGCCACAAGGATTCATCATCAGATGCTTGTGTAAACGAACAAACCAGAACTTGCGCACATGGCGTGTTTTCTGTGGCCACTTTCTAAACGTAAATATATAGATATCATTTGATGGTGCCCAGATAAATTGTTTAATAAAAAAAATTAATTAATTTGTTATGAAAATAGATAATTCCATTTCACATGCTATATCAGTCTTAACTGTTGACATCATCATATGAGCATTTAATTTAGACTTTAAATTTTTTTAAATATAATTGTTATAAATGAGTGTCAAAAAATGTGTCAAAAACAATAACTCTTGAACCAGATCTTTTATATAATTTTTTCCCTTTCTTGTCCATGACTATTTTTTATTATTTTTTTTTTTTTGTAATCTAACGACTAAATGACAGTCCTCACGCTATAACCATTAATGAAACCTCATAATACAAAGGGGGATGTTGTGCCTAAACCTCATACTGTAAGAACACCCTAAATTAACATTAGGCATGTCTACAAAATCTATGCATTCTAACAAGCACCATTTAGCAAAGAGTGCATCATTAGCTACTCCATTTGCTTTATAATTTTGGCGACATACTGAAAAAATACCGTTCATGCAGAGCCATAAGTGACAATATCTATCAGCTTTCCGGCTATGATGCCACTGGGAATAAACAGTGGCCCTAAGTTTCATCTTGCCACGAAAAGACTGTGACCATTTGACGAAGCAAGGAACTCGCCACCTCATTAGAACCAGCATGGTACGCTGCGTGCGCTTACCAGGACATAACCCACCAATATCCACTACTGCTAAAAAACAAAAAAGCAAAAACAAAATAGAGAACTGGTATAGCCCTCCCTCAACCATTAGAAAATGGTGACTTATTTCAACAACAAAAAACAAAAAATAACTTGTAAAAAACATAACTGCCCTAATTGGGCTTATTTCCTTAAGACAGGCCCAATTGGTCAAACCCAAATGGCAACCAATCTCCCGGCCCAAACCTGAAGCCGCTTCATCCCGTCACCCCACCACCGGCGAAACCCTACGCCTTTGTCGCCGATCGACCAGCGGTGGCCGACTCCGATCGTATTAGTCCCCCTACCACCAACCATGATCAATGTTCTAAAAGGCGCTAGGCGCTAGGCGGGCGGTAACCCACAGCCTAGAGCCTGGACAGCCTAGGCAAGGATTAGGTGGGGACTAGGCGATTTGTATTTTTTAAGATTTATTATATAAAAATATATATTTTATGCAATTTAATATTTGAAAACGGTCAAATATAGATAAATTATTCAACATAATCTAGTCATACTCATTTATAAAATAAATTGTAACTAAAATTTAACATAACTTCCTGTAAAAGTGAGCAACAACAACAATAAACATATACACTTCTAATTTTAAACACACAATTAACTCTTATACTCTCATACTCCCCACAATATAACAATCCCACCACAAAAAGAAAACAAAAATAGCCGTAGAACTTAGCAGCCTAGGCGGGCAAGGCGGCATCTAGGCTGGCTAGGCGGCATTTAGGCGAGTTAGGCGGCCGCCTAATCGCCCACAGCCTGGCACAAAGGCCTGGAAGAAAAGCGAGGCGGCTTGTTGCAGCCTAGAGCCTAGGCGGGGACTAGGCGGTCCTAGGCGGGGCCTTTTAGAAGCTTGACCATGATGCAGATCTGCACTTGGACTTGGATCAGACCTCGGAGCACCGTCAACCCCACCAAGCCATCGTCAGTCGCCGGCCAACGAATCCGGTCATCCAATCGCTGCGCCGCGCTAGATCCTCTTCCCGCTCCGATCCTAGCCCACCTCCATGAAGCAACCATAGCCTTCAACAGAGAGAGATTGTCGTTTAAGAACACCCTTCGACCCCAAGGACCATCACTACCAGAAAACACCCATCCGGCCACCCCCGCCATGGGCCGACTAGGCCAGAGGCCATGGTCGGCGGTGTGGCGCAGCCGGACAGGAAAGAAGAAGAAAGGAGGCGGCAAGGCTATTCTCTAGGGTTTTTCGAGGTCGAATGGCCAGTGTATTAGCAATATATGTTATATCTAAATAAATAAAAATCGACTATTTTTTATTATTATTATTGATAATTTCATTCAATTCAATAGAATATGTTAAAAAACTTATATTGTTCTCGATAAACCTAACTAAACATTAAGAAATGTACCGCACTCCACTACAAGCAAATAATGATATAATTATCAATGACATTTTCTACATCGTCATCAAAACTAAAATAAGTAGAAGATGTTTTGGGGTGACATAGCACTTTATGAGAAGATTACTTAGTTTTCTGACCGTGACTCGTAGGACATGGTGGGTGTTTCCATCGATGTTGACCGAAAATCATAAAGCTCACATCACTAAAATCTCACCTTGCAATCATAAACAAGTGGCGTTAGAGGGGAAGACAGGGGGTTGCCCGGCTTTCCACTCTCCAACGCCCAAGTCAGAAATATATATAAGAAAGAGGAAAGTGGAAGAATATGGGAGTGGTGGCTTACCCATTATGAGAGGAGGTCCCTCTATTTATACAGCTAGGGTGTGCTTGTACCCTCAAATTACCATATTGCCTCCAAGTGGAGAGTGTGAGACTCTTGGGCTGTTAAGTGTTAGGCCATGATTTAAGCCTCATTCAGAGTCGTTTAGCGTATGATCCCAGTGTTTGGGCCCGAAAAAGGGTCCAGGTATAAATAGTGAGAGTCATTGTGCCATTATTGATGGTGTAATCTGTCACATCCCGACTCTTATATTTTTACCTTATTTACTAGCGTGATTATAATAAGAATTTTACCGTCTCGATCATGAGTAAATAGTTTAATTGGTCCCTAGAGGGGTTTCGGGGACGATTATGTACGGAGGATTATTCGTATGAGGAAAATACGACGACGGTAAAAATGGTAAATTTTAGCTAGTAAAAGGTAATTTTTAATTCGGGTATTATTTTTTCGGGGTGTTTTATTTTGGAATGGGTTGATATATGAATTGGACCGGTTGGGAGGCCCCAACCCATTTTTCTCTCTTTCTCTTCTTCTCTCTTTTCCCTTCCTCCTCTCTCCCGTGCTCTCCTCCCACTGCCGGACTGTCCAGCCGCCAACTGCCGCCGTCCGGCCAGCCACCGGCCGCCGCTCCACCCCAGTTCGGACCCCCACCTCCTCCTCTCCCTCCCCGGCCTAGCCCCCGAGCCTCTAACCCGTCGGAAGAGGAGAAAACCCGCCGGAAACGCCGGGAAGCATTTCGCCGGAACTCCCTCCTCCGGCCACCAATCCGGGCAAGCTTGGTATGGTTTGTAGCCCTCCAACCCAGCAACCTTGCCCTAAAAGGACTCACTCCCTCTTGAGCTAGGTAAGGAGAAATTTGAGGTGGAAGTTTTATGGTGTTTTTGATGTTTTTAGTCGATTGCCCTAGTTAGGCTTGGAATTGGTGTTTGTGCTAGTTATGAAAGTTGTAGAGCATGATGAGATGAAGATTTTGTAAAATTTCATAGGAATTGGAGG
>NC_020491.1:21624200-21625390 GCF_000184155.1 Fragaria vesca subsp. vesca
ATNTAGGGGATATGCGCGTATATTTATACACCGTCTTTTCCACCATAATGAGGTAAAATGCCATTATGGTGCAACGTGAGCGTTAGATGCAAGCGTTGTAGCCTTGTGTGAATTTTCTATTTGTTTTTGTTGTTTCAAGAAAATTCATACAAGGGATATGACGAGTGTAATACATACATATTTTATTTTAGCCTGAGAGGCTGTATTTTATTGAGCGTTGGAGACTGGCCGGAGCCAGTCATGAAATTCCAGTTTTCGTGTTGAGTGTTTTGAGCTGTCGCTTGCAGCATATTTTCTTTTCTATGGAAAAGTAAAAATTGGGAAAGCATAAAGAATTATTTCCTTTATTTTATTTTTGTCCACTCACTCTAATGTTATTAAATGTTTTCCCCTGGGCCTTTCGTTTTAAATTGCCCAGTCTGCAGAGTTCGGGTTGGATCTAGTATGAGGCGAGGCATAGTCACCCGCATTTCTGCCAGTTTTCATCAGTAGGTTACCTGTTCAACCTACTCATGTTTTCTTGCTTCCGTTTGTGTTTAGTAGCTCTGAATACTTTAGGATTATTGTAAATTATGTGATGTTTAGAAGTGTTGAATTAAGAGTGAAATTTGGAATTTTCGAGTTAGGGTTGTCCATCTGCAAGGGAGATTTTCTCAATCTTTTCAGTAAATTTTCCTTGGAGGTGGTCCCCGCACGACTTACTCCGGGTTTCAGGGTGAAATTTGGGGTGGGTCGTGTCATAATCCAAGCTAGACGGGTGCATGTGAGCACAAGCGCTTGGATCACCTTCTAGAGCAGAAGGAACAACGAAGCATTAGACCTTGCCATCACGTATAAGATCCTTGATCTTATTCTTAAGTGTCTTTGCAATTGTTGGTGTTGTGTCATCATCAAGGTGATATTTGCACAACCGAGCCGTTTTGCTTCCAAATTTCGTTTTAGGGAACTTTGCTCTGTGGGAGAGAGGGAATGTTAGTGTATGAGGCGTTGACAACTGTGAACACCTCATAACGTTGAGCTGGAGCTTTGAAGTTCTTGTAAAGCTTGACATTGTTGTCTCGACTAGTGCGGTAAGCATTGTTACTGTAGTCGTTGTGCTTATTCTTCTTATGATGTTGTTGTCCCGAAGATTAAGAGCAGAGTAGTCGCTCTTCTTAGAGTTTTTTAGAAAAAAAAAAAAANAAAAAAAA
>NC_020491.1:21625882-21628486 GCF_000184155.1 Fragaria vesca subsp. vesca
CTAAGAAGAGCAATTGATGTTGATGCTAAGTGGGGATTTTGCTTTGGTTTTGCCCATGGAGGATGAGTGTCACCATAAGTTTTGTACTCTATTTTGGCAGTACAATGGCATACTCCATCATCTTGTCGTATCCCGACTTAGGGATGAGCAAATTGATAAAATACTTAGATTTCCTTGCAAGTGCCCTTCGAGAAAGGCACATGTAGTGACATCTTTGTCGAGCAATTAGTATGCCAATGTAGCTTTGCGCCACCGATTGACAAATTAACACATGGTTTCATTAGATCGTTGTTGTACCTCAAAACATTGGTTTGAGTCATCAAAAGTATCAGTAACGAGCTCGAAGCGTTTAAGGAATGCATCATGCAACTCTTTGAAGGAATCAATCTATCTAGCTGGGAGCTCACAGAACCAAGTTGTCGCATCTCTAGTAAGAGTTTCTTAAAATAGATGGCACAAGGTGGCATCATCGTGGTATTTTCCCCAAATGGCAGACCCGAAATACTCCAGATGAGCATATGGGTCGGTGTTGCCTCCATAATTATGGATTTTCAAAGGTATTGGGGTAGGTGTACGACAAACTGAAGAATGCAGGTCATGAAAGGACCTCGTTGCCGTATGAAATATGGCTGAGAATGATGCAGATGAGGGGTAGCATTGGCCTTCACCAAGCGTAAGCGTCGCTCCATGTCCTACTATTTGGCAAATGAGCACCAAGGTAGGGTCAACGAGTGTGAGCTACTATTTGGGATTTGTATCACTTGGAGACTATCTCCAGTATCAGCGGTCTATTCACGCCTTGAAGCATCTTCATTATTACGTGTTTGACCTATCTGGTGTTTGTGACTTTCATCGCATTTGTTGGAGTATGGACTTGCCCGTTGTTAGCTTCCTTGGTCTGCTTAGCCTTTCGTTTCTCAAGTTGGCAAACAACCCTCTTGTATGCAGTCATACGATTGTTGTACTACTCCTCAACGCGCTCTTTTTTTTGCCAGCACCTTGACCGTAAGATTCTGCCTTTTTGTCAGTGGGTTCATTGCGGGGATTGATGATTCATAATTTTTATGGACTAACCCTTCTCTTTGAGTTTAATTTTCCGAACCCTTAGGAGGGGCGTCCACTGGTTGGCTGACAGTGCGAAGAGCAACACATCGAACATACTGGGGCTGAAATGTGCTTTCTTTGTGAGGCCTAGGTTGGATGGGTTCGAAGGCTAGCATTTTCATATTGACAATGCTTTGTTTTAGTTGTTATAGGCGTAAGAGCTTCCTAAAGAGTTTGGAACAGCATAACCACCACTATGAGTAGTTGGTCGTTGATAGAGATGTTTTACTGAACGTTGATACTAACGTTGCGAGAGACGAATGTGGCCTTTGTGTGAGATTACGAACCGAACGTGGCTAAATATTAGATACTGCGGACCAAATTTGATGTTAGGAATTTGATAGAGGATATTCTGCTATGTATGGGAACGCTTTCTCTACGATTTCAAGAGAAGATTTGCAAGAGATAGCGAACAATTAGAAGGGCGTCCAAACAGATTTGGGTGTTACATCTCCGAGGCTCAAGTTAGGATCCATAGTGAAAGCAATTAGAAGCTAATGAGCCTAAAGGTTAATTAGAAAATACCTGAGCATAGGGATAAAATCCTTTCTATAAGTGTGGAGGTGCACATTTGGAACTGACAGCTAGAGCGCATGCACTCGTTACAGAAGCTTCATGCATGTGTGTCCACTTGCGCAATCTAGAAGCGCACAACCGTAGCTAGTTAAGGAAACATGTCAACCCAAGCATGCGAGACCAACTTGACGGTGGTTTCACGAACAAAACCAAAGAATCCTACTAATTTCATCTATCAATTAAGAATGATGCGATTAATGAAAAACATAAAGGGAACAGAAATTTGCAATTCTAAACTGAAATTGAAATGCAATCATAATTGAAATCACAAAAACCAATCAAAATCAGAAAACCGTTTGATTTACCGCAACATGAAATTGAAATCAATCCAAACAAAATTCCACACTCCACCAAAACCAAAACCAACGTAAAAGGTATGAATGAAATTTAACTTGTTGTTCATTCCCATCCCATTTGGTTGTTTCTGAGTACCTTAGAAAATATCAATTCAAACCAAAACACAATTGTGTATTATCGTAGATTCACAACATGAATTATACATCTACTCTAACATTCTTTCAATTCTAAAATGAATGTTTTAAAAAATAGATTAAATATAGAATTGTGATAAAGGATTAATGGTAGAGACAAAGAGATAGCAAGAGAATCATCATCTTATTCATTGATAGAAGCCCTTTATATAGGGAATTACACAATACCAATATGGTAAGGATATGAATACATAGATCTAGTATAACTACATATCCTATTGGCATAAGGCCAAGGCACACATAGAGAATATCCTAGAACACTCCCCCTTGTGCCGCACGCTGATATGCCGATGGTGCTGATCTGTTGCCTCGTCAAAAACCTCGTCAAGTCACAAAAACCCTGTGGGAGAAAAACTGAACCTTGATCGTAGGAGAAAAAGAGTACAACGCACCCTTCACATTTGATAGTGACATGTATGTATGTGGCTAGACT
>NC_020491.1:21628506-21641047 GCF_000184155.1 Fragaria vesca subsp. vesca
CTAGAGATGTTATTATGACCACATTCATAGGCTGCATGTTCAGTTATTCGGAAACTACCAAACTGACAAAGTAGTGGAGTTCAATGACATCCATTACGAGAGCATATCTCATCGTAGTTGATCCCAGTGCGTGTTAGTGAAAGACCTTGCGCCATAAGGTGAGTCTAAGCTCTTACTCTCACTACGCTATCTAACAAAGGCATAGTTGATAGGGTTTAGCTTGCGGTGTCGGCATCACCTGCCCAAGGACCTATCTCTTTGTTAATGCTGGATCGTATCTTTCCAATAGGCCAATCAACTAAGTTGATATCCATCAACGAAGGGTGGTTCGATAGTAGACTCATTATCTCACGTCCTCATGTACACTAGTGTAATACTTTGTAGAGATCTCTATATGGATTGGATTTGACATTGAGGCGTCCCCCAACGATAATCACAATTCAGACTTCATGAGACGGATTTGAGTATCACCGATTAATGGATCAGGTTGTGCCAAGCTCGCTTTGTTTCTAGTGCAAGACAATATCGAACCTAAGGGCCTCCCTCCTTTTAGGGAGCCACACGGCCTTGTGATACCAATTTTTGCCACTATATGGCGTCACCATATCACCATCCATGGTGATGGCGTCAAGACCAACATTTTTTGGTCGCACCATGTCCTTTTATAGGACATCAATCCTTGCAGACATATTTGCAGCATGTGATCTCATCACTTTAACACTATAAGCATTTGAGATCAAGATGAGACTTAGTGGAGACAAACCACGATAATTCACGTCGTTCCACTTGAACACTTGTGTTCTTATCTCCCCCTAACGGCGGGAATATTGTCTCATCAAAGTAACAATCCGCAATTTAGCGGTGAATGAGATCGCTTGACAAGGTTCCTACATATGCGGATTATAGGTGGAGGTTCATATCCAACCTAAACTTATTCATCTCAAATGACCCATCATTGTACGCAGTGGCAATGCGATTTGGCACCTAAAAATAACATCTAGCTGAGCTCAAGGATTGGAGATCCGTTTCAATCCTGCCGAGCTCAAGGATTGCAATTTCGTGTCAATCCTGGTACACAGTCACGAGCTGTAGTACAACAAAATTCAATGATGGTGGGTCATAGATGAATAGTAAAGCTGCATGCAAATATTGCATAGCCCCAAGACGCAATAGAAAGAGTGGTGCGCATCAATAATGTTCGAGCGACAAGCTAAAGTTGCTTGGTCGTAGCCTCGGTGAGACCGTATTGCGTGTGAACATGGGGTACAGGACACTTCAACTTACATCCCGATGAACTTCTTTAAAGAATGGGTAGTGAGCCCGTAAAAGTATAAGCAGTATAAGCAGTATAAGCAGTAGATAATAGTGTAACACGTGACCAGTGTGTTAACACGTCAACCAACACCATAAAGCATAAAAAGGTGTCCGCAAGTTGGTTGTATCTATCTACATAGTTTGATGTAATAATAGAATGTTCACTTTTGTGTTATTTAGCGTAGGAGGGTCTCACTCCTTATTTAGCTAAAGAATAGGCTTTCAAAACGAGCAATGAGCATTGTAAGGGGCCAATGCGACATCGAGGAAAGGCCGGTGCACCTCAATTGCTTGAGGAATTGACCGGACGACCTCCAGGAAGTTGGAGTCGTGTTCGGGTGACGTCAATGTCCCCCGGGTCACCACCATGCTTCATGGTGATGCTAGATCTCAAATGTCTTCGTTTTGAGCGGAAGAATGGATGTCCATGAGAATTTCTCAAAATTTGGACCATTATATCTCTTCCAGGTTGACCAATTTGGTCAAACCAAAGCCTATACGAGTCGGTGTCCCAAATATCATGTTTGGCGACAACATGGGATTCGATATTCGAATCGTAGTGACATACAGTTCACTAGATTGACTCATGAATTTCTCCAAGATGCGCTTCATTTCGCATTCATAAGGAGGTATACACAAAAGAATTCTTGTTCATTCTCACAATGTGTTTTCAAATGAAAACCATTAGCATGAATGTCTTTAAAGCTCAACATGGTTCCTTAGAATGTTGTGGATAGTTCCACCATCTGCGAAGCACTCAATGTCTCTATGAGACATAACTACAAGGAGTAGATAGGCGAGTAAATAGTTCTACTTGAACCATTTAGAAGGATTGAAAGAAGCTACGAAAAGCTGCAATCCCGAGAGTGCATAAAAATTTCCGCGTAGAATGACCTTTGCGCACTAAAACAGCCATAACTTCTTCGTTAAAATAGATATGGACGAACCGTGAAAAGTTATGAAAACTAGACTCATAGAGCTTTCCAATGATATAAAGCTCACTGTCTGGTTCGTCTGGAGCTGTTCACAAAGCTCAAACGAAGTTGACTGTCCAGAAGGGACAGATTGCTGTTTTTCGCAGATTTGGCATGTGCGAAGCTGTGAAGCTTGCGGGTGGCGTGTAGGCTTTTGCCTTAGCCAAAAGTGACGTGTGTATGATCAAAACCAAGTCCTTTCGATCGTTCTAAGGTCGTAAACTCCATGACTAGTTAGCAAAAGCTCCCTGACATGAACATAAACTAACTCAGAGGACCTAGAGGATCCGATTATGATGATAATTTTCCAGCTTTGATAAGTCTTCAACGTCTTTTGCAAGACGGCAATTGGTTTAATAGCGTAGGGGGATCCAAAATCAAAAGCTTTCGGTAACTCCAAGTCAGTATGACCAGGCATGTCCGTGGAGGGTCGGTAGTGCGAGGCACACTTAAAACCACTATCTTCTTAATTTCGGACAATTCTAAGACATCACACTGAGCTTGGATGAGCCTAGTTGAACAATTGATGATGAAAAATCCGCTATAGGGTAGAAGACTTAACCGGAAACACGTGGGCGATCCTCCTTGAGGATGCAGTGCCATGAGTCACCTTCAAAGGAAGGGACCAAAATCGGCACAATATGCCATGTTTCTAAGGACGATGTAAGTGTACATCTTGATTGTAAATCAATATGAACCACAAGAGGAGAATAGTTTCACTTCAAAAAATTCTCAAGGCATTCATTATTGCTAATGTAAGTACATCGAGGTCTCAAATAGACAAAGAACGTCGATACAACGCCTTAGTATATATAACTTGGAACGAAAATCAATGTCTAGCCGATGACATCAAAGTCATGGGTAGCTAGAGCAGGATCCGAATCTTTAAAATTCGCGATCATGAGGATGACGTTCTTGTCCTCATATTGATTTTCCATACCTTTTTGTATGCATTCACAATTTAAAGGAGCTTGACAATCTTAAACTAGTGATCCGAAGATCCACAACGGTTGCATTAATGTCATGAGCTGACGTGAGTAGTTTTGACAAAATGGTGTCTAGACCGGGAGTGTCGCTATTAGAGCCGGCAACACCTCCCCCTCTTTTCTAGACATCGGCACGACGTTTTCTGCCGTTGCCATGACCCATATTGTTGTCCCCACATTAGGGGATAATCCCAAATAAGTTTATCACATTAGCGTATATACAATTCCTGTATGTATGATCAAAATAAAGTCTCGTTGGTAATTCCACACCAACTTGGAGGATCTAGAGAACTTGATGATGATCGAATCCACTAAAGATTATGGATCATGATGCCACAAAACATCATCGACAATATGTAGTCAATTAAGGTGGTAAGCAATCCACTTGACTAATAACTCAACAAGTAGAGTTATATGAACGTTTCGAGAAACGTTCCATGAGTGCATTCCACAGTACTTTATGGTCATTACTTTTTGCACAGATTGCCATTGAAGGCTTTTGTCGATGTGGCGCGTCAAAGACTTTGAGCGCATGAGATGTGAAATCTCGGCATCTAGGCTTGTTAGCCTGGGGGTCAAAACATGTGGTTTAATCATTTCCAATGAAAGGTTCCACAGATACCAAGCGAAGATCCGCCTTAGGCATCTAGTACGTCAAAACTCAAAGGAGCAGAATGTTACATTGCTCTTGCATACAAAACCAAGCTGTTATGAGACTCGATAGAGGTCACAAACGATGCTTTTAATGGTTTGTCCTTCGGATTGATCATACACAATCAGGAAAAGCCGCGAATTGATTAAACACAATTCGGAAAAAGGCCTCGGATTGATCAAACACAATCCGGTGAAAGGTCGGGGTTGATCAAATACAACCCGGACAAAGAAACAAGAGTGATCAAACACACTCTTGACCCGCGAATAAAATTCCGGGATTTGGGTACCTGCACGCACAAAATCCCAAGCATAGAATGGAGATGGAGAAGGGAGGAAAGGATTTTATCCTCCCCGAGTTATTGAACTTAGAAAAGTTTAAGGTTTCAAAAAAACATACCTTTCTAGAGGCTGCCGAGAGGAGAAATAACGTTTCGCCTACTTATACTTCGAATTTGGGGCTGAAAATTTTATAGGAGGAGCACCACTGGATGGGGAAGCTGCTGTCAAAATTTCAAGTTGATCGGAGCAAGGGAAGGTGGTGAACCGGTGGTCGGTAGCGGCGGCGGTCTGGAATCTTCCGGCGGCCAGTTTGGAGACTTTCCGGCCGGTTCTCAGGGTGAGACCGGCGGCGTTCGATCCGGGGCGGAGAGAGCTTTTTAGGGATATAAAATTCCGGCGGAGGGCAGTCGGAATTTTGGTCGGAAATCGGGAAAAATAAGGCTGCCCGATTTTAGGGTTTTGGTTTTTAGGGTTTAGAAAAAAATGGTGGGCTATTGGCTCTAGGGTTAGAACAAAATGCATGATAACGTGATAAAGGATTAATGGTAGAGACAAAGAGATAGCAAGAGAATCATCATCTTATTCATTGATATGAGCCATTTATATAGGGAATTATACAATACCAATATGGTAAGGATATGAATACATAGATCTAGTCTAACTACATATCCTATTGGCATAAGGCCAAGGCACACATAGAGAATATCCTAGAACAAATTGAAATTTGTTTAGTCCTTGTGGTTTGAAGTTGATATCTGTTCAATCCTTGTAGTTTTATTTTAATCTAAATGGCTCTTAAAGTTATGATTTTTCATCCAAATGATCTTTTCGTAAATTTTTTCTGTTAGAATACTGACATGGCCGTTAGACACTGTAATTTTTAATGGACACGTCAACAATTTAACTAAGAAAATTGACGGAATTACTATTTGGATGAAAAATTGTGACTTTAAAGATCATTCATATTAAAATAAAACCACAAAAACTGAACATATGTTGACTTCAAACCACAAGGACTATACAATATTTTACCTAATTTAATTAGCGTGTAATGAGTAGAATCGAAACTGAGGCATGTGGATTTTTTACAACTAAAATATAAACTAATATTTTCTATTTTTTGTGAAATGACATTCATGGGTATTTAGCAAGTTCAAACTAGGGTCTAGAATTTAGGGTTAGGGTTTAGGGTATAGGGTTTAGGATATAGGTTATAGGGTTTAGGGCTTAGGGTTTAGTATTTAAAAAACAACATAAAACCTAAAATGGTATTTGACAAAATAGCTGAAATAATTTTTCATGAAGAAAATTCACATATCTAAATTTGATTAGAATGTAGAACTACGTCAGACTGTCATGTGGTCCTCTCGTAGCATTGAAAAATTTCTGTTTAATATCGGCGATTTCTCATAATTGCTGATACATAATCGATGAAAGAAATATCGGTGATTTCTAATAATTGCCGATATATAATCGAGAAAGAAAATATCAGCGATTTCTTATAATTGCTGATATAAATTGAGGAAGGAAATAACCAAGATTTAAGATCGCGTTTGAAGACATCAAGGATAATATTACGTAATTAAGAGCAAATCGATTACAATGGTTCCTCAAGAAGGAGAAATTTTTTAGCGCTACAGGAGGACCACGTAACAGTATGATATGGTCCTACATTCCAATCAAATATTGACACTTGGATTTTACTAAGGAAAAATTACATCAGTTATTTTATCAAATACAATTTTGGGTTTGTTGTTGCTTTTTAAACTCTAAACTATAAACTATAAACTCTAAACCCTAGACCCTAAACCCTAAAAGACCCAAAACCCAAAACCCTAAACCCTAACCCCAAAATCCCTAAACCCTAGTCCAAACTCAACAAAGACCCATGAAGGTCTTTTCACAAAAAATAGGAAACCTTAGTTTATATTTTAGTTGTCATAAATCCATGTGTCAATATTTGATTGGAATGTAGAACCACCTGGCAGTATGAAGTGGTCCTCCTGTAGCATCTAAAAATTTCTCCGCAAGAAGAAAGTAATCAGTGTGCGATTAAGTTGAATCAATATGGAACATATTTCTTTCGGTCATTAAGACCAAAATATTCATTGAATTAAATTGGTTTTTTCCTTTCTAAATCTTGTGTTTGTAATAGTATAAATATGAGGCGTATAGCTCATTGTAAAATGTCCCTAACCAACACACACTTCAATACAATCTCAAACACTTCAAATTCTCTTCAATATCGATCTTTTTATTCTTTCTCTAGCGTAGTTTTCTTCTTCTTTTTATTACTTTCTTTACATTCCGCAATTAAGTTTCACGCAATTTAATTTTCTGCGTCGTTATATTTCATGCAATTTTACATTTTGCAATTACGTTTCATGCAATTTAAATTTTCGCCTTCAAATTCTTACTTTTTTACTTTTCGCACTTTACCTCTCATAAATCTATACAAAAATCATTAAAAAAAGGAGCAGCATCGGTGAAAACGCTGAAAGTCTTTGCAATAAAGACAAAAGAACCTAAAGGCCGAGACGGTGCCTTCCTCGGCTTATAATCACTTAGAAGAAGTTAGATCAGATTCAAAATTTTGATTAAAACCTCGCTTGGCCAACATGCCACGAGTTGACACGCTCGCGTAAATCAGAATGACGATTGTTCTCAAGACCCTGGGCTCTCATCTCGGCTGAGACGATTTTTGAGCAAACACTATCGTATTGCTATCTCTATAGTTCTAACACCAAGCATTGAGTAGGGGGCAAAGTTATGAGAAATTAACATTGCATAACAAGACGCAGAAATGCTGGTACAAAATCTAACCTAATATTTCGATATATTATTGTATGTACTAAATTATACATGATGAGCTAAATTATACGCACTGTTGAGTCCACCAAAACCAACAAATCGATTTGACTACAGCGAAGAACAGCTGGTCAATCTTCTGCCGACTACAAAATAACAAGTTAGGGGTTAAGCGCGGGGTTAAGCGACCATGCATGGTCAACATTTGAAACTTTCAACGGTCAACATTCATATACTACTAGCTTTGACTCGCGTACGAGTTGAACACGTCCCATTCTACCCCATATATACACACACATTTCACAACTCTCTCATATCGATCTGAACCAAAACCGACACACACAAGCTTAATCAATCAATCTCTCTGTTCTTCGTAAGCAACGATGATTTTATCCTGGAGAAGAAGAAGAGCCAGCAAGTATGCCAACAGGAAGGGATTTTCCGGCGAGAATCTAGGCATGGGGATGGAGGAGATAGTGATTCCTTCCCACTTCCGGTGCCCTATCACTCTCGACCTCATGAAAGATCCGGTCACTTTGTCGACGGGGATGACCTACGACAGGTCCAGCATTGACGCCTGGATCGAGAAAGGTCACAACACCTGCCCGGTCACCAATCAAGTTCTGGCGACGTTCGACCAAATCCCCAACCACGCCTTACGTAAGATGATCCAAGGCTGGTGCGTCCAGAACCGCTCTCACGGCGTCGAACGCATCCCCACGCCTCGGATTCCGGTCTCTGCGTACGAGGTCACTAGGGTTTATCAGAGAATGATGGCTGTGACTCAACGCGGCGATTACAACAAGTGTTTGGAATTGGTGGCCAAGATCAGAGCTTGGGGAAAAGACAGCGAGCGCAACAAGAAGTGTATGGTGGAGAACAGAATGGGTTGCTGCTTGTCTGCCACTTTCGAGTTCTTCGCGGAAAATGAGGCAGCGACGTTGTTGAAGGAGGAGATATTGTCCGTGATGACATGGATGTTTCCGATGGGTGAAGAAGGCCAATCAAGGCTTGGATCTGCCAAGTCGTTGAGATGTTTGGTGTGGTTTTTGGAGGGTAAAGATCTCTCTTCAAGGCAAAACGCAGTTTTGGTATTGAGAAAGTTGCTTTCTTTGGATCAAAAACATGTAGATGGGATTGTGCAGATTGAAGGAGCCATTGAAGCATTGGTGAAGATAATTAGGGAGGGCCCTAGTATCTGTCCTACTGCTACTAAAGCTTCCCTATCATGTGTCTTCTACATGATTTCAGGAGCAAGTGATGAAATCAAATCAAGATTTGTGGAATTGGGTTTGGTTTCTCTGTTGCTAGAAATACTTGTTGATGCAGAGAAGAGCCTATGTGAGAGGGCTTTGGGGGTTTTGGAGGGTCTTTGTGATTGCAAGCAAGGGAGAGCAAAGGCCTATGAGAATTCTCTAACCATGCCTCTTTTGGTTAAGAAGATGTTAAGGGTATCGGCCTTGGCAAATGAGTTTTCGGTTTCTATAATTTGGAAGCTCTGCAAAAACCAAAACGGTGATGGTGATGATGAGGAAGAAATAAGGATTCTGATGGAGGCACTTCAAGTGGGCGCATTTCAGAAGCTCTTGGTTCTGTTGCAGGTTGGATGTGGTGATGAAATCAAGGACAAAGTTACTGAGTTGTTGAAGTTGTTCAATCTTCACATCAGTAAATTAGACTGTGTTGATTCATCCATGGATTTTAAGTATTTGAAGAAAGGCCAATTTTGATTAATTAGGGGATAAATACCACAGTTACAATTTTTCAATTCAGAAATTAGAGACAGAGTTGTACAAAATACAAAGACGTGTAACGACTAAAGAGATACCATACAATTTTTCAATTTAGTTGGAAGATGAAACATTCATTTCATGACTTGTGTATGACTCTTGGAACTATCTGTTACTTCATGCTTGCCTATATCATCCTATTCTTTAAAATGCTGGAATTATGTCACAAGAACAATCCCTTAAACACCTTCGCCATTCTTTTGCTGGAGCAAAACTCTGAAAACCATATCCTCCCTTGCATCAACCTACCAATGCATGATCACAAAGCTGATATCAGAACCACTTTATATTTTCAACAAAACCCCAATTGTTCATGTCCAGTGAACTTCACTATGTCAAAATGCAATGACATTGCAACTGACTTTATCTTAAGTGCCTCAATCATGGTGTTATATCAAGAATAGTAAAATTGCTCGAGTTAATTCACAATTCAGTAGGTATTCCTTGAGGCCAATTTCTACAATGAAACTAAACAGTGTTGACTTGGAAACTTATAAAGGATCTTACTAGTTCAGATAGGGAGGGGAGTTCTATTCAATGAAGGTGCAACACTTTTGGCTCTACTACACAACGACAACCTTGAGAGATTAGAGAAGTGCCACAAGCTTTAAGGTCATTGTTCAATTTGACTATTATGGAAGTAAAGTGACTTCAGATGAATATCGTTCAAGCATATTGAAACATCAAAACTGTTGTAATTGTTACCATTAATGACTTCAAATATATATTTTCTTCATACTTTTGTGGTAAAGTTGCACTTTTAGTGACTCAAAATATAAATATTCTCTTTTATTTTGTGTGTATAATTGTAACCATTTATACAGCAGTTTTACTTAAATTTATCTAAAAGGTACAGGCTAGGCATTCCCAACCTGCATCTCTTAATTCAAACTGCAGAGGTGATTAAGAATTTTAGATTGGCTGTGAGGATTCAAGTGACATATGAAAAGATGGCAAAAACACCTTAAGATCACAATGACATTGCAAAATCACCTTAATATCCCAGTACCAAACACCATGTCAAGGCCCCAAACATACAGAAACAAAATCGATCACCTTAATATCCCATTATTTTAAAACTCTACTATAACATTTGGAAGCACGAGTTACAGGAACTTTTCTCAAACTCTAGTGCAAATGCTGATATTACCAAATCAATCAACCTTGTGTTCGAACAGGGGTAAACATAATATAAAACGAATGATTAATGCTCTAGCTGAGGCTTGGTTTCCATCTATTGTATAAGTATCCACGCATCACTTTCCCAAGGTCACCTATCCCCAAATATTTTGCTAGCTTACTACAACTAACTTGCCAGCAAAATTATTACATAAATATACAAATTGCCCTTTCAAATCCACTGCTGCAAAACTGGAAGAGCTTTATGGAATACCTCATGACCGGAAACAGAGAGGGTCTCTAACTTGAAGTCAGTCGTAATGAACTGAGCAGCTGTAGTCTCTTCAATGGTGATCCTGTTGATCAACTTGAGCAAAATATGCTCAAACTCTTCCCCATCAGTCCACTCATGAATCTCAGCCTTAAGAGCCAGAGGGTTTTGGCAAATCTTATCAAAAACCGGGAAATTCTTCCTTGGCATTACGAAATCACCTTCCCTCAGATTTAGGCTTGGGCAATAATCACCGACTCCGTCACCCAAGTAGATCATTCTTTTCCTTCCTTCAATCGAAGCTCGGATTCCCTCAGTTATCACACTCTTGCACATGTTAGGAGGGCAGAAGCTACAGCCATGAGGGCAAACGGTGAAATCACAGAAAGGTTGAATCCGAAGCCTTCCTAGTTCGTCTGAATGAAAAACACATTCGCATCACTCACAATCCTCAAATCACATCCTAAAGCATGAGCTGTTTTAATGGCTGCCACAATTCTGGGATGAATCGGAGTCGTTTTGAGCACCTCCACAATATCCTCGATTGTCTTTCCTTGGGAGTGAAGCTCTTTCATCATGCGATCCATGAGAGAGTTCCATGGCATGGTGGGGAGGAGCTCATTGAACAAGTCGGTGGCACCCAACCCGTCGACGACCAGCTTGTCACTGTCGCAGTCGATAATGGTATTGTCGAAGTCGAAAATCACAACAACACCGGCCATTTTTAAAAACAAGAAGCACACAAACAAACTGCTACAAACCAAGTTGTTGTGAATGATAGGTGGATGAAGAGGATGAAGAGGGAGGTATATATATAGGTGGGGAGAAAGCAAATCCAAGTCTATTGGGATTAGGATATCAGTGGAATATTACGTGAATAAACGAGCATACGTTTATGAACAATATTCTGGTGCACGCTGTTCATCAGTTGCCGTTTTCGATTGGACGACGTTGAAACCGCGGGAATAAGGGAATATTCGCAGGGAATTGAATAAGCGGTCCCTTAAAATATACATCAGGCTGTTTTTTTTATTTTTTTGAGATTTTTTTTTCCTGATAAGGTAGTAATTTTTTTTTTGAAATAAAATTTATTAATAAATAGATCAATAGCTAAAATCAGATATAGTCTATATACCTTACAATCTTACATAAGAGAGAAAAGACGAAACCGAACTAACCTATGTAATAAGCAAACTAATAAAACTCTGATACGTTGACTGTTAAGCAAGTTTTTACACGAGTGTCTACCTGCCTTCTAAGATTCTATCTGTCACATCCCGACCAGTAAATTTTTACCTTATTTACTAGCTTGGTTATAATAAAAATTTTACCGTCTCCGTCATTGAAGTTATAGTTTAATTGGTTCCTAGAGGGGTTTCGGGGACGGTTATGCTCGGAGGATTATTCGTAGGAGAAAAATATGACGACGGTAAAAATAGTAAATTTTAGCTAGTAAAAGGTAATTTTTATTCGGGTATTATTTTTCGGGGTATTTTATTTTTGGAGTTGGGTTTGTTTTAAATGGGTATTAAGTTGGACCGGTTTTGGGGGAGGAGGCCCAAAGCCATTTTCTCCCTTCTCTTTTTTTTTCTTCCCGGTTTTCTCTCTCCCCGAGCTCCTCCCGCTGCCCGGTTTTCCGGCCGTCCTCCCGCCGCCGTCCGGCCACCAACCGCTGCCGCACCGGTCCCGTTCGGTCGACCTCCAACCCAGCAACCTCCCTGGACCGGTGAGAGGAGCCCTAGCTCCGCCGTGAGAGAGCGGTGCCACCCGAAAGGTCCGACTGTCCAAAGCTTCACTTCGCCGGAACTCCCTCCTCCGGCCACCAATCCGGGCAAGCTTGGTACGGTTTTGAAGGTCTCCAACCCAGCTACCTTGCCCTAAAAGGGCTCACTCCGGTTCGCTTCAGGTAAGGAGAAATTAGAGGTGGAAGTTCTAGGGTGTTTTAGATGTTTTTGCTCGTTTGACCTAGTTAGGCTTGGATTTTGGGTTTGTGCTAATTAGGAAAGTTGTAGAGCATGATGAGAGGAAGATGCTGTCAAAATTTCATAAGAATCGGAGGTCTCCGGAATTGGCCTCCGGCCGCCGCTGCCGGCGGAGCCGCCACTGTTTGGAAGATTTTTAGGGTTTTAAATTTAGAATATTAAGGGGAGTTTGTTGAAGTGAGTTATGGAATTTTTGGATGAGTTTTGGATAGGTTTATGAATTTCCGAAGTGTGGTATTTTTGGCAGTTAATTAATGTAGAATCCGGCCGTAGGATTTAAGTCGTATTTTTGGAGAGGTTGTAATTACGGCTGCTGAGTATGATATTTAAGTTCGGATCGTTTCGATTTAAGAATATCGAAGTT
>NC_020491.1:21641067-21648686 GCF_000184155.1 Fragaria vesca subsp. vesca
GTGTGACGTGAGCGTTGGACGCGAGCGTAGTAGCCCTATATGAGTGTTTAATTCATATAGGGGGTATGGGCACATATTTATACACCCGTCTGTCCACCTTAATGGCGTAGTGTAGCACCGCATTAAGGCGTGACGTGAGCGTTGGACGCGAGCGTAGTAGCCGTATATAGACCCATGAATTTATATAGGGAGTATGGACGTGTATAAATACATACATATATTATAGAGCCTGAGAGGCTCGACATTTATGAGATAAAAGTTTTATCGCTTGCAGCATGCATTCGATTTTTCTTAGAAATTGATTTGGGGAAACATAAATATTTTATTCGTTAATTTGTTTTTGTCCACTCACTCTAACGTGTTTCAAATGTTTTCCCTTGGGCTCTTCGTTTTAAAAATGCTCAGTTTGCAGGATTGCATAGTTGAGGTCGGGCGTACATGGAGATGAGGCATAGTCATCATATAGCTTCCGCTTGTTAATTTATTATGTTTTCTTTCTTCCTGTTAGAGTTGCTCTGAACCTATAAATGGTTGGATATGAGATTTGTTTAGATTAGTAAATAATTTGGGTGGTGTTGTGATTTGGGGAGCACGGAGGCTCCAAGAATTTAAGGTTGGATTTAAATTTTCAGAAGTGTTTGCAGGTATTATTAGGAAGGGTTGTCCATTTTCAAGGGAGGTTATGCCGATTTTTCGGTAAAATTTTCCTTGGAGTTGGTCCCCGTATGACTTACTCTGAGTTTCAGGGTGAAATTTGAGGTGGATCGTGTCACTATCCATCTATTCTCACAATTCTGCCTAGCACACCATTGTGGTACAAATGGATCTAAATATCTACATAGACTCATAAATGTCTACATAGACTCATACATCAATAAACACCGGTAAAGACTTATCCCTTGACTACACAAAAATTAAAGGATTACAACTTCTTTTCCTTCCAGGTTGGAGGTTACAATTCCTACAGCCTGGCCCATAGCCACAATCCTAATGAAGCCCATCTTGCTCTGACCATAAACGTCTTCTGACCTGAAGCACGACCCAGGTCCAAAAGCTTGGCCACACCCAATTTTGAGAAGCCTTTGCTCGAACCTTCAGCATCCCTCCAACGAGCGCAATTGCTAGTGTCTTCCAAATAGCACTCGGTCTCACAACGACCAGTGAGATCTGATGTCGACCTACCTAGCACGAGACCCCCTTCGCCTCCGAGCTTCAGCCGCTTCACCTAGCTCCACGACAAATTAACAAGCCCCAAATGTACACTATTAATAAGAGATCACATATATATCATTTTAGTAAATACCTACAGATGGTAGTTTCTGCGATACCATTTTATGTATGCATACGGGGTACCGGGTGTTCTACATCGATCCTGATAGACATGCAGTAATTATCAAATCATTTTGATGTGAACTCTCAACATTGTCAAGTCTTATAGACTTGATGAATAGGGTGGTGAGCCTTTAAACATATAATATGTGCTAAGATTTTTGCAAATGCAGTATTTCTTATGGATAATTATTCGACATGTGACCAGTGTGTTGAAGCGTCATTCAGAACCATAAAGTTCTTTAATGGTCCGCATTTCTGGATGGATAAATCTACACTCATCAGGTTATATTCTTTGTAAGAATGAAATATTTTGGTTTGTATCTTTAACATAAGAGGGAGGGTCTCGCTCCTATTTTTGCTAACCACTGCCCACACAACCATAACTGTGCCAGTACAACAAGAACCAAGAAAGTACAACAGGAGTGCACCTGCAAATTTTTCCATGAAGAAGCAGAAATTTAGTCGACGTTTGAAACCCTAGTAGACGGCTAGGGAAAGAAGGCGATAACAAAAAAAAGTACAATATATGTAATAATGTTCATACTATTATGAAAACTTTAACTTTTTTAGTAATTTTCAATTTGGGTTTTATTGATCTCGTTTACAAAAGAGCGGTTTAAAAAACAGAGAAATTTTTGAAAGTAACCAAGTTTTAGCCATCAAATTGATTTCTAACCATGTTTTATAAAAAGTTGAAAAATGACCATATGAATGCACAAAGAGTCTTTATTACCCATAATCAACGTTTATCCCTTCGTCTACTTTTTATTTATTCTTCAAACACTATTGAACTGATATGATACATCTGAGACAAAAAAAAGAACTAGTATTTTTGTTCTTCACAAACAAGCTAGACCGCCGTCATGTTATTTTCATCCCAAACATCATAAATTTAATCATATGCCTATGTTGCAAATTTGAATGTTAAAGATACAATCTTGGTTAAGAATTTGTCATGTACAGAAGTTAAACAGAAATCATGTAACATCCCGGACACAATTTTACCGATTTACTAGGTATTGCACGAGTTACTGAAGAATTTAATCGTGCTCGGTAATTTGGTAATTTAACACTCGAGTTTATTGTCGAGTTTTTCTCAAAATGTCAAGTTCTTCTTTTATGGACCTGAGGTCTTAGTGCGCGTCGATACAAGTTCATCGGTGTCCTCCAATTATTTTTGGAGTTTCGAGCTATTTTCTACGATATATCGAAGGCTTGGTGTTATAGTTAATTTTTCTAAAATCAGATTATAACTTTTAATCTTGGCCATCTGATCAGTTAGGGTTTCGATCTGGACCGTTGGTTCGGGTATAAAGGGAAAACAGATGGGTTGACCTTGTCAAACCCACACTCGGGCGTTGACCCGAGCTAGCTCTCTCTATTTTCTTCTCCGCCTACCTCCACTCTCTCCGGCACGGCGTCGCCGATTCTGGCCACCTCTGGTCAAGAAATTACCACCGATCTTTTCCTCTCCTTCTCCTCTTCAAAACCCGGTCCATGGATCACACTTTCATCTCGATTCGGTGGTGATCGATCGAAGGAAAGCTCGACTGTGTTCTTCAATTTCCGGTGAGCTCCGGCAGGGACGACGGCTATGAAGGGCTGCTCGGCGCTCCTCTTCTTCTTTCAGACGTCGTATCTATCTCTGGAGACTGAGATTAGCTAGTATGGAAGCAAGGAGGGTTGTTGCTGCTGTGTAGGAGGAGACCCGAATCCAAAAAAAAATCAGCAGAGACGCTACTGCCGACGAAGGAGGTGTGATTTCTTATTGGAAGGTGGTGCTGCAAGTGATAATCCGGCGATGAAGACTTTCCAACAGTGGCTAAGGTGAGGGGATTTGCTGATGTAGCTACTGTGTTGATGTTGTTGTGTATGGATTGTTAGCTGATGTGGTTATTTGGTTTACGTTCATGTCGAGAACTTGGTGTTCTAGAGATTGCGGGGAGATCATGACGAAATTCCGGCAAGTGGCCAGAGCAAGTCACCGGAATCCGACGAAGCAGCAGATCCGGTAGAGAACCGAGAAGGTAGTTCTCGAGGTTTTTCTTCCTAATTCAAGTCGTAGTTTCCGGTTTAGTAAAATCTGTCATTTTAGGAAAGTTTCTATTTAAGGGGATTTTCCCTTTTTGGAAACTTTCTATTTATGGAAACCCATTTTGGGTGCCCTTAGTGATTTATGGTGTGAAGTTGTATAGAGAGAAAGTGATTGAGGATTGTTTGGATGAAGAATCAATTGTAATTGAATTATTAAGATGGTTGTTGGAATTAAATTGGATGGTTAGAGTAATCAAGGTAACCCGATTTGTTAAGTCGAAGGTCAAAGTGGAAATTGTCGAGGCATCGTTAGTTGGCTAATCATAAATCAATTGGTCAAACTTGGTCAATTCTGGTCAACTCAGTAAACCTAGTCTAACTAGGAAGAAGTCGAATCGTTAATGATTATTGGAGTCCGGTCTGACCAATTTATTCTTCTGTTTATCGTCAGACGTGGGATTGGCTAGAGAGTGTGATTAGTTGGAGGCAGCGCTCGAGGAGTATTCCGAGCATTGGAAGGCTTAGGCCTCATACTGTGAGTGGACTTTTGTTTAAATAATATGCATGCTATGGTTCATGGTTGAACAATTAATTTTGTTGGAGCATTTGACGTCATTTTAATTTTGACGATTTTATTTCTCTTGGAGAGTTACCGAAATGGAATTTTCGGTGGATATAAATATATATTTATGAGAGAGTATGTATATAAATGCTAGCTAGCCCTATGTGTCTGTCCACCTTAATGGCGTAGCATATAGCCGCATTATGGTGTGACGTGAGCGTTGGACGCGAGCGTAGTAGCCCTATATGAGTGTCTAATTCAGTATAGGGGGTATGGACACATATTTATACACCCGTCTGTCCACCTTAATGGCGTAGTGTAGCACCGCATTAAGGCGTGACGTGAGCGTTGGACGCGAGCGTAGTAGCCCTATATAGACTCATGAATTTATATAGGGAGTATGGACGTGTGTAAATACATACATATATGTTAGAGCTTGAGAGGCTCGATATTTTATGAGATAAAAGTTTTTATCGCTTGCGGCATGCATTCGATTTTTCCTTGGAAATTGATTTGGGGAAACATAAATATTTTATTTTATTAATTTATTTTTATCCACTCACTCTAACGTTATTAAATGTTCTCCCCTGGGCCCTTCGTTTTAAAATGCCCAGTTTGCAGGATTGCATAGTTGAGGTCGGGCGTACATGGAGATGAGGCATAGTCATCATATAGCTTTCGTTTGTTAATTTATTATGTTTCCTTTCTTCCTATTAGAGTTGCTCTGAACCTATAAATGGTTGGATATGAGATTTGTTTAGATTAGTAAATAATTTGGGTGGTGTTGTGATTTGGGGAGCACGAAGGCTCCAGGAGTTTAAGGTTGGATTTAAATTTTCTGAAGTGTTTGCAGGTATTATTTAGGAAGGGTTGTCCATTTTCAAGGGAGGTAATGCCGATTTTTTCGGTAAACTTTCCTTGGAGGTGGTCCCCGCAGGATTTACTTCGGGTTTCAGAGTGAATTTCGGGGTGGGTCTTGACAAATCAGCTGCAGCTCCGAGGATTAAGTTTGATTCCATTCCTATAGTATATCCCCAAACAAAATAAAATCGTTAATTATCTGCTTAACTTAGTTTCAGTCTTTAACCCTTTCATCCAATCAGACAACCCCAGTCAAGACGATCGATCATTGTGTTCCTCCTTCGAAGATGCACCACATTCCTCTTCGTTATGTGGGTAATTTATGCTATTCCAGTTAACAAAGGAGATTTTTTTTCTTTTTTTCTTTTGTAAGCAAATGAACAAATATATGTAATAGTATTAAATAGTATATATAGGTTAGGAAATATAAAAACTATTGAGGATATAAAAGACTTTTTATGACCTCGTACGGTCATTTTTCAACTGTTCGGAAATACAAGGTTAAAAATCAATTTACTTACTAAAATTTGGTCGTTTTTCAAAATTTCTCTAAAAAACCTTAAATATAGGTCGGTATTGGCTCGGTTTGGTAATTACCAAACCAAATGGCTACGTCCGTGAGAAATTTTTTTGTCCTCCAGGAGGACCACCTCACCATGACATTTGGTCCTCCTTGCCAATTTAAAGCCGACAAGTGGTTTTTTTTGAACTTACTTAATTCAAGATAATTCTATGGTGTGGTAAAAATTTTATTAAAAGCCAAACAAAAAAATTTCTCTTCAACCCGATGAGAAATTTTTCTGTCCTCCAGGAGGACCACCTCACCATGACTTTTGGTCCACCTTGCCAATACAAAGCCGACACGTGGTTTTTTTTTAACTTACTCAATTCAGGATAATTCTATGGTGTGGTAAAAATTCTATCAAACGCCAAACAAAAAAATTTATCTTCAACCCGACGGAGTTCTCCATTTGCTGTTATCAACATGTATTCTACACGTTGTTTAGATATTTTGGTAAAGAAACCCTAGAACAGCTTTTATTTCATCGTCTCTCATCACCTATATTGCTATATTTTATACTCTTGAAGACCTTCAAATGTTATTTGACTGATAATGCTCAATTGAAATGAGTCTAGTTATGTTAAAGATGGTATGTTTAGTGATTCAATAACTTCAGAAACTTTTTTTTTTTTCTCTTTTTTTCTATTGATGGCTTTGGAGTGGTTGGAATTGGTACCTGACCCCAGTTTTACATGGTCAAATGAAGCCACCATTATAGGTCATTTACAAGAATAGTAGCTATGATTGAATTGAAGCCTTAAAACTTTTATTAATAATTGAGAAAAAAAATACAAAGAGGGGGACATGAAACCTTACCTCTTGAGATAATCAATTCTCAAAATTGGTCTAAACATGTACAAAGGAAAAACATACTAAATCAACTGCCTGGTTTTTTTATTATATTTTTTTCTCTTTCCCAAAAGTTACTCACAGAACCAAAGAGAACCATGGGATCCAAGAGAAAATTATGAAAGATGTTGGTCAACAGAATCATAGGAGTTGCATCAACCTCATTGCGATTTCCGGGTAACTCACCCAAAATGGGTACTATAACCTGAGTTAGATAGGCTTTTACGGCATTGGAGTCCATGACACGACCCACCCCGAATTTCACCCTGAAACCCAGAGTAAGTCGTGCGGGGACCACCTCCAAGGAAAATTTACTGAAAAGATTAAGAAAATCTCCCTTGCAGATGGACAACCCTAACTCGAAAATTTCATATTACACTCTTAATTTAACACTTCTGAACATCACATAATATACAAAAATTCTAAAGTATTCAGAGCTACTAAACACAAGCGGAAGCAAGAAAACACGAGTAGGTTGAACAGGTAACCTACTGGCGAAAACTGGCAGAAATGCGGGTGACTATGCCTCGTCTCCTACCAGATCCAACCCGAAATTTTTAAACTTTAGCCGACGAAATTTTTAAACTTTAGCCGACAAAATTTTTAAACTTTAGCCGACGAAAATTTTAAACTTTAGCCGACGAAAAAATATAATTTCGTCGGCTAAAGTGCCTTATATTTGCAGATCTAGACAACAACTCATCTGAGAAAAAAAACTATACGTAGAACCTTCAAACGCAAAAAAGTCGTGAAATAAGATATGACCAGAACGGTGAAATACGACTACGGTTGAAAAATCACAGTATTCCGGTAAAGTCTCGGTGCCGATAGTTGACTTACCCTTACTATTCACTATGCTGCAGATTTGGCGTTTGGTGTCTGATTGACTATTGTGATACCTTTCCGGAAGCGTAACGGCGCTACGAGTCAGACTCATGGCTAATGCCATGATGTATAGGCTTTTTGGCCATCCGAGTCCGTTTAGAGCTTGAAAATGCAGTTTTCTTATTTTCGATTAGAGTTGACAGTTTCGATCGAGCCCTTAACGTTGTCGAATCCAGTTGAATTTTTTACCATAGACATCTTTCGTCATAATGATCATATCTGACGGTCGAATTTTGGTTTGTGAATTTTAGTCATCGGAATCACAACGTGTCTACTATTTACCGTTATTCGGGTTTATGGGGAGCCCTATCGTCGGAAGGTAAATGTCTCAAAATTTTTATATGGGAAGTTTCGTCTCATCTACGTGAGAGTTTTTTGTGTGGAAGGTTTGACCAAACTACGTAATATAGAGGGAGATATGAGCGTTTTCGTGTGATAAGTGACGATGGATTATGGTTTACCGTTTCGATCGAGCCCTTAACGTTGTCGGATCCAGTTGAATTTTTTACCATAGACATATTTCGTCATAATGAT
>NC_020491.1:21658962-21662364 GCF_000184155.1 Fragaria vesca subsp. vesca
AAGAGGGAAGAAGAGAAAGGGAGGAAGAAAAAAAAATGGGTTGGGCCTCCACCGGTCCAACCTATATCAACCCAATTCCAAAAATAAAAACATCCCGAAAAAATAATACCCGAATAAAAATTACCTTTTACTAGCTAAAATTTACCATTTTTACCGTCGTCGTATTTTCCTCATACTAATAATCCTCCGCACATAATCGTCCCCGAAACCCCTCTAGGAACCAATTAAACTATTTACTCAATGATCGAGACGGTAAAATTCTTATTATAATCACGCTAGTAAATAAGGTAAAAATATAAGGGTCGGGATGTGACAGTCCACTTAGCCATTCTCCACCACCACCATATGATACAAAAATGGATTGGGAGCCTTGTTCTCTAGCAACTAGTACGGACATGCCAATATGCAAATTAAAAGGCAACTCCCACGTTCTTGTCTAGAGCCCATTTCCCTCTCAACATTGCCACTCCATTTTCTATTTCAACTCTAAGCCCCCATATCAATTTTTGTTAAACTCTATTTTATACACAATATCATTATCAAAGAAAAAAAGAAGCTAAACATGAGTGTATTTTTATACATTTGAAATTGGATTAAATTTAGTTTGCCCCTTTATATTTTAGATCAATAATCAGTTTGGTCTCATATCTTTTTTTTTAATAACGTTGGTCCTTGAAGTTCTATTTCACAACAATTTGGTCTAATTTTTGAATTGTCTTTCTTACCATGATGTCATGTGCTGAGTTGTTCGCGACACAAAGACCTAGTTTCAGTTTGGTCTAAGAAAAAAAAAAAAAAGACTCCACGTCTTTCTCCTCTTTCTTTCTCCCAATCTTCTGTCCTTTTACTTCTCAGTATTCTCCCCAGTTTCTCTTCTCTTCCATAGAGAAAGCAATTTTTTCATTCAATAAAACAACCTTGTATCTGCAAATCAGGGTCGTAATCCTCAAATCCACATCTTGGTTGGCGGGATTGATCAGATTCAAGCTTTCAATATCGAGACCCACATGGTTACCATTCAGATCGTCGTAGGGTAAATCGAGCCAAGTATCGAATTCGACGGCGACTACTTATTCTTCATCTTCAGGAAGCAGTTCATTAGTTGAAAATCAGACCGGGTTGATGCACGGTGGCGGTGGCCGGAGAGGGAGCTAAGGGGTGAGGCCAACAACGGCGGAGGAAGAAGAAGAGGGAGAGGAGAGAGAAAGCAAGAAGCTTTGGGTTCATGATATGGCGTAACTACCTTGAATAGCAATCTGATGAATGATGACCTAGTCCTGGGTTCATGAGATGCATATATCTGCATCTCTTTTCTTTATTTATTTCCTGGTGAACGAAACGAAGAAGACAATTAGAATTGATTCCAGTCCAAGATAGGTTGAGAGTTGAGACCAAGATAGGGTGGTTGAAGTTTTGATACTAGAAATGGGTCTGACCAGAATTTTGGAGTGTTGAAGACCTGAAGTTTTGATCGAAGCTTTGTATTAAGAGTTGAAGAGTTGGACTTTTACTGAGGGTTGTAATTTTTTTGGCTGTGAAAATATTTTTATAAGCTATTTTTATAGTCTAATTGTGGGCCCTTGTGTCGCGGACAACTCAGCGCATGACGTCATTGTTAGGAGGGCAATTCAAAAATTAGACCAAACTGATGTGAAATAGAACTTCAAGGACCAACATTATTAAAAAAACAGATATGGGACCAAACTGATTATTGACCTAAAGTATGAGGGGGCAAACTTAATTTAATCATTTGAAATTATACAAAAGAAGTAAAGTAAAGCCACATACTTAAAAGACCGAATTGCAAAGCACATTTCTTCATCATAAATTATCATGCAAGTTATACTTGTAAGAAGCTTGAAAGCTATAGCATCCTGAACTATGCAAATATCAACATTCTTTGTCATATACATCAGAAAATGAGTTTGGTTCTTTGACACCTATGAGCACACAACCATAAAACATTACCAAATCCATGAGTAAAGATTTCACACTTTAATAAAAGATATAATCAAATCACAAAAATTGTATGCATTAGATCTAATCAAATCATAAAAACCAAAATTCAGTTCAATCAAAATTAAGAATCAAAACACTCATTGGCCTTGAGTGAAAGGCGATAAACGAAAGGACTGATATTGATAGACCAATCCCAATTGCAAGTGAGAAACAGTCCATCATCTTAATCTTTACAAATTGAGCTATTAGAGATAGAGATGCTAGCTAGCTACAAAAACACTCAACACAAAAATGACAAAAGGGGTTCATGACTGAAACTTCATCTACTATTTCGATACCTGATTTTGGGCTTTTGATTTCCTTCAAAATTGCCTATATACCTTATTTGGGGATTCCAATTTCCTTCAAACTTACTTAGCGTAAGGGAGAGAGTTGGAGTCCGGTCTCGAGGACGAGAGCGAGAGATTTAGGAGAAAAAGATAAAAGCCACAGGTTTTGTTGGATGAGGTTAACGGCAGTAGCTGACGGAGAGAAATTTTTTTGTTTGGCGTTTGATATAATTTTTACTACACCATAGAATTATCCTGAATTGAGTAAGTTAAAAAAAAGCCACGTGTCGGCTTTGTATTGGCAGTGGCAGTGTATGGTAAAACCGTTAAGTTGGCCATAAATAATTCTTATAACAAAAAAAAAAAAAAAAAATAAATGAAACCCTGAGTCCCTCCTTCTGAGCAAAATTTGCCGAAGTCTGAAGTCTGAACCCTTTTCTTGTTTCTGGAATGGAGGAGATTGAGGCGAATGCATCACTAGCAAACCCTAAGACGACGCAAGAAGGTCAGAAGCATCCAGAACATACTATAGAGTCAGCTTTCCAGATCCTCTCCTCCATGAACGATGAGCTCTGCAACCCCCTACTTTGGTCTATTAGGTGTTTTGCATATCTGAATAAACACATAATAAACTCAATAGCATAAGAACACAAACACAAGCACACACCAAATACCAACTGCAATTACATTTCTAAAAGGCTAGAATACACACCTGTGGACTGGTTCATTGAGGTCGACATCTTGCAATAGCAGCTGCACTTAGAACCAAGAGTTAAGCCTTCCGCACTTAACACTGAGAACGTTAGTATGGGACTAAAGCTGAATGTAAGCGTGTTGAGTGCAGGGGCTTCTCCTTGTATATATATCGGCCAGTTAACTAGATAAGAGACTCATCCCATTAGGAGTCCAATACCTGCTTAATAGTTATCAAGAGAATCTAAAGCTTATCACAACTCCTAAGATTAATCAGGTAATTAATATAATGAGTATCCCACTTCTGTTAGGAGATACAACCTTAACAGATAACCAGAAAATAGAGTTATAGTCATGTATTTCTTGTTATTTGTTTTTAGCCAAATCAATTGTATTTATCTTAATGTAATGCAGTGAGTGT
>NC_020491.1:21662384-21666795 GCF_000184155.1 Fragaria vesca subsp. vesca
TGAACTGCAATTTCTTAATGCATGAAGGAGCTCACCTGATAACACACATATTATATGAATATATAAATTTCAAAATCGACACAATGGAATATATCTGAAATACCTCATTTTATTAATATCTTGCTGAATCAAAATTACAATCAAATTTGGAACAGAATGACTAAACAAGGAAACTAATACACTGATATAAAATTCTAACTTTGCATAGCTCCCACTGAGCTCATGAATACAAATTTTCCAAAACTCCCATATTCTTGACATGTTCCTGAAACTTCACAATTGGCAAGGCTTTAGTAAAAGGATCTGCAAGTTGTGATTCAGTATCAATGTCTAAAACACTGATTTCACCACGTTTAACTCTTTGTCTCACACTGTAGTATTCGAGATCTATATGTTTAGAGTTATTTGACCTTTTACTATTTTTGCTGGAAAAACATTGCAGCCTCATTATCACAGTAAATTTGAAGTGTATCTGAAACAAGTGAACTTAAGACTTCAGTATACAACAAAAAATTTCTAATCCACAGTCCTTGACAGACTCCTTCATATGCAGCAATAAATTCAGCCTGCATTGTGGATGTTGAAATGAGTTTTTGTTTTCCAGTTTTCCAAGCTATAGCCCCACCAGCAAGCATAAATACATACCCAAAAGTAGACTTGTTAGAGTCTGGAAAGTTGCCAACAAAATCCGAGTCAGTATAACCAACTAACTCAAGATTCTTAACTTGTCTATAAACCAAACTATAACCTTTAGTTTTCCGCAAATACCTAAGCACCTTTTTTCCTGCAAACCAGTGCTCTTGTGTGGGATTGGATTGAAATCTAGATAAGATACCTACTGAAAATGCCAAGTCAGGCCTGGTACAGGTCTGAGCATACATTAGGTGGCCAATAAGTTGAGCATAAGGTTTGCTCTCAACAGCAGCTATCTTCCCCCCATTTTCAATAATCTTATTTCTGTTTTTGGTCAGTTTGTCTCCTTTTGACATAGGAGAGTCACCTGATGCACATGTTTCCATATTAAATCTCTTAAGAACTTTTGTGATATGGCTCAATTGAGATAAACCTAATAAACCTTGTGCCCTGTCCCTAGTTATTTCAATCCCTAAAACATAAGATGCTTCACCTAAATCTTTCATGTCAAAGTTACTTGACAGAAAGTTCTTAGTTTCCTTAAGCAATTTTACATTGCAGCTAGCTAGAAGAATATCATCTACATACAGTATTAGGAAAATAAAATTATTCCCAACTGTCTTAATGTATACACATTCATCGACAATGTTTTCAACAAAGCCGAAGCTCGAAATTACTGAATCAAACTTCTTATACCATTGTCTAGAAGCTTTTTTTAATCCATAAATGGATTTCTTAAGTTTGCATACATATTCTTCTTTTCCTGGTATTACAAAACCTTCGGGCTGCCTTATATAGATTGTTTCATCTAACTCTCCATTCAAAAACGCATTTTTTACATCCATTTGGTGTAATTCCATATTATAATGTGCTACTAGAGCCATTATAATTCTAAATGAGTCTTTAGTTGAAACAGGAGAGAAAGTTTCTGTATAGTCTATGCCCTCCTTTTGTGTAAAACCCTTAGCAACTAGTCTGACCTTATGTCTTTCTATATTCCCTTTTGCATCTCTTTTGGTTTTATAGACCCATTTACAGCCTATTGGTTTTTGATTTGGATTTTGCTTTACTAAATCCCAGACTACATTATCACTCATAGACTTCATCTCAGCTTCCATAGCTTCCTGCCATTTCTCTACTTCTTCAGTTTTTAAAGCTTCTTTGTAACTTTTTGGATCATCATCTTCATCTAGTACATCTGTTTCTTGCAAGTACACCACATACTCACTATCTTCCCCATAAACTGATTTTCTTTGTCTCTCAGATCTTCTAGGTTGAGGATTTCCAGCAAATGGTTGGTCTACTGCATTAGGTTGATCTAAAACCATGTCATCTATAGGTTCAGGTTGTGGAGGTTCAGCTACTTGAGGTTGTGTTGGTTCTGGCTCTATTGGATTTTGATATAGAAACTGATTTTCTGTAAATATAGTAGCAGCTCTATGAGTTTGATCTAAGGGTATATTGTACTGAATGTCTTGATCCTCAACAATTTCTGTAAGTTCTGAAGAAAAATCTTCATATACATTGTTATTAACTCCTTCATCTAGAAATTTTGCCTGACTAGTTTCAAAAGTTCTAGTTGAGTTATGAGGAAATTTATATCCCTTAGATTTTTCACAATAGCCTATGAAGTTACAACTGATTGTTTTGGACTTTAACTTATCTGTTAACTCATTTGGTATTTTTGCCTCAGCTTTGCATCCCCACACATGAATGTGATGCAAGCTGGGCTATCTACCACACCATAATTCAAATGGTGTCTTTTCTACTGATTTGGAGGGTGACCTATTGCAAACATAGTTTGCAGTCTTAAGTGCCTCTCCCCACAAGAAAATTGGTAAACCTGCAGTGCACATCATGCATCTTACCATGTTTAATAAAGTCCTATTCTTTCTCTCTGCTACTCCATTTTGTTGGGGGTCATGGGGAGTTGAATACTGAGCCTTAATGCCATTTTCCTGAAGGTACAATGCAAAAGGTCCCTTATGTTGGCCTGCTTCAGTATGTCTACCATAGTACTCTCCACCCCTATCAGATCTCACTACTTTAATTTTCTTTTCAAGCTGTAATTCTACTTCAGTTTTGTAAATTATGAATGCTTGAAGAGCTTGTGATTTTTCTGATAACATATAGATATAGCAGTACCTAGAGAAATCATCTATAAAGGTTATGAAGTAAACATTTCCACAGATAGTTTTATGCTTAAAAGGTCCACAAATGTCTGTATGAATTAGTTCTAAGAGATTTTGACTTCTAGTTGCCTTTTTATTACTGAATTTAGTCATTTTTCCCTTACAACACTCCACACAATTAGTCATATCAGAATAGTCTAAATCTGTAGGTAAAAGTTTATTTTTCTCAAATGTTTTAAGTCTTTCTTTTGAAATGTGGCCTAGTCTCCTATGCCACAAGTTTGCAGACGGCTGATTATAAAGGATTCTTTTAGTTCCAGTGATCTTATTGCTGTGATTCTTAATGTTTTCATTATTTTCAATTAACAGAATTTCTTGTTGTGCAACAGAACAATTTAATTGCAAATAATCATTATTGAAAACACCACAACCAATATATTCAGAATCCTGAAAAAGCTTTATTCCATTAATATCAATGAAAAGTCTACAACCATACTTAACCAAAAGAGAAACATAAATTAAATTCCTCTTAAGTGAGGGAATGTAATAAACATTGTCCAGATAAATAAACTTTCCTAAACCAAGATCTAATTTCAAAGTTCCAATTGCCTTAACAGCCACTCTAGCACCATTTCCAACAAAAACTTTTTCCTCACTTTTCCTTGGGGCTCTCCTCTTTATTATACCCTGCAATGAAGTGGTAATATGTATAGGTGAGCCAGAATCTAACTAGTAGGTAAGTTGACTAACATTAACAAATTTTACTTCTAAAGAGAAAACTGAATTTGGAAAACACTCACCCTTCTTGGTCATCCAGGCTTTGAAACCTGAACAATCACGCTTCATGTGACCTGGCTTTTTACAGAAAAAACATTTATACTTAAATGTTTTTCCGGCTTTAGCCTCTGAAGATTTTCCAGATACCTTAGTGCTAACAGTTTTCTTAGCCTTGATTTTGTGATAGTTCTTCCACTTTGCCTTCTCCTTCTCCACCAAATTAATTGACTGTAGTAGTGGGTTCAGATTTCTTAGACTACTTCTTAATCCTAGCTTCCTCGTTGATGCAGACAGAAATAAGCTTATTCAGGGTCCATTTTTCTTCAGAGGCATTATAGGTTGTTTTTAGGTTGCTATAGGTGGCTAGCAGTGACTCAAGTGCCTGTGCCACAACCTGTTCATCCTTAACACCCACTTCTAAATCATTGAGCCTATAATTAAGGTCCATCATTGTCATGATGTGCTCCCTCACTAAACCATTCCCAGAAAAACTCATGTCATTAAACTCCCTATTCAGTCTCAATATTTCAGCCTTATCATTCTCTAGATATTTCTCAGAGATAGCCTCCAAAAAATCCCAAGCAGTATCAGGTTTCTCAATGGATCTCCTAATTGAGTCAATCATGGTAGTCCTAATCAAGGTTTTGGCTTTCCTGTTACTGTTATGCCAATCCCTATAGGCTTTCCTTTCCTCAGGATTACTATCAGCATCTAATTCTTCAGGTTGCTCATCAACAATGCAGAGGTCCATGCCTGGGGTCATAGTTATATGGTAATCTATATATTTCCTCCAATTCTTATAATTATTACCATGCAACAATTCCACTTGAGTCACATTCAAAAACAGAGATCCTAAAAAGAAAAATAAA
>NC_020491.1:21666815-21675307 GCF_000184155.1 Fragaria vesca subsp. vesca
GGAGAGAAGTATGATACTAAAGCTTTTGTCAAAAATACAGCAAACCAGAGTTGGCCGAATTCAATCATGGAAGTGTGGAACACAACAATCAAATTATAAATAGCCATACAATTCAAGCCTCATCTCCAGATCATGTCAAAACACTCAAGTTCGTGCATATCCATTCAATCATCATATCAGAAACATATAACAATCCATATATATGCCAACACTTCATATGACGACAACCCAAAATGCAGAATTTAAGTTTTGACAAGTTCTAGATCAATGGAAACTCACCTTCGCATCTGCTACAGCTCTGCAAAATTTTAGCGGAAACCAAATTCAACAAGTTCCAGTTTTAGCTATTTCTGAATTCATGCGTCTGTATGGGTTTGAATCCCTTTATGAGTTTTAAAAAACTCAGTCGCATCCTTCATCCCCAAAACCTCGATCCCCAATTTTTGTGTGTTTGTTATGACAATAGCAAATACAAAATGTATAACTGGGTTTTAAACTTTATTTGGGTATGGGCTAGTTTCTTATGAGTTTGGCCCAAAACTAAAAGACTAAAACTTGTCAAGTTTTTAACATAGCAGTAGCAAGAAGCAAACAATATCAGGTATTTAGTTTTAATCGATTTCCATTGTTTCAATCTATATATGAAAACCAGATGAATGATTTGTGTCTTATGAAAGTCCTTTCTCTAATACCACTATTAGGTGTTTTGCATATCTGAATAAACACATAATAAACTCAATAGCATAAGAACACAAACACAAACACAAGCACACACCAAATACCAACTGCAATTACATTTCTAAAAGGCTAGAATACACACTTGTGAACTGGTTCATTGAGGTCGACATCTTGGAATAGCAGCTGCACTTAGAACTAAGAGTTAAGCCTTCCGCACTTCAAAACTTAGAACGTTAGTATGGGACTAAAGCTGAATGTAAGCGTGTTGAGTGCAGGGGCTTCTCCTTGTATATATATCGGCCAGTTAACTAGATAAGAGACTCATCCCATTAGGAGTTCAATACCTGCTTAATAGTTATCAAGAGAATCTAAAGCTTATCACAACTCCTAAGATTAATCAGGTAATTAATATAATGAGTATCCCACTTCTGTTAGGAGATACAACCTTAACAGATAACCAGAAAATAGAGTTATAGTCATGTATTTCTTGTTATTTGTATTTAACCAAATCAATTGTATTTGTCTTAATATAATATTGTGAGCGTTAAAGTCTAATATTTTCTAACATGGTCCACCAATTCCTCCCCTGCAAACGGCGTCGTTCATAGCGATTCGTCTTCCTTTGACAACACTAGTGGTCCTCCTGGTAATGGCGGATCTCTTGAGGAGGCTCGGTTTCGGTATAAGAACTCTGTGACGGCTCTCCGGGCTGTTCTTGCCGAGATTCCTAATTCTCACGAGGTCAACTCAGAAACCCTAATCTTTCATCTCGTCAATTTGCCTTCAGTCAGATGCATTTGCAATTTCTTTAGTATTATTTTCTTGAGAAATTCCAGTCAGCTACTACAGTCTGATTTCTGTTGGAAGTTGTTAGGATATGATCAAAACTAGTCTGATTACCCGTTAGAATGGTTAAATGAGGTTATGGAGTTGGATGGAAAAGTTTGCTGCTTCTAAACATAGTTAGAAATGTGTTTTTACTAGTTCATGGTCCATGACTATATCATGTATATGTATGTATCTAATTGCTGTAGTTTTATTTCTACAAACCATATGTTGAGCTAATATTCGGTGTTGCTTATACTGAAACAGGCAACATCTGAAACTGATGCACCGGCCGATGAAACTGAAATCGACAAGTTAGAGGAGCGAGGCTCCAATTTGAGAAAGGTATTTGTCTTGTATCACGACTAGAATTAGATGTTTGCTTCCAGAGGGATTGGGTTTTATTTGGAGGGTGTATGTGACTTGTTGAGGCTTGTGAAATCTTGTGATAACTGACGATACTTACTTTAAGTTGAGACCTTGTTGATGTCGGAAGAGGAGCGATGCTTCTTGTCCTGTTCTAATATTTGTGTAAAACTAAAACGTTGACCTTATTTTTTATGTAGGAGCTTGTGAACAAAAATTTATATATCAAAGTTGTTATAGATCAGCTACGAGATCTCGTCACCGACATATCGACATGGCAAAGTCCTTGTTCCTTCTGACTTTGAAAGCACGGTGTGTCTTAGAATAGATGCTAAAGTATGTGGAGAAACTGATTATGCTATTCTGGTCTGTTTAAGAATCTGTGAAGTTTAATGCTTCATATGAGGTGATTACGATTCACCTAGGGGGAAATTTCATGTAGTGATATTGATCCCTAGCCTATGATTCATCCTCTGCATTTTTATATTGGCTATCTTTTTTCTCTTTCTTGCTTGAAGTTTGTGATCCAAAGAATGGAATTTGCAATTCATAAAATATGAAAAGATGTGATTTTAAAGTCTGTCACTTAGAAATCTAAATTTAAGCTTCTTCCAAATAAAGAAGCCTTTTTTTTTCTTTTTTTTTTTAAAGTGAAGAAAATAAAGCAGCTTAGGAAGTTCTGTTTGAAACAAACACAGTTGGGAGGGAGACTAATGCTATGTAACTATATTGCAACTCAAGTACTCCTCAGATGTTATTGGAAAGGATCTACGATATAATGATGTTGATATTTGATTGGCTAGAATCAAGTTTTACATTTTTCATCTCTTCTGGTGTAACCAGTTAACATTAGTCTTTGTATGCGGTTATATGGGTCATGGATTATTGTGATATGTTCCATATGTCAAGATTAGATGGGGTCATGAAATGTCCACCCGATTTTGATATGTTACTCTTGATTGTGTTGGCTAAATGATTCAAATATTGTCACAGTTCTAGATTCTTTCATTATCAGGCCTAACATAAGTGTTGAAGAGGAAAGCTCCTCTAAAGCAGATTACATTATGTGAAGTTATTTTGTATCCATTTTTAACTGATTGAACAGGGTCATCATAATTCCAGATTTGTAGTTTGTGCTGTGAATTTGTTTATCTTTGTGAAGTAAAGCTTGTCAACCATTGGACAGTCTTACATGATATTTTTAATTTTGTATCCATCCCAGGGGTCAATTGTTTTGATGGCTTAGGCCCTGTTCATTGGTGGCAAGATGCAGATGCAGATGCAGAAAGTTCGGAAACCATTTTGGTTGAATCACCCATTATCATGAATGTGCTCTTCAGCAAGGAGACAAGTTTGCTTGAGCATGTAAATTCCTAACTGTAGATGGAACTTGCACCTTCTAGTTTCAAAGGGAAACTATGTTTTCAGTTAGGAGCTTGCATTGTCATACTCAAATCTTGTGAGATACCAGCCTGCATTTCTTTCTTGTTTCCTTTATTTTTATTTTTTTTTGAGGAGGTTTCTTGTTTCCTTTACTAAATTGTGAAACTGCAAAAGCACTTGGTGGACTAGAGAGAGTTGACCAAGTATTATAGCATCAAACACTTGTTTTTTTTATAAACTTATTCCGTTCATATCTGTATACAATTCTTCATCACAGTTCTGAATCTGGATATTTTCCTCGAAATTTCCTCTTTTTAACATCTATATGATATAATGATAGTGTACTTATATTTTTAACTGATTATACAACATTTATTTAAACTTTCGGTAAAATTAAAAGTTGATATTTGACATAATTAAAATGGAATAGTTATTGACATGTTCGTGACTCTTTCATATTGGTCATTGCTTTGCATTCCAGTCACTTTGCGCAAGAGCTGGATTGACGCAACACTAAGGATTTCCACATGCTTATTGAAGCTGCATGTTCATCATTTTTTGGTAAACGTAATAAATTCATCTATATATGATATAGTGAAGCCTCTTACTACGCACCTGATTCAAGGTCCTAGATACATATTTATATTTGTTTCGAGTTTTGACTTTTGAGCTCTCACAAGTTTTACCTTCTTATGCGGATCTCTATCCCAGCACCATTGTTGTTATTATTATCTCATCATGATCGAATGTAGTGCAGAATCTCAGATGCACAAGAGTGGACTTGCTAATATCTAGCCTGCAGCAGCTGCATGGATTGAATATTACATATTCACTAGTTGATTACTTGTGTAAATCTCGAAGCATATATAAACAGCACCGAATTCTTTCTTCTTACTCAATCTCTAGTAATACCTTCATCTCTAAGTGACACCTCTCCACAATAATGAAGCACAAATCCATGGATTCCCCTCATAATAAGTTCAAGTCTTTCACCTCGAATAACCTTTACTTCCTTCTCCTTCTCCTCTTGACAAATTTCATCACCTTGTTCGTTTCCTCATCCTTTTCCTCCTGTTCTTACAAACCCCTCTCGACCACCACAGCATCCGACCTCCCACCGGAGTTCCTTGCCTTCGCATCCGGACACGCTCTCCCATTCGGATACAACGCTAACTTTGATTCCGACACCATTTACCCTCCAGCTGGCAAAGCATGCACGCTCTTCCCGGACGAGCTTCGTCGCTACATGTCATACAAAGTCAATGGTTCGTGCCCTGACGACGAGCTCTTAGCCCAAAAGCTCCTCCTCAAGGGCTGCGAGCCCTTGCCCCGGCGCCGGTGCCGCCCGGCCTCTCAACCGGAGTACACTGATCCTTACCCTCTCCCCACCAGCCTATGGACTACGCCGTCCGACTCTTCAGTGGTGTGGACAGCCTACAGATGCAAGAACTACAACTGCCTCGTCAACAGAAAACGAAACGAGAAAGGCTTCACCGACTGCAAAGACTGCTTCGACCTCCGAGGAAACGAGAAGTCTCGCTGGGCAAGCCCAAAAGGAGGAGGCCTCCATTTCAGCATAGACGAAGTGTTGGCCACCAAGCCACGCGGCAGCATTCGGATCGGCCTCGACGTTGGCGGCGGGGTGGCCACGTTCGCCGTGAGAATGAGAGAGAGGAACATAACCATAGTAACGACGTCGATGAACTTGAACGGCCCTTTCAACAACTTCATAGCGTCGAGAGGTGTGATTCCTCTCTACATCAGTATTTCGCAGAGGCTTCCGTTCTTTGACAACACTTTGGACATCGTACACTCCATGCACGTTCTCAGTAACTGGATTCCGACGACGTTGCTTCATTTTGCTTTCTTTGATGTGTACAGAGTGCTTAGGCCTGGGGGTTTGTTCTGGCTCGACCATTTTTTCTGCGTGGGTGATCAATTGGAGGTGACTTATAAGCCGTTGATCGAGAGCATTGGATTCAACAAGTTGAAGTGGGTTGTTGGGAGGAAGCTTGATCGAGGCCCTGAGCTTAGGGAGATGTACCTGTCGGCTTTGTTGGAGAAGCCATTGAAGAACTCGTGGTGATCATCCATCCATCCATCCATCATACACTAGTTTAATAACTCTTGTGACCCATTTTTGCTGTTTCTCTTTCTTTGATGAGGAAATTATCAGAATATCAGACCCAACTTATGATATTTCATTTTATGTATAATATGTTCCCTATCTTTAAAATTAGTGTAACGACCCGGTAATAAGGCATAGTTCTTAGTTAATCTCTTTTATATTACTTTCTCTCTTCAGGTTTAAAATCACATATAAAGAAATGTGCCACACTACACATATCCGTATGTTTAATTATTACAATCATCTCAGATATTAAACAAATATTTACTTTCTTTATATGTGTAAGTTACATATTCTGTATAGTTGTATAGGTGTAGGGTTACAATTGCATCTCTATATAAACCTCATATTTAGAGAGAAATAACATATTGAAACATGTTTAAGGAAAATATATAGATTTATTGTGTGACTTAATCAAAATAGAATCAGAATAGAATTCAATATCAGTATGTAATAGGAATATATGTATTTTCCTTATGTACTATATCTTCTATATGTAGAGGCTTATTCTATATAAAGAGGCTTATGTTGAGGAACGAGTGACGAATCTCAACCCTTCCGTTTTATCTCCCTAATCTGCCTAATTGCTCAAACTCATTTTTAAGATTTCACCCAACACCATCGTCAACGCATCACCAACAGTGATGTTATGTGCTCTTCATGTGTCCCTTAGTCAAGTAACTTATAAGTTATATTTTATATTTTATTTATCTTTTTTTAATGTGAGATATTTCCTCTCCAACACTCCCCTCACATGTAACCTAATTTTTTAGGTCTGAACGTGTAATTCATTCGATTCAATTCCCACACCAGAAATCGGTTTTGTGATCAGGTCCCAATTCCCACTTCAGAAATTGGGGTATGCGTCCAAGGCCAACTACAAGCACTTGGTATGGTATGAAGCCAAATAGAATTTTTCCGATGGCAATTCGATGAACCCAATTTGGGCTCATTATGCTTGGGGCACCAATTGAAGAGGGATCCGTTCTGATACCAACTAAAATTGGACAAGCAAGGCATGTGGATCACCTCACCATTGTACTGATACTATCCCAACTTAACCACCTTTAAAGTGTTGGGTTTTAATCACAAAAGACCTCGGTACAATATACATGGGTATGATCCATCCACTTATAAATTATATTTTATTTATCATTTTTCTGATGTGGGATTTTTTCTCTCCAACAAAGTACAATCAAAGGTGAAAGTTGGTTAGCTGTCATAGTTCTTCGACCCAGCTTAGCGAATTCTTGTGGTAGCACCACCTTCCATATGTGGACATCAATTGCTTCTATACTCTATCTCTGAATTGAAATTCAGAGTTGGTTTCTTTGATTTTGAGTTTGAATCTGAATTGGATTTCTCCATGCTTGATGTTATAAACCCTCAAATTAAGATGTTTATTGCAAGTTTGTGATTTGATTTTTGGTTTCTTGAATGTGATAATGTGGGATTATATAAAGAATTGAGAGAGGAGGAGCTGGGAAGAAATTTGAGAGAGACGAAGAGAACTGTGCGTGAGGTTTGTTTTGTCAATTATTATGCAAAAGGGCGAGTGGTTTGCACACGTTGTTAAATTTGAAAGTGCCCATTCATTTGGGTGGATGGAATACACTCTCATTGTTTTGGCCTTCAATTGTGCGCTTTCGGCTAAAATTGTATGTGTCATCAAAAAACTTCTCATCTTGCGCAAATTACTTCATCCACCAACTTTCACAAATTCAAAAAGGCAAAGTCACACAAATTACCTATTAAAATATATATATATATATATAAAAGTAGTGTCAAACTACACATATCCATAAAAAAGTTTTCATTTATTTAATTGCTTGACTGAAACAAGTCAATTTTGTAACTGAGGTCGATCTGTGAGATAATTCCAAGATATTGAATTGAATTTTTAATGAGATACGCATTCATTAATATTTAACTACATGATCAAATACACACAAAAGAGAGATGTTGATGTGGATTTTTAATATCATATTGTATTCTTGCCGGACAAAAAAGGTTTATTGCATTGAAACTCATATCAAAGCAAACTAACATATCAAACATCATGTAAATGGTACATAATTTGGATAAATAGAGATTCTACTAAAAGAAGGCCACATTTATGCTACCCAATGTCGTGAAAACATACCCTGAAGTCCTTGGAGATTGAGTATTTTATTTTTTTCTTCTGGGTTGTGAGTAGCAAATGGAACAAAGTAAATTCGAGAAGCTTGAATCCTAACCTGGGCAGAGGCCAAACGAGTGTTAGATACAAAGTCTGAAACCTCGATCCAACACAAAGGCGATCAAGGAGCGCAGCTCTTTCCTGACCCACGACGACGGCGAAATAACTCGCTGCCGGACAAGGATTGAAGATGCAGAAGTTCTCTCTAGCGCGTTCTATTTCTTTTTCTTTTGAGGGAGGTTTCAATTCTACAATTTGAGATGTTAACTAGTCGTATCTCTTTTTTGTTTTTTTCTCTTTTTCTTTTTCTTTCTACAATTTAAAAATTGTCGTTTTACATATATATCAATTCTCAGTTAAGAAATTGCGGCATCCTTGACAATGTGCAATAAATTCTTTTTTCATAATGTCATATACTAGTTTCTACAATTAATAAACAAAAATTCTTCAATGCACCATGGTTCAAGTGAACTAGTAATCATTGACCAATCACAATCATTCATTTAAGAATTGAAATTTGTTTACTCCTTATGATTTGAAGTCGACATTTGTTTAGTTCTTGTGGTTTTATTTTAATCTGAATAGTCCTTAAAGTCACGATTTTTCATCCAAATAGTCATTCCGTCAATTTTCTCAGTTAAATTGCTGACGTGGCCTTTAACTGAGAAAATTGTCGGAATGACTATTTGAATGAAAAATCGTGACTTTTCTTTGTCACCGTCGGGTTCCCCAAGCGCGATCACACACACGAAGATCCGATTTTTCTTCAACCCGGATCGTCAACCCGTTGAACCACAATTAAAACCCATAGGTTTTTTCTTCGGTAGTGCATTTTCGCGGCAGACCGCCGCCACTGTCGTCAGATTCGCTTGGCCATATGCTTCGATCGGCAGGCGTCCAACGACCGGCTAATTTCTCTCCTCTCTCTCTCTC
>NC_020491.1:21675327-21679653 GCF_000184155.1 Fragaria vesca subsp. vesca
CTCTCTCTCTCTCTCTCTCTCTCTCTCTCTCTCTCTCTCTCTCTCTCTCTCTCTCTCTCTCTCTCCTCCTCTCTCTCTCTCTCTCTCTCTCTCTCTCTCTCTCTCTCTTTCCACGTATGCCTCATTGTTCCCTCTTTCCCTTCCACGACGACTCTCCTCTCCGCCTCTAGCTTGTATCTCCGATCACTTCTGCTTTATCACCTTCGCCGACGCCGTCAATAGGAGGCTAGAGAGCAACAGTTTGATTCGATCAAGGTGTCTCCCACAAGCTCATGTTAAATTTGGCTTTTATTGTTTTCGATAACAACGACAAATTAATGTCGTCAAAAAAATATGAGTGGTTCAAGTGCACAATAATGGTGCACTGAATCCATTTCGGATTCCTTGTAAAATCAAAAATAGGATTTTTTTAATGGAAAGATAATAAAAAGATATAGCTCAAAAAAGGATAAAAAGTTTTATTGGTTTTTGTTCAGGAAAATTTTTGTTCATCTCTCAGAAGCAACCTGTATCCCCCATAATGAATAAACACATGTCTACCAACAACGTTTGCCAATCCAGAAATTAACTCAAAAGCAAATAAAGAATCTTTCTATGAATCCCTCGTTTCCATCGACCAGTCACTTTATTTACCAAAAAAAAGATTAATACAGCTTCATATATAATTACATGGTGTGAACTCCATGTCCTTTTATGAATAAGAACACATAATTTCAGTACAGCCTGTGCTATATCTTTAATATTTTACCCCAGTTCATGTTCTTCTGTGTAGTCGTCCAATTCTGAATCCAACTTTTGAATATGATGAGTACTACTACTAGTGAAGCATCGATGAGTTCATATTCTCCTTCTTCTTATTCGTCAATGGAACAGGTATGGGACCAAAATACTACGTACTGTATTTGCTTTGTCTTTCTTGTGAGTGAACAAATTATTCGTAGTATTCCCTTGATTATGTTCTTCAAGGAAGTCCTTTTTCGATTTAATCATGTATTGTTCAATTGTGTGCTACATATATGTTTCCTTCGTCTATGATATATATTGTTTTTCTTTTTTGAGAATAGTGTATAACAAATATCTTGAGGTATGACGTACATAGTCATCTCCTGTTGTTAAGCACTCGAGTTACCTAATCGATATCTTGAGCAAATTGATTTCCTAACTCACTAGATGATTTTTTTTTTTTTTATAATAAGTGAATATCTTTTAGCTTTTTTGTATAAATCACATATGATAGTTTATTTCGGGCGCGAAGATGATACAGGACATCAGTTCATGGTACATCTGATATGGGAAGTGAAGATGATACATGGTTATTTGGAGATTCCTATTTCTCATTATAACAGAAATGCATGTTGTCAAGTAGGTTCAAAAGGATTTGATTTGAGGGATAGATAATTTCCATTCCTAGAAAAAAGAAAACGAAGCGATGTCCAAGGATTATATTTAGTACATGATTTAAAACCCTAATATGACATATGGGATCTAATGATATTGTCCAAAATTCTCAATACCCTTTATAACACGTCCACGTATTATGAATTTAAGAGTTATAATAAAGAACTAATTTCAGTTTACCCCATCAACTTAGGTCGATTATCATGTTAGTCCTTCTTCTTTCAATTTCATCAAAAACACCCCTCAACTCCCAATTTTCATCAGCCGCGCATGTCCAAACCTCCAATCTCCATCCAATTCCTCTGTTAAGTGATGACTTGATATCAAGAAAAAAGAAAAAATAGACAAATTGCATTCAATCCCACCAAAATCACTAAGGTTAGAGGGTTGTGATGGGAACAAAGATGTGTATCGATATGGGGGAAAAATGGTCCGAAAGGTAACTTTTAGAATTTGACTTTCTTCTTGATATCAAATCATCACTTGACAGAGGAATTGGATGGAGATTGAAGGTTTGGACATGCGTGGCTGATGAAATTGGGAGTTAAGGGGTGTTTTTAATGAAATTGAAAGAAGAAAGACTAACATGATAATCGACCTAAAGTTGATGGGGGTAAACTGAAATTAGTCCTATAATAAATGTTCAGAATAGGACGCAAAGGGCCTTGTACCAGTCTATGCAGCTTGTGTGCCTTATCTCTTCTAGGTAGGGGACGCATCGTTTGCTTGGTCAAATAGGCGCAACCTCCTAATGTCATAATGAATCAATCTAAGTGTCATCATCAGATTTTTTTTTTTGCGGCAACATAGTAGGAAAGCTGTTTTATTAGACATTAAGATATGTAGTCGGATTACATATCTAGTGATTTTTCCATTATGTCACTGCTGGGACAAAACAAATAGAGTCGTGTGTTGGGTAATACTTTTTGTTAGTTGATGTTTGTTAGAATGCATGTACGTTGTAGAGATTCTCAATATTATTTTGAGTCTTCATAATCAGAGATAGTTTAGACTTTATATCCCCACCCCCGCGTATCATTGCTAGGCTGGATAGTAAATTAATGTGTTCATAATATACAAATATATATATATATATATATATATATGGATGGATGAATGTAAATTGCAGGTTGAAGAAGTAGTCCAGCAAAGCGGAAAGAATGAAAAGCCAGAATGGATTGAGGGGTTTTTAGAAAGTAGCTTCTTTGGGAGCTGTTCAGCTCATCCAATTCACGGGAACCAGTTGAATCGATACTGCACTACTTGCCGTCTCTCAGGTTGCAAGTACTGTATGACCTCAGGCCGGCAGCACCGCCACCATGAAGTATTAAAGATTTACAGACACGTCTATCAGGACGCTGTCTTACTCTCTCAAATGGATGAATATTTGGACTGTACACAAATTCTGGTACAAGTCAATACTGGTCCTGTAATCTATCCGATCAGCTAGTTCATATCTGTTTAATTCTTAACAATAGTGCTGTGATGTTTCCAGCCTTACAAGTCCAACCAATCTCTGGTTATAGCATTGAAGCCTCTCCCGCATTTGGGTGGTGCAAGCAGGTATTCTTGTCAAACATGTGCCCGACGGGTGACGTACCCCTACTCATACTGCTGCCTCCATTGCAAGGTACGTACGTACGTATTAATCTATCCAATGGATGCCAAGCTTGTTTTTCAATCAGCTAAACTAGCAGCAGACCAGCACTTGCATATAGATTTGTTTTCATTTTAGATACGTACATGCATACAGATCGACTTGGAATGATGCATATATAACAGTTTGTATTAAAAATTTAGGTCGTGGCCTTATCGAGCATGTCAAGCGATTCCACAACGCCTGCTGCATTGCTTCACGACCAGACAAGTCCCAACAAGCAAAAGAAAAAGAAGACTGAGGCCAAACCCCAGGGCTCACTTCACAGACGAAAGGGAAAACCTTTTAGAGCTCCCTTTTTCTGAAGTAAGGAGGTGGTGGGAAGCAAAAGCTAGCAAGCATTAATTTGGCTCGGGAGCTAGAGTTATTGTATATGTACAAGTTTAATATATATGGATTTTAAAATTTTAATGTATGGCCTTTTAGGATTATTTGTCATCAGATATGTCCATCTGGTTAAGAGTTAAGACTTGTCTGGAGGTCTTCTTAATATATAATGGCATTTTAGGAGTTCTTTTTCCCTGGCGCCCACACAGTTACTCAATGCAGGGTTATATCCGATCCTCAAGAGATAATTACCGATACCTGAACTTTGGTGGCAAGGTCAATATGATACCCACACTCATAATTCTACCATTGTGATACCCAAAGTCTTATTATGATATCAACAAAGGGTCTTTATCTAATTTTAGAGAATATTCGGTTAACGTGGAAAACATAAAAGACTAAAATAACTTTCTTTTATTTCCTTTTAGAGAAATTTTATACATACACCCCTATATAGTTATGGGTCCGGATCAAGGGCTACATAATTTTACACAACTTTTTATACATTTTCTAAGCCTTTTGATTTTAATACATTCAATGGTCCGGATTAAGTGTGAGAATGACATGGCATAAATAAATAAAAATGATAATTTTTAGAACCAAAATAAATAGATAACCTTTTCCTACTGTAAAGATGCAAAAATAAAGAATAATGGAATCAAAAACAAAATAACAAGACCAAGAACACACGATAGAACACGACATTCATTCCCATCACGACATCACCTTCCCTAATTTCCAGATATTAAAATTCATATTCATGATGCATGATATGTGAACCGCCCAACACAATTTTTTTTTTTGGTTTGAATATTGAGAGCTTCATCAACACCATATAAGAAAGAAAACAAGGGACACAAATCCCAGGTTTCCAACCCCAGAAGAGCTGCAGGGAAGTTATGAGAAGCATAGGTAGAATAAGATTTTTTTTTTTTTTTTTNTTT
>NC_020491.1:21679673-21682282 GCF_000184155.1 Fragaria vesca subsp. vesca
CTGCTGTTCCTTGAGTCTTGGATCGTGTTCTTCAATTCTTATTTTTCCAATTCTTCTAATTCCCAATATTAAGTACTTTTTTTATATATATTACTCTTTATAAAAAAAAACATTTTAATTTATTTTATTTATTCATTTAGTTGAGAATAAATCAAATGCCATGTCACTCCCACATTTAATCCGGACCACTGATTACATTAAAATCTAAAGGCTTAAAAAGTGTGTAATCAGATGTGTAAAATTGTGTAGCCCTTGAACCGGACTCTATACTTAATACACACTTCTTCTATTTTTTGTTCTAATTTTTTTCATCAAACTTCCTCTTATGCCCTCTTCATTTTACTTAATACACATCATTTTAAATTTTAATTCATCATCTTTTTCCTTTTGCCAACCCGATTCCAAGTAAGTTGTTATTATAATCTATCACTCTATTTTCTCATGACTATAATCAATACTATTAATTCTTCAACTAAAATCAAATCGAACTAGTAAGCAAATAGAATTGGAGACAAAGTGATTAAAGATTTTCTTTTATCTTTTTTATTTTCTCATTCAAACAACATCCAAGATTTTAATCAATCGAAACACTTATCACTAGAAAGTTTGCAGAATGTATAATTCTTAGAGTCGTACATATGTATAAAAATTCAAAAATTTAGCATTCAAACTGAATTTGTTACTTCAACGGCAATCAAATTCATTAAAAAAAAAAAGAGGATGAACTAATTTTTTTTTTTTTTTGAAGAAGCAGTTTGTTAAATGGATGGATAAATTACTTGTCTAGCTTGATACTAATTGAATGTAAGGGTGAAAGTTTTTGTTCCTTTGTATTTTTATCTTTTTGTTTACTGATTTTTTTTTTTCAATTTCCTTAATTTTCCATAAAGGGGTAAAATTGTATTAAAAATATGTCCCAAAACATGAATGTGTATTAAGAAATTTGGTATGTGTGAATAAAATTTCTCTTCCTTTTATTATATTTTGTTCTTTCGTGCATTTTGTTTCAAGTTTTCCAGTAAATTAAAAAATCGGAGCATGGTGGGCCTGTAACAATGAATTTGTTTATTTAACACAAAGGTCTGGTTTAAGGGACACAAAATTTGACACTATTTTTTACACTATTTTTCATCCTTTTGATCTTACTTGATCAAATGGTTGTTATTGATTGTCAGTATGATTTGGCAAGTGACTTGGTAATAATAAAAATATAAATAAATGTATTAAACAATTAATTTCTTTCATAGAGAAATTATTTACATGATTGAACAATTCCAGAAGAACACCAAGTTCTTCAACGTGAAAATGAAGATTCCCAGAAGAACACGAAGATCTTCAACGACGTGAAAAAAAAAAAAATTCCCAGGTTTGTATGTGGCAAAGAGCTGTGCTCCTCTTCAAACAAAAATACAAATTTAGGGTTATATCAAATTCTCTGATTTTACACAAGCAAATCAATCTATTTAATTGAAATTCTATAAACGAACTAATCTGCAACCTAATCGACCGTGTTAATATATACCTCTGTAGATTAAATATGGGCATGAGCAAACCCTATCTTATGAACTAATAAGAAGATTGATTATGGGCATGACCAATCCCTATGCGCATAAGTAAATTCCATAAACTAATTCTGGGCATTAGGTCTTTGCTTTTAATAATATATGTAGTAGAAAAAATCAAATACGATGATCGTATGAACTACAATCATATCTAAATTTTCCTTTAATCTCCCTTCTTCAAGAAGATATAGTCTTGGGTATATTTCTTTTATTTTTTTTTAAGTGATCGATCTGGAATTATAATTTGATATGAACTCATATTTGGGGCTTTATTATTTAAAGAGAAACACACCAATCTTTACCATGAATCTGGACCTTTTGTTTTCTTGTTGATATATATGTTCTTCTGCAGCTCAAGTCATCTAAAGAATTTCTTTGATTTGTTTTATAAGAGAAATACAAGAAATTGTTTAATCAAATATATTTATATTTTTATCGGAAAATTATTATTGACAAGTCACTTGCCAAATCATACTAACAATCAATAACAACCATTTGATCATTTAAAATCTAAGGGATAACAAATGGTGTATAAAATAGTGTCAAATTTTATGCCCTTTGAACCGGACCCTTAACGTAATGCAAATATATAAACTTATCTTCTTTACTTAAAGGTGCCAGATTGATATAGGTTCGTTTAAAAGTAAATAGTTAATTTTTCATCATCAATTAAAGAATTCATCTACACTAGATTATATTTATTATCAGACTGTAGACAAACTTATAAAGAAGGAAAATGATTCTTGGCTTTAATAAAGCTTAAGATTTTTTGCCTTAATCATAGGTGGCATGCTATGTCACCTAAACACATCACCAATTAAAAAGATTATGACATGTCATTCTTAAGCAAAAATATAATCATATCCTTCCAAATCCAATGGCTGTAGATTATTTTGTCTTTTTATAAAGAGACAAATTTTTTGTCTTCCTTTTATAATAAAAAAAATATATATATTTCTAGCATTTTCTTTCTTTTTTCCTTTTCATCACTATCATGATTAGATTGAACGTAACATATAGTGTGAAAATACATATATTTCTGAGAAT
>NC_020491.1:21682302-21694499 GCF_000184155.1 Fragaria vesca subsp. vesca
TATATATATATATAATTCGTCCAAAATAAAGTATATATATACATAATCATCCAACAGAAATTCAATAGAGATCTTTCAATTTTTTTAAAAAAAAATTTGATAAAGAATATGGCTTATATATAGATATCATAATTTTAAACTGCAAAAATAAAATCTTAAAATGGAACTAAATTTTGATTCACAAAGATAGAAGGAAATTTTAATAAATTTACGAAATTGATTTATGGTATAAAAGCCTAACTTGGTATGATTATTAAGTTGGTCATTATTATGAATAAATTAATTAAATTTGGTATATACGCATCCATATTAAAATGGTAAGAAAATATTCCATATCAGTATGTAACATCCATTAATTATTAAGGTTAATTAAGATTGTATTTTTAACTAAGAATGAAATGACATGATTTCTCCTTGATACCTTCCTAAGTATAAATCTTAGGTCTTATTAAGGCTCTCTAGCACTACCCAAGGCCCTCTAGCACTACCCTATAAAGAATTACAAGCAGAGAGAAAAAAGTTAAGAAAACTAAAGAGTTCCGATCTAAACTTCGTAGAAGTACTAATAAATATTGGGATATTATATTTCAGATTCAGAAAAAGATCTATTAAATTAAAGAGGAAATCAAAATTCTCAAAGAGACTCTTGAGGAAGAACAAAAACCTCTTGATTACCTGAGCATAAGTTAGATCCGTCCTACCTGGTGTTGAGAAAGGAGGAAGTCTTGATTTGTGGGTTATGGCTAATTGAGAGAGAACTTATCGCTTCAAGGCACATAGTAACGACGCTTTCTTTCAGACTATATTTGCCCCCACAACTTGTGTGCAAAGAGGTTAGTGTAAATAAGCCTTATGGATACAATGAAGCCTAGCAATTCTGCTATTGTTGATCGGTGTTTTGCGTTTGCGACAATCAACCAACACTCAATTGAAAGTTTCAAGAAGCTCAAGGTTTGTGGAAACTATAACTGTAGTCTATAGTTTCCAGGTGTTGTTTTGTAAAGCAAAGAAGTAATAAAGAGATGATTTGAATGAATAGAACAGTGTATCTCAGCTTATAGGAAAATTAGATGTCTCTCCAATCTGCAGAATACCATTCTTTATAAAGAGACATATATGCCTCTTCGATATAGGATACAACCCTTCATAAACGTACGTAGTACCCTTTCGTCCAAAAGTTACCAGCAAATGCTTCTGATATTTGCATAATTTGAAAACAGATTGGTTATTGGTCGTTGTGAAATAACACAATGCTTCACCTATATGTATGTTCAACAGTTTCCTATAACTGAGATCCTTTTGAACTTTGAATTGTGGTGATCAGTCACAATTTTTGAATTCTTTATAATTTGAAAATCACTCTAACACCTGGTATCAGAGTTTGTTTTGCTTAAAAACAGGCAAGGCAAAATGCTTATGCCACAGAGTTAGATTCTCTTGACAAACAAAAGAGAATCCAAACTTAAAAATCATCAGTCATATTGTACTATAAAAAGAACTGATAATTGACAAGTGTGCTTTCATACAATGCAGATTCAAGAAAATCAATACTCTATTGAATACGTTTCTAGAGTATTAAATACTCTCTATGACGAACATTCCTTCTTAGTTCCTTCGACTCGTTCGGGGTTTGTTGATATTGCCAAGTCTCTTCATTGCTTAATTTGGTGCAAGTATGGATATTTCTTAAATGATTTTCTGGTTCCTGCTACCCGGGGGATGGGTATTTATGTGATGCTAGAAACAAATTTGTGTGGATGCAGAATGCTTAGATTTTATTATCTTCTAGAACCCATATATACAATACTACACTTGTGAAACCATGGTTATGTAGAAAATGATTATGATTGTATGAAACTGTGGATTGATTATTATAGACTGATCATTAGAGCATGTCCACCCATTGCTGAAAATTCAACTCAGGTTAGATGCCACATAGGCAATCCAACCCAGACCCAAAAAACTCCAACCCACCCATCAAATGAGTTTTCTTATTTTCTAGCCCAGGTTAGTTTTTTTGAGGTAGATATCTAGCCCAGGTGAGAGAAGAAAAGCAATCCAGGCGACTTGCGCCACATCAGCTCAACCCATCACATGGGTGACGTCAACTTGGGCTTGGGGCCAGCATCTCACGCTTCCACTCACCGCGTGAAACACACGGAATTCATTTTTTGGCCGTATCAAATCTCGCGTGAATAGCACATTCTCCTTTGAAAGGGACATGCAACAGGCTGGGCCCCATTGCCCATTACTCCACCTTCATTTTTTGACCGCTTACTTTTTATGAAAATGTAACAATGTTTTTAATAAATAAATAAATTCATATTGTGTAAAATCCTCTATAAATACCTGTCATCTCTTTTGCATTCTAAAAAAAAAAAATTAACTAGTTTGATAGTTTGATAGCTAATTCATATATCCTTAGTTAATTAGATTATGTGTTTTTTATTAGAAAATATCAAATAAAAATATATTTTTTTACATTTGACTTGTTAATTAAATGTCATGAAATAAAACATTAATTTCAGTATGTCATATAATTTTTATAAATTATTAATTATTTATGTCTAAGACGATTAATTTACACTTAAAATGTATTTCTAAATTCAATAAACAGTCACTGTCACGTGGCAGCAATCTCATATTTCTGACGGATGGAAACTGCTGCCCAGTCACAATGACCTAGAGTGACCCAGGTCATTATACTCATTCTAACCTAACGGGTGAACTTGCTCTTATGTTTGACATAATAGGGAAATGGCCTGCACTTCATATTCTGAAAGAAGCTTTGGCTCGATGGAGAGTGAGATTTGAAAGGACATGGATGATGCGAGGGAAATTTAGATTGATGGAGAGCGAGACTTATCAGAGATTTCCATATATAGTAGTTTCGAGCTCAGGAGAAAATTGGGGGGTAACTCCCCTTCTCATTGTTATATGCATAATCTATATTCTGGAAATCGGTCTCTTAGAATACTCGGGTGTGCTAACAGTATTATACATTTTTTGCTTCATGCGGGATTAACAGAGTCTACGAGTTGTCTTTTTTCAATAAGGTAATAGTAACGTAAAACTCTTATTGTAACCAGTACAAACTAAATATACTTTCATGTTTGACAAGCTTATACTGCAGTTGGCACTATACAATTTATTGCTGGGTCATTTATATTTTAAAATTAATTCGCTTGTTATAGTTGTTCTCTATAATGGCCATTTGACATGAGAAAAGGCTTAACTTAGCTTCTTATTTGTGGCTTTTCTGTATTTGCAGGTTAGAATTATCTGGTATCCCAGAGTATCTCCGATATCTTGTCTATGATTGTAGACATCTTGGAGATGACTTAGGTAAGAATGCTTAGGTGAATATAATGAATGTTTCCCTGTAATTATATATGGATATTAGTCAGTTAGTTGTTGTTTATGTTTTGGTAATTGGAAAGTACTGGAGGTAAATGCTAGTTCTGATATATATTTTTGTTTTGCTTATGTACATGATTTTGAGGGTGAACTTGTACCAATTGTTTTAGAGAATTGTTTTATGGCATACGTAGTTCATAAAAGTTTCTGCAGTGGGAGTTAAATGTCGATAAGGACAAGGATGCATCCATTGAGGACTTCTATAGGTGGGTTTCTTCCTTGTTTTTGTGGGCATTTGATACCTTATTACAGTTCTTTGCATTCATGAAATTCTGATTCCTTGCAATCAAAATATGTACAGGACTGCAATGACATGGTGAATGGAAGGCAAAGTTGGTTAGGACTAACTCTGGAAGTCTGGAAAGCAGAGAATAAGTGGTTCTGAACTTAGGGAACTTATGAATTATGATACCACAAGTTATGTATATTGGAATGCAATATTGTACATGCCAGATCAACATTGTATTCAGCTGATGTTTATACGGTCTTGTCTTAAACTATGTCGTTGTCTTGTCATAAACCATGTCTTTGTCTTATCCCTTAATCATCTGATTGCCACCAAATGTAGTTTGCTTTCCCGCCAACTTGAATGAGAATGGGGATGGAATTTTATTGTTTAGGGGACAATCTCTATGTCAGTATTTCTTCTCCAAATTCATTAGGAGACGGAGCTATCTTTCGTCGCCTTAAACTTGGGGATGATTTTTAGGAGACGACTTTAGCCACAAAGCCGTTCCATCTCAAATATTTTTGGGAAACGAATTTTGATCTTTTGGACACAAAACGGTTTTGTCTCTGAATGGGTATTCTGTAGTGAGACCACAAATTTGAGTATTTGACAGACAATCAGACTTTGAAGGATGATCTGATGGTATATCAGTTCTGTATAAGCAATGATAGCAGTATGCCCTTTCTTACTGCAGATCTGACACTCAGTTGGAGCACCAACATTGTTTCTATACTCAGCAGCCACTAAATTTGCAGGATTTTGAAAACACATGCTAGCTGGTTGTCCTCTCTTATGACAGATATATAGTACATTCTAAATTCTGATAGCAGTCACCAGCAGAATGGCCTTTCTTTCCACATATCTGACATTCCACTGGATTATAAGACTTAAATGACCCTGAACTTTCACCTTGATAAAACTTAGAATTGTTATTCCAACCAGACTTTGAACCACTACCAGTCCAAGATCCCTTTCCTTTGTCACCACCATTAAACGAGGACTTCCATTTGCCATCATCATTTGACTGATTTGAACCATTACTATTATTCCTGTAATTTGTGTTCCTTGCAACCATAGCAGTCATCACACCTTGTGAGTCACATTGCTTCTCTATGTCTCATTCTGCTGCTAATAGCTGAGCATGAAGAGGAATAGCTGTCTCTCGAGCTCTTATCACTGTCTTAATCATAGCATACTCATCTGATAGTCCATTCAAAGTCACAACAATTATATCCTCATCTGACATAGTCACACCAACAGAGTTCAGCTGGTCTCTTGCATGCTTTATCTTCAGAAGATACTTACCAATGCTATCAGCACCCTTCTTAATAGTTTGTATATCTGTTTTAAGCTGCATAATGTTGGCTCTAGACACAGTTGAGAATCTTTCAATAAGTGAGCACCATGCATCTTTAGCAGACTTACTTCCAACTATAACATCCATTTTCTCAATCATCAAGAGTGACCATGAGTAAAAAAAAAGGAAAAAAAAAAGAGTGGGCATGAGTAAACCTAGGAGGGCTTTATATGTTCTTTTCCATTCTTTATAGGCATCTGTAACTTCATTTGTCACCCCACAATCTTCAGAATTTTCCGAAGGACAAACATCAGTACCATCAAAATGACCAAAACGATCATTTCCTTCAAGAACCGACTGAAACTGAAAACTCCACTTCACAAAATTGTGCTCTGTCAATCTCACCGTTATCATGCTCAAGATAGAATTGATTTCACTCTTGAGTAATTGCCATTTCTTCAATATCACCACAAAATCAACACATATAGAGAATTAATACTCTTCTGAGATCATAAGCACACTTGTATCTTCTATTATGAGAAAAATCACAAACAATAGCATCTCATCAACAGTTTATCTTCTATTATCATCATCTCAACAATCAGCAGCAAATTTATCTTCTACTATCATCAAATCCACACAAGTAAACAAATCAGAACCACAAAATAGTCACCAAAATTCTGCACCTTAGCTCAATCACCAAGCAAATGCATCAAATCCTCTAAGCGAAGCTTTAGACTGGAAAAATTCTGCACCTTAGCTCAATCACCAAGCAAATGCATCAAATCCTGTAAGCGAAGCTTTAGACTAGAAAACCTCATCTTCGTCTCGTATGAAATCTCAAGCATATTAACACATGCTTAGATCTACAGCAATATAGCACTGAAAAACTTCCAAATCTCATAAATCTCCAAAGGCTATACTTGATTCAGCTCAACAACAAAAATAGAACACAATCGAGTACCATAAATGTACTAATAATCAGATCTAGATTTTCTAAACTTCAAAGCTTGAGAACGAAGTAAATGCGGAAGTGAGTACTTAGAAGTAGAAACCATAAGCATAGAAAGCATCAGGATCAAGAGCCAAAGCTCTGATACCATGATTCTGCTAGAAGAGAGTTAAAAGAATTCTGTATTGATGATCCTTTATCTGTTCAAAACAATGAGCTATTTAACATGACATTTACTTGTCTACACTATTGAAGAAACAAAAATGCACCATCTGTACGCATTTACAGTTTGACAGTCATTTTTATCAGCAAAAGTATAAGTACCCAAACCTGGGTCCATCTTCAGTGTCTCCATTCCAGAAAAGCAGTGGAGCAGTCAAATCTGAGTGCAGCTGGTTCAGTTTTAGGGGGCACAAGTGAAACATAACATGTTGAGCAAATGAACAGACGTGGGACTTCATCAGCATCCTCCATTCCACAGCAGCGTGTATGCTGCCACACTTCACATATATCACAGGCCACCATCCTTTCACCATCATCATCTGTAGCCCCACATTCACATCTCACCATCCAAGTGTCCGATCCCCCTTGGTACCTCAAAGGTGTGTCTAAATCAATCCCACTCCCTCTCACTCCAACCTCTGTACCTGATTGAACTGTTCCGGCAAGTACGTCCATATCATCTGATTCCTCCAAGCCTTTAATTTCCGTCACCACAAACTGTTCAGTCATACAATATGTATCCCTCAGTGCATTCTCAGCTTCCTGCTTTAGCTCTCCAACAGTTGCATTCAGCGGCATTACCACTATCTCACCTGGAGGCAAATCCCTCTTGAAATCAATTTCCTTATCAGTGAAACTTGGCAATATTTGGCAAAACAGTGTCAGTAACTTCTCTGTATCATCCCTAACTGAACATTCCTTTACGAAGTGCTTACTGTCCAATACTGCTTGTGTAGCCAACTCTACCAATCCAGATTCTGGATATCCCAACAGCACATGCTCATACAAATAAAGAACATCACTGTAAACATCAATCCCAGAAACTGGAGCTGCTGCTTGAGGGGGTGGGGGAAGTATCTCTTTCTCAGGTTCAGAAACTTTATCATCATCATCAAGATCATGAACCGTATATTCCAAAATCCGAGTTGTTGGGTTCACCGAACGGCAGACAACCTGATTCCCAACAATCACATTGTTCAGTGATTTCAGCACATAATCCAACAAACCTGTATCTCCAATATGCAACCTAGCTGCATCTCGAACATCTTGCCGGGCCATCCCACCATTTTTAAAATCCTTCTCTTTCTTTTCTTTCAATGCGCTCACAATCACATCTGCTGCAAACTCTAGTCTTTTGGCAGGCCATCTGCTATCCATGTGAGAAACGACAGTAGAAAACTTCCTATACTTAGAAGACTTTTCCTTCATCGGAGGCTTGATCTTGAGAGATTCTCTGGTTGCAGGTCTTGCTTTCTCCATCACATCTGCAGGTTTGGCAGTAGGAAGTAGGGAGTTTCTCTTTGCGGGAAAGCAAGCCTTGACAGTAAGCATAAATCTGAGAAGATCTTTGATAGTAACCAACTGTGTCTCACTCAAATATCTGTAGTAACGAACAATTTTCTTCAGCTCTTCATACTGGTCCATGTCACTAAAATCTTGGATGATCTTTTCAAGTTCTAATGAGCTGAGAATCTCCAGTGCTCTATTATAGATGTGCTCCTTGACCCCAAAGCTTCCATGGCAAAATTTGTAACCCCATCTACCAAACCAAGGATGTCCATAAGCAACTCCATGTAGCAGGCGAAGTTCCATGGACCGCTTTTTTGAGGCATCTTCGACTGTGATTTTCCTGCAAAGATATCACTGCATCAAAACCAATTCCTTTATTTTCAATAACATAACAGCAGGATATGAGATAAAGGCCTTTTATATAACCTGGTTCGAAGACTAAGGCAGATCCGATCCCAAAGATCCATGAGCTCTCTGCCACAAAGATGCTTAGAACCACCTTCATGTCCATTGATGCATAGCAAATGAGCAAACCCATTACAGTGAATTAACCCATGTAAGAGATGTGTTGAAAGATCAAAGATATCATCATCCAAAGGCTTATTCCAGTCATCATTCATTGGAATTATCATGTGGTACTTTCTCTTTGATACGAAATGGTTACTCCAGCCTAAACAACAATAACAACATGTCATGTCCCAACCAAAGGAGAAACTCAGAAGTAAGCTGAAGATGGCACAACACAGAAGCTGCAATGACAATGGTACAGTAAAGAGAATAGAATAATGTAGTAGACTAAAGCTTGACGACTGGATAACCAACGATTTCTATATTTACAGGAATGAAATTTCATTAAATAGAACAGGAACTATAAAATACAGACGGGATAACCACATCAGTGACTATACGTGAAAAAGAAAAGACACTGAAATGACTAGCACTAGTTTTTCCCCGATTTATTGATAATCCATTGCATAGGGGAAATCACTTGTTTAGGAAAGATGCAAAGTACAACTCATTCACAGCATTAATGAAACTGAAGAACTCCCCTATGGTTTTGGACTACTAACTATCTGAAATTATCTTATTTTCTTCCTAGATATCCGACTTGGATGTTTTCTTCTATACATTTTTCAGAACCCAATAGTCTGAGACACAGGACTCTCTCGATGCACTCTTGTTCAAGTACATTAACAGAGTAGAGTGCTCATAAAGAATACACAACTGTATACTACATAGAGTGCTCTTATCGTTTAACAGCTAAGATTGTTCATAACTTCTAGTCGCATAAATTGTAATTGTCATCGTTTTTTGACTTAAAGGTTTCTAGATTTACAGGAATGGAAGCAAAACGAAGACCCAGATAACTTTCTTGATTTACCCAAGGAACAAATCATATACTTTCTTGATAACTTCCTAAAATTGAAGTACATTACAGAATGGAATGCACAAAATGAAAAGCAACAAACTTTGCGAAACCCCCAATTTTCAATTTTCAATTCTCAATCTCAAACCTCACACCAGAATCAGCACAAACCCACTTCAGGAATTCCAAAACCCAATTCAGGAATGGAAGCAAAACCCTAAACCCCCAAAACCCTGAAACCCATAAAAAGCAGAAACCCAATTCAGGAATGGAAGCAAAACCCAGAAAAAAGAGCAGAAACCCAATTGAGAAATGGAAGCAAGAAGGAAGAAGGGGGTTGTTACCAGTACAACGGCAGTGATCGCAGAAGGGGTTGTCAGAGTCCTTGACGTTCTCTTCAATGGTGTAGAGAGGAAGAACAAGGCTGCGGTCGTCATGAACAAGAAGAGTGCACCAAACGGGCATGCCGAGAAGGCTGTAACTCTCAAGCTCTGCGCATTGCTGAAGAAAGAGACGAATGTTATCACGGAAGGGACCCAATGGGAGAATTGGGTAACCGGGTTCCCCAAACGAGTGAAACCCATACACCTTTGGCCTTCGCTTCCTCTTCTTGCTGGCTTCCAGGGTTGGGATCATCATCTTCCTCTACTCTTTCTTGGACGGTTTTCTTGAAATGTTATGTTTTCTTCAAGAACAAGAAGAAGAAGGGTTTGAGAGAGAGAGACAGAGAGGTTTTAGGGAGTGGTGAGTTTGTTGCAGATGCTGTTTGTTTGTCAGTTACAGGCAGGGGAGGGGAGGCACAATCGCGCGCTCGAATTAATTAGTTAAGATTACCCTTCTTTTCAGACATATTTACATGCAGAGACAACAAAGAGTTTGTTAAGAACTATGGCCATTTTTGTCATTTCACTTGTTCGTGTGGTGCTGAGAAAATGCGGTTTTACATTTTGATTTCTGTCATAAAATACACGAGGAATTTTTACAACAAATGGTCACAAGTACAACACCCGCCCTACCTACACAGTCTGGTCGGTCTAGTAGAAACATGTTAAGCTCCAAGTGGAAGCATACGGTTTTTACATTTTGATTTCTGTCATAGGATTACACTTTGAATGGTCTTGCGAAGGTCTTTCGAGACGTAGGACTTATGATAAATCTTATTTTACTGAGTTATCCTCCCCACCGAATGCCAATGGTAAGGCTTTTCCTGTGTTACGGATATGGTCAGTCCGTATTACTCCTAATTTAGAACTCCATAATGTTTTATATGTACTTGATTTGTCACATCACTTGATATCTGTACCCCAAATGAACACTGAGTCTCGATGTTCTGTAACCTTTTATCCTATGTATGTGATTTTTCAGGATCTTCTCACTAGAGAGCTAATCAGTCGGGGGTATTTGAGGGGCAGATTGTTTCATTTGGATCAAACACGCAAGAGAGAAGCCAGGAGCACAATCTAGCATCGCTTTGACTTCGAGTTCTATCTAGCTAAGTGAAATTTGGTTGTTGCATCGCCGATTTGGACACCAATCTTTTAGCCTTATGAAAAATCCACGCCTTCTTTATTTATTGGTGTTAATGAGTCTGCTTTGCGTTCTGAAACATGTGTTATAGCTAAGAGTCATCGTGCTACTTATTCTCTGAGTTTTTCTAAAAGTGGTAGTCCTTTTGAAATTATTCCTTCTAATGTATGGGGACTTTCTAGAGAGCCTATTGTGTCGGGTATGAGGTACTTTGTATTGTTTGTTGATGATTGCACAAGATTGTCATGGGTTGCTCTTCTTAAAACCAAAGATGACGTCTTTCTAGCTTTTCGTCTTTAATTCTCTAAACAAAATAATTTGATGGTGCTATTGTACTGTGTTTGGACAACCTTTTGACGTTCTTGCATCTCATGTTCCTATTCCCTTATTTCATAATCTTCCCGCCTGTGTCTTTGGTTGTGTTGTTTTTGTTCATGTTCCTAAACGAAAGACGATTGATAAGATGAGCAGAAGCATTTCCAACATCACCCCAAAGATATTTAGGCATATGAGCACTAATGAGAATGGCACGAGCCATGCGGGAGATGACGTTTAGATAGACATGTGTAGACTGTTATGTTGCACGTGAGGGTTCGTGTTCGAGAGGAGAGGGTGACATAGATTCACGTGCAAACCTTGAGTCAGGTTGCACGTGAGGGGGCGTGCTGGAGAGGAGAAATCTCACGTCAGAAAAGTGACAAATAAAATATAACTTATATGTGGGTGGATTATACCCAATTGTATCGAGACCTTAATTTTGTAATTAAAACCTAACACCTTAAAGGAAGTTAAGTTGGGACAGTATCAGCATGAAGATGATCCATGGCCCACGCTTCTCAATGCTTGACATGATATTAGAGCGGGTCCCTCTCTAGTTGCGTCCTAGTTGGGGATGGGCTAAGCTTAGGTGCCAGACTAACCAAGCTTTGGGTGTCATGCCTTGTCATTAGAAGATGTCTGATTGGATTGTCACCAAATTGTCCAATGTGGGCCAAGTTGGTCGGGTTGATTGGTTTAGACAGACACGTGTAGACTGTTATGTTGCACGTGAGGGTTTGTGTTCGAGAGGAGAAGGTGACACAGATTCACGTGCAGACCTTGAGTCAGGTTGCACATGAGGGGACGTGTTGGAAAGGAGATATTCCACATTAGAAAAATAACAAATAAAATATAACTTATATGTAGGTGGATCATACCCAATTGTACCGAAGCCTTTTATGATTAAAACCCAACGCCTTAAAAATGGTTAAGTTGAGACAGTATCGGTAAGAGGATAATCCACGAGCCACACTTGTTTGATAAAATCAGTCTTCTGCAAATAACATAAGTAACCCAATGCATGCATAAGTATCAAGATTTGTTGCCACGGACATGTTTCTCATTTTCTCATACTCTAGAGATGAATCATGATCGATCTCAAGGGCAGACCTGTATTCAAGCCCGACGGGGTCCGAACCCCGCACAAAGTTTGGACAAATCTTGTATTTTCATGTGTTGCACTGCTGCAGTGGTTAAAGTTGCATACAATTATTTTATTCTATATATGTGAACCCCACTTAGCCAATCTGACAGAGCCACGTTTCCTCACGTACTTGACAGGTAAGAGAAACCAAAAAGTAAATAGGAAGATATGTGCCTACTATATTTTATATAATTAATATTTATTAAATTGAATTGGTTAACTGAATTAATAAATGGCAATATTATATATTGCCATAGATGTCAAGGTAATTAATGATTTTGATTTTTCTAACGATAATAATTACGTCAATTTGTGTCTTTACTGCTGAGTATCATTTGGTCGAGCGGCATAGTCTCTTCCTTAATAAGAAGGAGGTTGTGAGTTCGACTCACAAATTTTATAATATTTGAGTTGTTTACTTAAAAAAAAAAAAAT
>NC_020491.1:21696304-21698124 GCF_000184155.1 Fragaria vesca subsp. vesca
TAAAAATCCTGATTCCGGCCTTGGTTGATTAATTAAATTAAGGTTCGAGAAGTCTTGACATCGATCTTCCATGTAAAATCTCTGAAATCAAATTGCTTGTCAGAAATTTCGTGTTACTTGGGGGTAAGTCATTATTATTACGAGTTATATATGCTGGTTAGTCAAATTTGAGTAGCTTGACAATTTGCAAAGAGAGAAGTTTCCTCCATGACTTGGGTACCACACAGAGACAAAGTACACTGCTACATTTTCCACTTCATAAGTAGAGCTCAAATGAATACACCACAAGTCCACAACAATTTTGGAAAGCTAGCTATCATCTAAATCAGTCCAAATCATCCACTAGAGAGAGTTAGCTATACCCAGCATCTCATACAAGAGAGCTAATGCATATTAGACGAGCTGCCATCATATGCTCCTGTATTCCCATGATGAGTTGTGTACTGACTACTCTTGTTCATCTGTTCTCTTCTTCTCAGTCAGAAAATGAAGACGACGTGTTGAGAGGCGGGGAAGATGAAGTTACTTCTTCAAGCAATGCAACAGCTCAAAAGCATTTCCGGCAACCTCAATGCATCAAAACAGCTTAATGTTACAGTCTAGGCTTTCTGTACCGGCAACTATTTTCAATCGAGATGTAGCATTCACTATTTACGTTCGTTCTGAACTAAACATAGATACAATTTTGTACAAGCAAGATGTGGGATATTAGAGGAGATGAAATATCGACTCACATGCATGATGATCATGAACAAGAGAGGAGGTTGTGAACTTATGATATTATCATTTCTATCTTGATTAATTTGGAGGTTTCTAATTTTTTTGTTGACATTTTGAAGTTAGACTTTTTTGTTTGAACAATAAATTTGATTTCATTAGATCAACAAGTTAAGCAGTGTTATATCTTTTGGATTTTGTTTAGATTTATGAGTTATTTTTACTCGTTTTACTGAAAAACTATGCCCTATTAGATAAATATGTAGAACTTTTTTATTTAATTTGGTTAATTTTTTTGCTACAATACAGGGAGGCACTTAAAGTTTCATCAAATTCTGATTTGTCTAAAATAACATTTGAAACAAAAACATCATTTCTATGTTGTGGGACCCTATGCCAAGCGTTCTAATCTATCCTTGCGCATGCGTTCTCATAACACAACATCGATTTGGAGCGCGTCAACCTCCTAGCCGAACACGTGGACGCACGTGAACGGTTCGATTTGGAGCACGCGTCTAGAAGCTTCATTCCACGTCTCACTTTAACAGCTACGAATAGCTGACGTCACTCGCTAAAAAGACAACCTTGCGCCGTGCCTCTCTAAATAGGCGTCTCGTGACACGACCCACCCCGAATTTCACCCTGAAACCCAGAGTAAGTCGTGCGGGGACCACCTCCAAGGAAAATTTACTGAAAAGATTAAGAAAATCTCCCTTGCAGATGGACAACCCTGACTCGAAAAATTTCATATTACACTCTTAATTTAACACTTCTGAACATCCCATAATATACAAAAATTCTAAAGTATTCAGAGCTACTAAACACAAGCGGAAGCAAGAAAACACGAGTAGGTTGAACAGGTAACCTACTGGCGAAAACTGGCAGAAATGCGGGTGACTATGCCTCGTCTCCTACTAGATCCAACCCGAACTCTGCAGACTGGGCAATTTAAAACGAAGGGCCCAGGGGAAAACATTTAATAACGTCAGAGTGAGTGGACAAAAAATAAAATAATAAATAAAATATTTATGTTTCCCCCAATTTAATTTCTAAGGAAAAATCGAATGCATGCCGCAAGCGATAAACTTTTATCTCATAAAATA
>NC_020491.1:21698144-21720658 GCF_000184155.1 Fragaria vesca subsp. vesca
CCAAGCCTAACTAGGCTAATCGAACGAAAATAACTTAAAAGCCTAGAAATTTCAACTCCACATTTCTCCTTACCTAGCTCAAGAGGGAGGGAGCTGTTTGGAGGGGTTGTTGCACGGGAGGAGGGCTACAAAACCGTACCAAGCTTGCCCGGATTGGTGGCCGGAGGAGGAAGTTCCGGCGAAGGGAAGCTCGGGGCAGTCGGTTCTTTCGGGCGGCACCGCTCACTCACGGCGGCGCTAGGGCTCCTCTCACCGGTCTAGAAATGTTGCTGGGAGGGAGACCGACCGAACGGGACCGGTCCGGCGGCGAACGGAGGTCGGACGGCGGCGGGAGGACGGCCGGAATTCTTCTGGGTGTAGAGAGAAGAAAATCGGGTGGGAGGAGAGAATCGGGAGAGAGGGAGAAGAGAAAAGAAGAAGAAATGGGTTGGGCTTGGCCCAACCGACCCAACACTCCCTTTTAACCCAAACTTCCAAAATAAAAACACCCCGAATAAAAATTACCTTTTACTAGCTAAAATTACCATTTTTACCGTCGTCGTATTTTCCTCATACGAATAATCCTCCGCACATAATCGTCCCCGAAACCCCTCTAGGGACCAATTAAACTATTTACTCATGATCAAGACGGTAAAATTCTTATTATCATCACGCTAGTAAATAAGGTAAAAATATAAGGGTCGGGATGTGACATCTCGTCTCATTCTTAAGGTAACAAAAACTCAACTTCTCCATTCCAGATTATCCGCAAAATGTCTAACTTGAGCGTCAGAGGGCGATTGTCGAATCCGTCCGGACATTCCCCTAACTGCGTGTTCATTTTGCAAATCAAACCCAGATAATTGTTTTTCCAAATAATTCTAGTCCGTGCGATTTGACATTTTCTTCACATAATCCTTTACCCCATTTTTACATCCATAACATTCTATATCTTACTAAGACACATCAGTAAATCAGTTAAATTGCCTCAAACCAGTCAATATCACTGTTAAAGCAATCAAAAATTCAAAATTCAAAATCAAAAGTGTGTGATAGTCTGCCTAGTCAGTCAAAACATGTGACCGGGGAAAATCTTTATCCAATTAGTGAATTAGTGGGGACTGCTCTGCGATTTGTGGAGAGAAGTCTATGTTGAATTTGTTGGGCAGTCCCGAATGGAGGGTAGTTTGAGGATGTTCCTTACCAAGGATGACCATATTAACCTTGGTCTTGCGTCTTTATGTTTTGATATGTTAGAGGCTAGAGTCTGTTTCGTAGTGACAGAAAGTAGTGCGGGGACACGACTGGAGTTGGCTCTAGCCTCTAACATATCTTGGATTCAGTCAACACTGGAGTTTGAGAAATCTGGTGTCCGATAACTTGGGACCTAGGCTTTTGGTTCAGGTTATGAATATAGGAGTTTAATGTCATGACTCATGATACTATAAGAGTACTGTTTCTTCCTTGATAACTATAGAAATTCCAAAATGGTGAATACGGTGAATTTCGCTATCCCTCTAAATGAAGCTCTGGGAAAAGAAAAAAGTAAAAACAACTACCTAGTTTCTTACAAGCCAAATTCTAGTTTGGCTCGCTTCAGAATAGATGTGACTCGAGCGAAAAATTCTGGTTCTCCTTCTTTTATATCTTCAAGACTGCTGGATTCATGTTCATCTGCCTGAAAGGAACAGCAGATAGTGTAAGGAAACAAAAGAATAAACAAATAACAAATGTGCTAAACACATTACCATACAGATGGCTATCCTATGTCAAAATAGTCGAAGGATTGCTGGCAGATTTATCTGATGCTATGGGTACGAGAAAGATACAAAACCATCCTTCAGCGAACATGCGAGGGTTACATGATAGGAAACACACTCACACTTGAATTGTCACAGAAGATGTCATCGACTCAACAAATGCACCACCGGGAAAGAACAATAGCATTGATGGTTTTCTATTCTTTCTTTTTGGCAACAGTTGCTAAACACGGATAAATGGGAATGATTCAGAGCATATATCAGGAGAACTGTTGTAAATGCGTATCAAGTTTTATAAGACTAGGTGTTATAAATTTAATTCCCGAAAGCCTAGGGGAAACCAAATCAACTTTAACTTACCTGCAAATAATTAATTTACTTTGACAGCGCTCATAATATTTAGATGCAAAACATATATCACGCTTAATTGAGTTAATTCTAGAACTAAACTATGAAAATTTCCATGAATAGAAATAGATTGATAAACACCAAAGTTGATCAATAAATAACTGAACCGAAGACCACAACCCAATATGTTAAAGCTGATAAACTCTTGCATACCTCTTTAAATTTCAAGAGAATTAAATTGAACACAGATGCTGGCTTTTCCCGATCCCACCTGGAATGAAATGATAAGAAGTTCATCATAGATTCATAAGTGATTGATAGATCCATTTTGACTCCCTAGACATGATTATTGATGAGTGCAGAGGTCGAAGCCGTGCTTTCTAACACATGACTAAATGCTGTAATACGATAAATTTGTTCATCTTGATCAAGTATAATCAATGTTTCCTTATTGTGATAGTTAGTCAAGCTTTCTCTAAGTTTATTCATTTATTTTACACTGATTGCCTGAGCTTGGTCCAAAAAACTGAAGACAACTAACCAACTCAAATGGGTCTATCTCATAATTTATAATCTTGAACACATATCTCATATTTAACCTTGAACATATGTCTCACAGCTTTTATGGCAGAGTTATTAATGTTTGAAATGTTACAGAAAACACATTCAAGTTTACTGTATAAAATAATTTGGTAAGATAATGAGACAGGATCCTATCGCATGTCAGAACATATATAGGTTATGACTGTCCTGTTGCAATGTATCCTGCCTGCAGGGGTGCCGAGTAACATATTCGTATCCAGTCGATGTTCCTTTCTATATTCACCCAGTTTTTCATGTAATGACCAAACTATACTTTCCTGTGCAATTTAAGTTGCGCAAACACACACACACATAGAGTTAGCAAACCATGTGTGAGGCATATCCAAGGGAACTGGTGAGCACCACACTTCCCCATGTGTGTGTATGTGCCAGGTCCCTCATTATTATTATTATTTTGGTTGGTTAATCAGCTAATCAGCTATTAACAAAACAACTTAATCAGCTATTAAAATATTCTACACGGCTACTCCTAGGAATTGCACACAAGTTATCGAGATTGTCATTTTCAAGGAGTGGAGTTCTTTCATTGTCTCGAGCTTCCTCGTAAAGCTTATAGACAGATACATAATCACAGATTTTTGCTTCAAAGAAAGAAAGGTATTAGCAGGTTTATATTTTCACAACACGTATTGCTTTATGTGATTCTAACAACAATATATCACATGCTGTCTGGTCAATGGTATTTACAAAAGCAAATCCATACCTCACAAGCATTAATTCATTCACCGATCGCCACATGCTACGTCCTACATCTTTAGCCGATGGCTCTCTAGCACTTCTTCCATGCCATAATTCTTTTGCAACATACATCACTTCTTCAACATCTACCTGGAAAAATGACAACCCATAACATAGCAGTTCAGGAGTTAACATGAGTCCATAGGATAAAAAAATATAAAAACAAAAAATAAAAGAATTAGAAAACAAAACTGAAGAATCAGACATCTATTTGTGGTTGACAAGCAAAACAGTTTTCTTGGTAATTTACAAATACTTCCAAGGTATACTGAAATTCCAGAACTAAAAATCCACGCTCCATACCAATGTGCAAGGTGCGAGGAAGTTTGATTACCATAAGCCAGTTTGTAGTCAAGTGAAACCTTTGATTTATTCTCCACTTGTAGTTATCAATTTAGTCCAACTCCATAAGAGATGATCAGACAGAATGATTCTCTCTCCTTTGGTTGAAGCCAAATTAGTTACACTTGCACATAGTTGTGCGGGGTTTCACTTCAAGAATTACCCAGTGTAAGACAGCTGTTTCTTAGAAATTATTCAGCGGAACTCTCTAAATTTCCCATCATGCTATTATATCCGTAGGTAGCTAGCTGATGAGGGCATCACAGTCAAACCTTTAAAGGTTTATGAGCGAGAGAAGTGGAAAAAGAGAGCACCTAATCATTCCCTTTCCATATGCCCTGATTACTTGCTCTCGGTATAATATTTGCAGCTTGGAGGGAAATCTGAGTATGGTTCTAGAAGTCCCTAAGTTTTGTGTCCTCTCCAATTTCTGGCTTTTGTCTTTTCAGCTTTCCATTTCAGATCAGAAGTTTTAAGATTTCTTTTATTAGGTCTTTTATGTTTCAGCTTTAGAAATTTAAGAGTCATGATGAGTCTTTAATGCTAGTTAATGTAAGTGATCTGCTCATTTATAAATAAGTTTAAGGGCCTAATACCCAAGTATGTTATGTTTTGTGAATAATTTATCAGTGTTTCTGAGTTTTCCCGTGATGGGATTGACGTGGGTGAGAAGCCTAGATTTGGTGAGAACCCAGGGAGTGATTCCTAATTCGAAGTGTTTTGTGTGTGTTTAAAGCCATAAGCTTGAGAGTTTGTTGGTCCTGGTGTCTTGGCAGTAAGTATACTGCATCACTAGCAGTACTAATTTATTGCCAAGTTAATTGGAGAAACTTCAATTCTATCAGCTCCAGAACCCAATTACACATGAATCGTTTTTACATTTTTGTTTTTAAAACAACCTTCTAAACAGTGGAGCTGTTCATTATGATTAGTTGGTGGATTTGGAATTATTGAAATGATGTTCTTCATGGAAAACCAGGCCTGGAACCTATGCAAATTGTGCAGCGCTGTATGGATTGGCAATTGGTGTTCTCAAAGGTTACAACATGTAACAACATAAGCAGTACTACAGTAGAAAGATGAGAAGCACAGGTTAGTGATAGTTACTGCACAGTTTTATTTTTTGATGGCGCGGTTGATAAAGAGAATGGAAAAGTTGGCCTGGGTGCGGTTCTGTTGTATATGTCAGAAATAATTGGGTGCTCTCTCCATCCCACTTCCTTTTCCTTTTTGAAACACCACCAGATACAGAAGCTCTTGCACTCTGGCACAGACTTAATTATTGTAGACAACTAGGAGTAACAAGAGTCATGGTGAAGGGTGATGCTCTTAATAAGAATAGTCTTGGTGTTCATGGCTGGGATTTCAGCGAAATTGGAGTTGTTGATGCAGTCAGAATTACGATGAGATAAGGTTGAATAATGTGCCTCACAGACTTGCCAGATCTGCGCTAACTTTGCCACAAGCTATGTATTGTAAGGATTTTGGCCCTCAGTGGCTACTTGACTTGGTTCATGGTATCTAGATAGTTTAAGTTTTGGGGGTCTCTGTTGAGACTGTAACCCCAACTTGATGTATTCTGTTTATTTCAATGAAGTTCCATTTCATTAAAAAAAAGTACACATAAAGCAGTTTATAACAAAAATCTTACCATCCCGTTAGTATTCAATAGAAACCATAACATAACTTAAAAGTTCCACAAAGAACCAATATTTGCTCCTGCAAAGTTTATTTGGAATGTCAAGGCCCCTACTAAGGTGAAGATATTTGGTTGGCTTGTCGCACACGGGAGGACGAATACATGTGATGTTCCTCAAAGAAGACCAGGATGTTGTTTTTCTTCTCACTGATGCATTTTATGCAAAGTTCAAGGAGAAAGTGTTGATCATGTCTTTGTGCATTGTGAAGTGGCAAACTTCTTATGGAAGAAGTTATTCAGGGAGGCAGGAGTGGACTGGTCAACTCCATTAGAGAGGAGTGACTTGCAACAACAAAATCCTCTAGCTTTTGGTAAAGGGAAAAAGGTCCGAATTCTTTGTGGTTGTGGGGTGCTAGCAGTAGTTTGGGTGGTGTGGATGGAAAGAAATAGAACATTATTTGACAGCTATGACGGGGTAGAGAAGGCAGACCTTTGGGAGAGAGTTAAGTTCTGGGCATCTTTATGGGCTTTTACTTATAAGAATTTTAAGGATTATAATTTTTATTCCATTATTCTTAACCGGCAAGCAGCTGTAGTATAAACCCCTAATAACAGTTGAGCTGCAAACCCTCTAGTTCTAGCTGCACTCTTCAGCTCTTTAAAGCGGACTCCAAGTCTGCCTAGTTTTAATTTTCTTGTTCTTTCAATAAAAAGCTGCTTCTTTTCAAAAAAAGAAAAAGAAAAAAAAAAAGACAAGTAATCTGAAGAACTGTGGATCAATAAGGAGACATTTACAAACCTGGACATGCATAGCAGTGCCATACAATGATTCCTCATGCTCAATAAGGCGTTGGTGAAGCATTCTGTAATGGTCAATGTCCAAGTTTATCACAGGTTCCGGTTGAACTTGCAATTCTGCAAGTTGTGTTAACACATAGGAGGCCATGACTTGTCCAAATATTGCAGGAATGGTACCAAGGACAGGTATTATGCGAACCCTAAACCCTGGTAGTATCTGACATCATGGTAAGACGTGTGTCAAACCAAAAAAAATAAAAAATTAACAGGAAAAGTAAAGGTGAGCAAAAATTAACTACTATGAAGCTCCATATACTTATAATACAGATTACCAATTTACCATGCAGAAATCTTTTTTATAATATTAAAATGCACTGCACAAAGATTTTTAAAATGCATGGAAATCTGTATAACAATTAAATTTTCTTTTTCAGAGAAACCAATAATTAAAAATAGTATGTGTGTACAAGGACTCAACTTTCAAGCAGGAAAACAACAGCACCAAAACACTCAGCTGACATTAAACAAAGAATACCCATACCTGGTAATCTGAAGGATTTTCTTCTTCTCCACTTGGTCCTTTGAATGGAAGAAGCTTTGCCTTAGGTTTCTCCAATGAGAAGACAACAGGTATGCCACCTTCAATGCCATACTCTCTCTTTAAACGGTGTCTCACCTGGGAATTAAAAATTCGGTAAGGAATAAAATAAATGACAGAAAAATTATCCAAACTATATTGTGAACAAAAAGGAAAGTTTAAACTCATTCTGCAAAATCAAGCTTTGTTGATGCAAGTGATCAGCAATAGTCAAGAAATATTCACATACTTTCCCACACCCTATTAGAGGAGGATCAGTCTGTAATCCCTCTATGCAAATATATAAATATACATACAGACATGCAAAGTAAAGTCTTGTGAAGGCAATCTGGCAATCTAGACCATTGGGAGTAAGGTAAACTATAATTGAATATGTGGTTCGGTAATGTGCTGAGAAGATCGATGGTATTTATAGCAAGGCCTAGAAAATCCAGAAATTACTTCAGCTATCACTTTTGGAAGAAAAAGTAGGTTGTTAAACTCTGATCCTCTAGCCAAATATTACTCAATGTTTGATGAGGTGGATTCTTTTATCACTAGGTACAAGTTGACAATCTGGTAACACAAGAAACTAGAACGGTTGACTAAAGAACATTATCCTAACATGGGAATTTTTGGTATAAAACATATGATTTACAAGTTGAAAGGGTATCCATCTAGGATCAACAGACGAATCAGAAATATTAAAGGAAAAATATTATATAATTGCGTCTCATCTCAGGGCAACTCACCGTTCCTTGACTACCAAGGCTATTCACAGCTCTTGAGAAATACAGATAAATAGTAAAAACTTTTTACTGCATGAAATGAAATATTATATACTAAAAGTATCCACTATAAAGAAAAACTGTCAAAATAAAAGACCAAGATAATTACAGCTCGAGATAATGGGTCATTTGTTGACTGTCTTAAATCAGCGATGCGTATTCTTGTCGGGTCAGCTCTAGCACCAGCTCCTGTGGCTGATAGGATCTTTAAACCCCTATGTACACATGCCGCAAGAAGAGCCACCTGTTACATAAAAAAAATCGCAAAATTGAAAATACATTTCAGTTCACAATAGTATGGATAAATAGTTTTTAATGATAGTGTTAACAAAAAACAGTACTTCTGGGTTTGCTAAAACCTTGTCATTTATAGAACAAATACAGCAGAGATTGCATTAGTTTTAGATGCAGCTCTATCCTGGAAACAAACAGTCCTCTCTAATAGAGACAGCACAAGATGTGAAAAAAAAATACTATAATGCCACAGCTAGCTGTACATTAATTATCTGTCACCAGTTTGTTACTTTAATCAAATCTCGTAAGTGAAATTTTTAGCACCTGCATGTTGGTTGTGTTTGTATGTCAAGTCAAGCATGCATGCATATTTAATTGCATAGTATTCCAATGGAAGGGATGACATCTTTCACATTTGTTTTGACTGTGACTAAGAATTTGTTTGCAATGTATAGCTAATAAGATCTGCATGTCACCAGGTTACATGAGCTATTAGCAGTCATAATTTTCATCCCCAAGGAGGGCCCAAGTTCAAATGTGTTTCCATAATTTCATTACTGATGATGACGTAAACATGTTATGGTATTAGATACTGAGTGCTTGGTGAAGTTATAAACTTATGTTAGACCCAAAACCAATTGGCATGTTTGGAGCAGCCCATATATTAAAAACTGTAACTGACGCTTACATTACCAAATAGAAGATATACTCACAGTTCAGAACCTCCTCTATTGTGGCATAGTTGAGCCCAAAAAGATGAGCATGCCATATAGGGTGACGTGGAGCATACATGAGCAGCACTCAACTAAACATGGGGCTACTATAATAAACCATGAAGTTATAGTACCAACTCAAAACAAATTGGCACTGGTGGAGAGGCCCAGTACATTATATATTGTAAAGCACGGGGTTAGTTCCCATTTTGGGACTTACTTTAAAGAACTTAAAAATAGAACATCAAACTATTGAACTTAAGTTAGACCCAAGACCAATAGGCATGGGTTCAGAGGCCAGCTATTGAATAACGTAAGCAAGGCTTCCATTACAGATGTGTGGCATGAGTTGAGCCTAAACACATCCATGACTTATATAGGGTGACGAGGGGTTTAGAAGGCCTAACATTGGAACTAAGACATGAAACTCATACAATAACATGAAGAAGGTTAGAGCACCCAATGCAATTTGGCAATGGTAAAGAGGCCCAAGACATTATATCTTGTAGCACAAGGCATTAATTTCCACTTTAGGATATATTACCAACAAATTGCATACACAACATCAAACTAACCAATGGGTATTCCAAATTAAGCTATTGAATAAATCAAGGTGTATAAGAAATGAAAGACCAAACAGAAGATTTGAGATATCTATCTGTTTCAGTTGAACTTGATATAAAAATGGGCTAACCTAAAATGTTTCAGAAAACACAATATCAGGCAGAGCGGTACCTTTGTATCAATGTTGTCGATGCAGTCCAAAACAAAATCAGGATGACCGGAAAGAATCTCTTCCTCAGACGATACATTGTATAACAGGACCTTTGCTTCTATGTGACACTCTGGGAAGATAGACAAGAAATGATCTTTTAGACACTGGGCTTTTGGGATACCAACGTCAGCTCTTGTTGCAACAGCATGTCGATTAAGTGATGAGACTGATACCTACACATGCAATCAGCATATGCCTAGAGATGTCAGTTAGACTTTGACTTGAAGTTACAAGATTTGAAGAGACGGAGAACGGTAAAGAATAGTGTACTGAAACAATAGATGGTAACAACTCTACGATATTGGTGTATGTTGTCAAATCACACTTACAAATAGTGGGCTTCACACAGTAATATTAAAAGACAAAAAAAAAAAAAAAAAAAAAAAAAAAAAAAAAAAACAAAGAAATACTTCTTATGTTTCTTCAAGCTGGAGCAGCATTGGGATAGTCTATAATATGATTAATATCATTGTTAACATCAGTATGAGGTTGTCAACAACTATATAACAACTTTCAAAAGTGAATTCAATTCAACAACATTTCACAATAAGATCATCAAAAAAGGTAGAAACAGTTGTTATATACCCATTTATTTTGTTTGTTCATGTCAAACTTAGCAGCATAGGTGTTAACGTTGTTGTCTAACACGTATCATTATTAGTGTCTAACAAGTATCATGGCTTTGCTCAGTATAGAGAAATCTCAGAACTAAGAAAGTAGTTAAGACACAAATCCTTTGTTGGAGTTGACATGCAACATTAATTTTTATGTCGACAATCCAACACAATCACTTCCCTAATCAGCATAGGGGCAAATTAAAATTCAAGCTTTGTGCATAGTTGGGAAAAGGGAGAACCCAAATAGTTTTAGTATACTCAGGTTTGTTACAAGTTAGGAACCCTATTACAATATAGTAGGAACTTGACAATGTTTATATTCTAGGAAAAAGTAAAAGGACAAACCAAAGTAATACACAGAGATACCTGATCAAAGTCCACGAGGAGAAGCCTGCCAACCCCCGACCGCAAAAGCATTGATGCAGCATGACTTCCAACTCCTCCGAGACCAATGACCACAACATAGGAAGCAGTCACTTTTTGTTGAGATTCAACTCCAAAGAATTGAATGTTCCTAAGATACCAGAAAGATAAAAGATATGAATGTGTCAACCAAATACAACATTATACCAAATAAGATGGAAGTTTGTAATATGCCAGCCCAGTCCATCAACCTTATGTTACAGCATAAAACCCCCATGATGAAGCAGAGGTTCAAGTAGATACTATACAAAATGTCATGATGAATATAATCAATTTAGATTAGACAATATGTGTGTATAGCTTATCTTTTCATCTCGATCCTAAAAATCAAAGTAGGTTTTACTATGTTGATAATAGACCTTAGGAAAAAAAACAAAAACAAAAAAAAAGATGTGTATCACTGTTGTTTTTAGCATACTAATTATATTTTCTGTGGTATGTCTCATTCAAGTAGCCTCCAGCTACACTTGATTTGTGTGTCAAAGGTTACTTTTTATGAGAAAATAACAAACAATTGGCAAGTCCTTTCAGAAATTCATAATTGATCAAGTAACTCTCCCACAAAGAACTATCTGGATGATAACTTTCCACCTAAGGTCAAGGTTTTTACTTTTTAATTCGGTGGTGTGCACGAAATGTAAGTATTTGCCTGCTTCAGCGAACAAGGCCAAACTGTTGCTTTTCTTCTAACTGTATCATGTGCAAATTGAATTGAGAGAATGTGAATCACATTTATCTGGAAAGGTAAGGTGAGGTTCTACCACACGTCAGGGCTGGTTGGTGGCACATGGAGGACAGAGGGGTTTAACCACATCACCAGTGTTAACATAGGCAGTACTTGAACTAGTACTCCTTACCAAGGACACACAAAAAAAAATAAAAAATAAAAAAATTGGGCCTCACATCCTTGCATAACTACAGGAGAACACCTCTTATAACTCCAACTTCCAACTTTATCTAGTTTAGCAAAACAAGATGGCATGTTAAAGGAGTGCAAAATGATGAAGGAAACTCCAAAACTTCAAACCAACATCCCTACTTAAAGGGAAAAAAAAAGTTTTTGTGTACATAGCAACAGAACATTTTGAATGGTTGAACATCTACACAACTGGAAAAGAATTGTGCAAATGTATTTTTTAACCCAATTCTCCTTCCAATACCCAACCCTTTCACTTCTTCCAGTACCTATACCCCACTTTAGAAGTATCTTTCCAAAACTGCAACTCAATCCCCACCCACTCTCTGGGAATCCCCATTTCACATAAGCAATAGGTGCATATAAGATAAACATCAGACTCCTCACCAAAGACATTCTCTGAAAAACTTCTCAAGTAGTGCCTCGTACACTTCAATGGGAAAAAAAAAAACAATTCATAAACCTGCAAAAAACTTTTAACAAATTCTCATTGCATGGATCTTCCATGCACAATCTTATGCGTATTTAGTAGCACATTACCTGAAAATTCACATTAAGAAGAGCATCTGTAATATTGTTCAGAGTTCACTGTTCCATCTTCCTAGTATGTGCAGGCTTAATAAGCTTATTGGACAGAATACCAAGGCGGCCCTAATGTAGATCGTTCTTAGGTAATTGATCCAGCATTTTCATGTTTCTGGAGAGTAACTAAAGATCTATGGTTATTTAAGTATTTCTGATTGCATTATTGTAATTTTGTTTTAATGTTAAAGAAATAGTGCTATGGAGACCATCATCAGTCCCACAGGTTTTGAATGATTAGATTGAGCAAGACATTGGAAAAAGTCCTGTAGACACTACAGGGTTAAAATAAATCTCAGTAAGTCACATGTAAGTTGTACCAATAGAATAAGGAATTTGATATCTTTGAAGCCAAAAGATAGGAATAAGTATTTACCAAGTCCGAGGGGAAGATTATATAAAAGTAACCAGATTAACCATGTAGTAAAACTAAAGAAGGAGAATGTCTAAAACAAATGCTTTGCAGGCACAGATCAGAAATAATTCTGTATGTACATATATTCTCTACTCTACAGTTAGTAGTTCTGCCTCAACAGAAATAACAAAAAAATTTCATTAATTGTTATATACCTTGTTAGTTGTTCAGAGACTATCTCATCATTTAGAAGGTCTACACCAGCTAACTTGCTATTTCCACTCCCAGTAACTGCACTGCAATTCGTAGGTGTCTCAGATGCCAACCCATTACCCTTAATATCTATGACAAAACAAAATATAAAATAAAAGAACAAACATTAATACAAAAAGCTTAGGGACATGTGGACGATCACAAATAGAATCCAATTATCCATGACTGTGGCAACTCAGCAGCCATTTTTAGACTAAAATATATCCGGCTCTGGTTGTATATGCTTAGGCTGGCTTCTAAGGAAGGGGACGTTGATTCATACTGAAAGAGGCAATATGCAGATCTAATTTTGTTTACAGTAAGGTCCATATAGCAAGGTTAAGTTCCTCAAGTTCTGTGTAGATTTGTACCTCTAACAGATTCCTATCCACTACATGGTTTTATCTCTTAGTTAATTAAGTTGGCTATAACTCAAGTTTTAATTGAGGTTACACTTAGTTGAGATGGCCAATAAACAGAGTTTTATTCCTATTCAAAGGAACTCCCTGCTCCAGACACACAGCTACTTAAAGTAATGGTTCACTAGCTCATGTGTTGACTATACATATGTTCCTGCATCACAAAGTCCTGTTTAGTATTAATCACTGAAACAGGATTTACAAATGCTGGTATAAGCTCAATCAGCTATGGAGTGTATGGCAGCATATGAAAACAAGGTGCGAGTCCAGGTAGGTGTCGAAAAGCATCCAAGCATTAAAATTAATATGATCTTATAATAATACACTTCACAAACCGAACAGGGCAGCCTTTATCTCGGGAAATATGTAGTATGAAATAAGAATCTATGAAAATACAAATGTTTACATATTCTCTACTGTACTGTAAACAATTTCTGATACATCCACGAGATAGTGTTGAAAGAAGTATTGTATTGGCCACTAAATAGTAATAGGTAACAACGAGGCGACGATAAGGTTTGGTAACTTACCAAGCATTTGGAGAGCCTTTTTATCACAACGGCTTGCAATCCTTCTGCAAAAGCAAAACATCATTTAAAATCAACCCTAAATAGTCTAGATTTCTTTCCTACGAACACAGAAGCTGAGCCTAAACCCTAAACCCTAAAAGAAAAAAAAAATGAAGGAAAGTGAGTACTGGCCTCGGTAGAAGCTTGAGCAGAAGAATGGTGGAGACGGAGCCCAGCAGAGCTCCGAGTCCGAGAAATGTGAGAGCACGATGCTTGTCCGCCATCATCTCGCTTCGGTTTTACCGCACTTCCTTGTATAAGAAAAGACCATCGTAAAGCTTATTTATAGAGCAAGACGACGTCGTTGGGGTCTCCTAAAACCCTAGCAACGAAAAACAAAACAAAACAAAACCCTGGTGCCAAGAGAAAGCAATGGAGCAGAGGCTGGCGAATACATGGCGGATGACGGTGAACGAGAAGAAGTTCATCGAGACGGCACTAGAGTCGGGACTCCGAATCGACGGCCGCCGTCCGTTCGACTACCGCACCGTCGATATCAAGTTCGGGAAAGACGACGGCTCCGCGGAGGTGCACCTCGGCCAGACTCATGTAATGGCCTTCGTCACCGCCCAGCTCGTCCAGCCCTACCGCGACAGGCCCAATGAAGGCACTCTCTCCATCTTCACCGAGTTCTCTCCCATGGCCGACCCTTCCTTCGAGCCTGGCCGCCCCGCCGAGTACGCCGTCGAGCTCGGCCGCGTTATTGACCGCGGTCTCAGGGAGAGCCGGGCAGTTGATACGGAGTCGCTCTGTATTCTCTCTGCCAAATTAGTATGGGCTGTTCGTGTTGATCTCCACATTCTTGATAACGGAGGGTGAGCTCTCTTTGTTTTGTTTTTTTGTTGAATTAGGACATTCAATCGCAACTTTATGGAAATAAAATGTGGCAGGAATCTCATTGATGCTGCTAATATTGCTGCACTGGCCGGTTTGTTGACGTTTCGGAGGCCCGAGTGCTCATTGGGGGGAGAAAACGGTCAGGAAGTCATCATACATCCACCCGAGGAGAGAGAGCCGCTTCATCTAATAATACATCATCTTCCTATTGCAGTAACTTTTGGATTCTTCAGTTACGAGAGCAGTGTGGTAAGCAATTTCATCTGTTAAAAACAAAACCATTATGTATGTCTGAGGAATGTATATTTGCGCACCTCTTAGCTGTGATGATGAATCTGATGCTCCTAGGTTATTGATCCGACCCACCATGAAGAGGCTGTTATGGGGGGACGAATGACCGCTACACTTAACTCTAACGGTGATGTTTGTGCCATTCAAAAGGCTGGAGGGGAGGGCATCTTGCAGGGTGTTATAATGCAATGTTTGCGAATTGCTGCTGCCAAGGCTGGTGCCATCTCAGATATGATAAAGAAAGAGGTGAGATGTCGGCTTTATGAAATAGATTTTTCGTAATTGAGTTCCCTTTTCTCCTGAAACAGATGGTAAGCTTTCAAAATAATTTTTAGAAGCACAATGAACTTGTATCCCAAATCTGTTTGACAGTTGAAGAAGAATGTCAGACTAGTGTCTGTTGATAACATATAAGTCCCCTCTGTCCTTAATGTTATTTTGCCAAGGCTGTTAAAAAACCCAGAATATATAAATGTGTATGTTTGGATCGGGGAATTTCAAATATAAGTAGGGGTGAGCACCAGTCCCAAGCAACCTATTTTAGGGTTTAGGTTTAGTTTGGATTTCATGCACCAATAGATGTACCACTCGTATTTTGATTATGTGGAAAAGCTTTATTTAATTGTCTTAATTAGTCTCATCATGTTTGAGCGGCATTCTTATTTCTTTCTACAAGAAATACAATGATTTTCATTTCTTTTGCTTTCTCTTGTGGTCAAATGTAGGTTGATTCACATAACACACAAAGAGCATTACTGAAGATCAAGCGTCATTCTTCTTCTGTCCCAATGGATGTAGATAGAGGTGGTTCTAACCTAGGGTTGAAACAGAACTCTTCTGTTGAGATGGGAGTTGATGAATTTTCAGGGCATCATGTGGAGAGACTAAAGCAGGTGCCGGAGGAAGGCATTGCTTATCAAAGTGGTGGTGTTGAAAGTGAAACTATATCGTCAGACAACACACAAATTAACAGGAGTAATGCGGATACCAAGAATTTTATTGGGGGGCCCTCAAGTTGGTATTGGTTCTTTAGGACCTTGCATCTCCCTTAATATCAGTAATTGAGTGTAATGTTTGCCAGTTATGCACTCTTGTTTTTGGTTCTACAGATTTTGAATTTTGATTGTTTTGATAGTCCTTGTGTTGGTACTTGGTATACTGGTCTTTTTTGCTCTTGTTTTGTTTTTTGTTTTTGGGTTTTTATAGTTCACTCATTGTCTTAGAAGAACCATAATAGCATATTTATTAGCAATCGATTATGCTTGAAGTAGAAAAAGTGTCTGAGCTATTATACATCTTATCAGGGCAGACTTTATTTGAGACACAGGTAAAAGTTAAAATCCAAGTATACAATATGTTGTAATAAGAGCAAAAAAGAGCAATCAAAGCCAAGTTCTGATGTGTTATTTTTTTTGTTTAAAAGAGCAATGAAGTTTGAACTATGAGAAACTATTTACAACCCATGAATAATTAAGTAACTGAGTGTAATGTTTAGTCTGCTTGATATTCCATTCAGGAGTTTTTGGTTCCTATTGACTTTGATTTTTGATTGTTTTGATAGTGCTCGTGTTCATACACTGGCATACTTTTTGTCTCCTCCTTCTTACTTTTTTTTTTTTTTTTTTTTTTGTTAGCAGAACAGAAATAGCAAATTTATTTAGCAATTTATTTTGCTTGAAGTAGAAGTGGATGACCTATTATTCATCTTCCTCAGGGTAGACCTTATTTGAGAAAGTGAGGTAAAATTGAACATTTGATTATACATTCTATGTTGTAATAGAAGTCTAAAAGTGTAATGAATTTAAGGTCTGATGTCCAATGATTTATTTTCTAGTGAAATGTAAGTTTGAAATATGAGACAATCATTAGAGCCTTGGAGTCTTGAAACAAGAAAAAGAGCCCCAAATTAGCTGCCTACACCTGGGTGTAAGCTAGGTTCTCCTGTTGCAATCAGTTCTTCGGATAAAGAAACCTCATTCTTAAAACCTGTTGGGCTGGATGTCTCTGTCCTAACCCTTGCAGTTCTTGTCTTAAAGAATGCGATTCTTGATCCCATGTATGGCTCTCTCATTCTCTCTGGGAACTACACAGAATTAGTGATTAAAATCGTCACATGAGGTGAAACCAATAAACTAAACTATTCTATAATATTATGGGCTATATATCGTTGTGATATTATTAAACTTTTCATTTGAATTTTTTTGATCTTAGAGTTCTGAAGAGTAAAATGTAGATATATATTGAACATTTATATAAGAAAAATAGGATATTATTGAACCACGCTACTTCTTGGTCTTTCTTTTTACTGATTTCTTGATTATTCTATTATTGCCAATATATTACAGATACTGATGAATTACATGGTTGTTAAGATGCATTTGTTTCTCTTTACCTCAGGGATCCTTACTCAATGGGTGTTGATTCAGATTCCTTGAAAGCTTCTCTAGGGTCCCAAGGTACTATATTTACATCACTCATAAGAGCAACTGAACTGATGGTTTACCTTCTGCCCATCTTTTGATTATTATGTTCAAAATAATCTATCTTACTCAGATTTGATGTCGTGTCTGATTTTACTCTTAACTGTGAAGAGAATTTCTATTGGGATCTGGTCAGTTCCCGAACCCCCCCCCCCCCCCCCCCCCACCCTATATGTGTCAATGTGTGTGCATATATATATATATATATCAGCCCTTCTCGGCTGCGGACGTCCGCACCAATGGTTTTGCACCACTTTTCGATCGAATTTCCTCATCTCCACCGTCTAGTATCTAGATAATATTGTGTAGATCATCTCTGTAAAATTTCAGCCAATTTGGTGATCGTTAAGGCCCTCAAAATTGTGTTTTTCTGGTATAAACATGAACGGGACAGAATTCAGTCCGTCCATTTGTTTTTTGAGTTTGAGGGCCTTAACGATTACCAAATTAGCTGAAATTTTGCAGAGATGATCTACACAATATTATCTAGATACTAGACGGTGGAGATGAGGAAATTCGATTGAAAAGTGGTTCAAAAATGGAAATCCGCACCAAAGTTCCGCAGCTGAGAAAAATTGTATATATATATAGACACACACACACACTGGCCTTTTCAGATACAAACCTCCTTATTTATTCAAAAGGTACAGATTTCCTTAATTGACCTACTGTTCGATCATATTTTCTCATCTCAACTGTTCATCTTTTAGGTATATATGAGTAGATCATCTCTACAAAGTTTCAGCCAAATTGATAATCATTAAGGTATACAAAACTGTGTATTACACGAACGGTTCAGGTTGAACAGATTTGGTTCGCTCATTGTAATCATATAGTTTCGATACCTTAATGATCACCAATTTAGCTGAACTTTTGCAGAGATGATCATGACATATATATCTAGATACTAGTTGGTTATGATCAAAAAATATGACCGAAAAATGGTTCTATTGGCAAAATCCGTACCTTTTGAATAAATAAGGATGTTTGGACCTGATATATATCAGGGTCCTTCCACTAAGAGATTCCTTATTTTAACTTATATGAGGGATTGAGCATTTGACAAACTTTTCGATCACATTTTTCAATCTTGACCGTTTAGTTTTTAGGTCTATATCAGCAGATCTTCTGCAAATTTTCAGCCATACTGGTGATCGTTAACGTCTCGAACTAGCTTAAATCAATGGACGGATCAAATCTGCCAAACCTGGACCGTTCATACTTATAAGTCCTGTTCTATAGAGGGCCTCCTTAATGTCGAAATTTCAGAAGCAAAAACGAAACAAATGGTCTGATGACTTGCTGTTGTATTAATAACGTAATCAGAATGTAAATTTATTCCTAGTTGACTGTTATTGCTGGGAGAATAGTGTAACCGCACAGCTTTGATAACTATGGATAATAGGAATGGTGTGAAGAGTAAAAAGCGAGGTTTGTTCAACCCCAACCCACCCCCCACCCCCACCTCCTATAGGTATTTACTAGAGTTCCCTTTCTCCTAAAGATTTGCAAGAGAGCTACAGGGGCTGCTTCTCATCAAAACGGTGTGATATGTAAAAGGCCATGTAATGGCAATCTTTTGGATAGGGTGGAAGAAATGGAATTAGGATACAGGGATGGAGATGGATCAATTGTGGAAGAGAATTGGATAGTTGCAGTGTTGCACTGCTTTGGGCATCAATTTCAATAGAAATTAGATAGTTTCTTATTTCATCTCTATATTCTTGGATTAGGAAGCTACTGTACTTCAGTTTTCTGTGTTCTGTGTTTATTTCTTTAACTAATTCATTTATTGTTTGGATGTTTAAAGTTTGTTACATGCTCAGTGTACACCTTGTCCTATTTTGTTTCTCCTTTGTGTGAGTTAAAAATAAAATTGCTGTCAACATAGATGAAATAAAATGCATGGTAAAGTAATGTGTATATGTCAAAAAATATGTATCAAAAATTTTGCACTCTTATGGTGAGGTGATGTAGCAATCAACTCTATGGAATGAGACAGTGAAGCTCTCTGTTCCCTTTACATATATCACAATGACAATATTCTGGTGCTAATGTGATGGTCATGGAACATTGCATTACCTCAAATGACCTGCATATTATTATGGAAGATAATTATGTGTAGTCAGCATAGTTAAATGATATATTTGTTAAAAAGTATAATATGCTCTTGCAGCATATTATATACAGATTAATGTATGTATATAACTTATGCATAGCCTAGTGTCATAACTAGGTAGCAAAGAAAACTATTATTTACTTGCATTTGCGTTCACAGATGAGCTCATGTCATATACGGATGCAGGTATGCCAATGCCTATTGAGAAACAAAACTCAAAAGGCGAGGAAACAACAAGCAAACCCGAGCCAGAGGATGCTCCTGAAGATAACAATCTAAAGACTTCACCCCTTGGGGAAGCATCTGCAGAACAAGCAAATGGAGAGAAAACCCTGAAGGATGCTGTAAAGGCGAAGAACAGGAAATCCAGGAGAAAGAGTCGCTCCTCTTCTGGTCCTAGCTAAACCCAGGAATATATTCTCAGTGTTGGCCGGAACTGCTATACTTTCTTTCAGATCAGTTTGGGTTGACTCGCTGCCTCATACAGTTTGCAGAGGATCGGTATATTGTCATTTGTTTACCCTAAAACGCTAACATAGTTGCTCAAATTTTGCTATTGACAGGAAAATGGTAATTACCTTCAATTCCTTTTATTTTCATGTGATTGCCAATATTCATGTGATTATTCTCCCCTCCTTTTCCATCCAAAAAGTCAATAGTTATCTATTTTGTTTAGCCACCGTGAACTGTATTAAAGGGCTTGGCAGAAAAGAGTCGCAACATAAAACATAAAATTCCTCCCATCATCAACTTCTATCTCATTAGCTTAATTTAAGATTAACTTCTGGTAAAATTTGATATAAAGTAACGCAAACCTGCCAAAGGTGAAAGTGAATCACCGAGGAATATGCTACCATGACTGCAGCTATGGCAATATTCCCAAGGGCCTAAACATGGCTACAAAGATAGGCCCCTTTTGTGAGAAGAAATATTACGGCACGAAAAAAGCACAGATGGAATGATTGCAACTCTATTGCTGGTTTGTTAGAACCTTCTCCATTGCAGTGAATTGGTCATCAATTTTCTTCCCCTTTTTTTTTTTTTTCCATCTCTGCCGTTCTCTTCATTTCTGGTGCGACGCCGGTCTTCACTTTCTCCGCCCTTCCTTCTGGAAGTGGCGGAGTTTCGAAATCTCCGATGATCCAACGTAAGCGTGCCAAATCTGGTAATGACATCTCTTCAGATCTGGAAGCTTTGCAAGCTCCACCTCCTCAATCCTTGCCAAGCTATACATAGATGATGAAGGATCCGGTCAATCGTTTTACTTCAACTATGGCCGAGGACTTTGAGTTCACAGAGCGCCTGCACTTATTCTCAAGGCAAGCATGGCCTGAATGTTTTGTTTTTAGAGAAGGTACACAATAAGCTGGATTTTGGCAGGAGGTGTTCTGTCATCATCACGCTCATGGGTAAACCTAACTCCACCAACACTTTGATTTTGTTCTTAAGGGTTTGAGACGTAAATGGCAAACTAAAGGGGGTTAGCATCTGATTGATTTGCCTAATGATTATTCCATTGTTAAGTTTAATCTAGAAGAAGATATGAATGAAATGTTGTGTGGAGGCCCTTGGATTATTGATTTAATTGTTCGAAGATGGAGCCCTGACTGATGTTATTGGTTCTATGGCTCTCTGGGTTCGAATATGCTGTTGGGAAAATTAGCAAGATCCTTGGCAATGTTGTTAAGGTTGATCCATCACTATTGGTCAAGCTAGAGGTAAATTTGCTAGTCTGTATTGAGGTGGATCTAAGTAAACCCTTAAGGCCTTTTGTTGAAGTTGAGTCGGTGGCTTATAGTGTTATCTATGAGGGTATTTCTATGATTTGCTTTGAGTGTGTGTGCTTTGGTCATTCTAAAGATAAATGTCCATCTATTGTGGTCATTCTAATTCTTGTCCTTCAACTGATGAGCCTAACAATTCTTCTAATGATGTTGTTCCTAATGATAATGTGGAGATGTCTCATGAGATGGATGCTTCCAATGAGCAGCCTACTATGATTAAGGATGACATGGGGCCATGGATGTTGATGAATTATAGAAACAAGAAGAAGAATTCAAAAGTTGGTGATAAGACTAAAAGCCCTTCTAAGGGATACAGATTCTCAGTCCTTCAAGATATTAATGTTGCTGCTGATAATGAAGCTGAGACCATTGCTGACATTCATACTAATTCTTCTACTCCTCCCATTGTCAAACTTTGGACCAACTTCCAAGATAAGCTGAAGAATGTCCCTAAACCCTCTGAGCCTGCAAATTCCAAACCCTCTTCCTCTTTGTCCAAGAGTAGCAAACCCCCTTCAAAGACTGTTAATCCTATGCACCTTTCTGTGTGTACTTCATAAACTCTTATACCTGTGAACCGTGTGAGCATCTTTGATCAAAATAAGGAAGAACTCTAGACTACAATTTTATTTATTAGATCACCTTCATTTAATAAGTGAAAAGAATTGGCAAATATGATCAAGAGACATCAGAAGCATTGGGATGATGATGATGATGATATACGGACATATATATATATATATAGACAGGGCCCTTCCAACGAGGGATCTCTTTTTTTGACATATATGAGGGATGGGAGATTACACCAACTTTTCGATTCTATTTTTGAATCTCTACCGTTCAGTTTGTTGGTCCTTATATATAGATCAATTCTGCAAATTTTCAGCCAATTTGGTGATCGTTAAGATGTCGAACAAGATTAAATCAATGAACGAACCAAATCTGCCAGACCTGAACCGTTCATGCTTATAATTAAAAATCGTAGTTTTGAATGCCTTAACGATCACCAAAATTTCTGAAAATTTGCAGAAGTGATCTACTCATATAGAACTACATATTGAACGGTGGAGATGTGATTTTGTGATCAAAAAGTTGGTGTAATCCCCCATCCCTCATATATGTCAAAAAAAGGGATCCCTCGTTGGAAGGGCCCTGTGTATATATATATAGATATATATAGGTCCTTATTTATTCTTACGGTGCGGATTTCCACTTTAGACTCACTTTTCAATCGAATTTTCACATCTCCACCGTCTAGTCTTTAAGTACTAACGTATAGATCATCTTTGTAAAATTTCAGCCAATTTGGTTATCATTATGGCACACTCAAAACTGCTTTTTTTTTTTTATAAACATGAACGGTTCAAGTTCGACAGAATCGTTTTTTTGTTATAAACAATTAAACATGAACGGTTCAAGTTCGACAGAATTATGTTCATCCATTGGTTTAATCGAATTTGAGTGCCTTAATATAACCAAATTGGCTGAAATTTTTGTATAACTAATCTATACATTAGTACCTAAAGACTATACGGTGGAGATGTGAAAATTCGATTGAAAAACGAGTCTAAAGTAG
>NC_020491.1:21720830-21732745 GCF_000184155.1 Fragaria vesca subsp. vesca
TGTGTGTAGTGTATTATATATATATATATATATATATATATATAATGAATGAGTGTTAAAAATAAATTATGTACTTGCCTCATAATGCTATCACAACGTTACAAATTCCCATTCTTCTTTCGACATGTCCAGGATTTCAATTCCACCATCTTCAAACATGATCTGCAACCAAAAACACATATCCATCTTCAAACATACTCTGAGACCAAATACACATGCCCATTTCCAAATTGTTAAGTTTACAATACTGTACACTTGACATGACTGTGGAGTTTATCTACAAAGATCAACAGCTCTTACCGCATGTTTTTTGGAATGATTATCAAACCGTTTGATGACCCCGAATGACCTGCAATGTATAAACATAAAAAAAGAACTACTGAGCAAATGAAATTCTTTTACAACAAGACAAATGCAAACTGAAACCTATGAAAGAAATTAAAAATGTAAAGTAGCAGTTAATGAGTCATTATAACTTTAACACACTCAGAAGTGAACTGCAGGACTTCAGTTCACCTAGTCTTTTCCGATGGAAAATAAGTCAATGAAAGTTTCTAAATATCTGTTTGAGGTCAATAGGTGTCTGTGAGAGAGAGCCATAACAAAACATTGACACTGTTAACTTCTGTTGATCTAGCCAGAAGCACACTAGCATCCCTGAGCCAAAGTTCGAATGCCGGACACCACAGCAGGGATATGATACCCAGTATCACTCCTACAGATTTCATATAAGTTTTTCAAGAACCCAGACTTTAACAACTGTTGCCCCTGTATATGTGGAAAATAAATACAATTTTTGTTTTCCAATTTTGGCCCCTTGTATGGTTGTTTATCAAAAGTTTCCCAAGGCCACCAAACTATACCCATGATTTCAGCAAGCACAGGTATTTTATTCTATTTCAACTGTGGCCAACACGTAGGCAAAGAATATCAGTAATATTTAAAAAACCAGATACTATTACCAAGATTATTATTATCATACATAAAAAATACGCAAGTGTTCCTTAACAAGAGGAAAGTGACAAAGCAACTTGTAAGTCGACCATTAATCACTTTTGATCCTCTAATGCTACTTAAATTTGTAAATTAACTAAAGTAAGCCAAGCAAAAACAAGCTCTGATATGACAAAGCACTAGGTTAACAGAACATAGGACCATGTATGGTTCCTTGTTATAACAAAGTTGGGATTTGTGAAGAAGCCAAAATAACTTCCAATAACTCACAATTGTGCGGAAACCAAGAGACTGATCTGATACGAAATAACTAAAGAGAAAATACATCTGCACCCTCTAGTTTGGGTCACTTTCACATACTCTGTAGTTCTAGTTTTTGCAATCATGTCCTTGTAATTAGCTAACAGTAGCTGTCCTTGTAATTAGCTAACAGTAGCAATCAATAGGAATTTTGTTTTTTCTGAAGACAGAATAGTCACTTGAGGCTTATGTGCATGGTGAGTACCATTTATAATGCTCATTAATTTTGATTAGGTTAGACTTTGGTCCCTGCAGTACTGTCTGTGAGACCAACATGACAACAGAGAATCAAATGAAAACAGACATAAATTACAAGGACCAAACTCGTCCACAGAAAGGATAGGAAATCTTAGAAAGCACCAAAGGGCTCACAAGAAATCACAGCCATCTTTTGGACATGAGACTAAAACCAGGAGTAGAACCAGTTTTACACTACTAATTCCTAGTATTGCACAACAATTTCTAAAAATGTATGGTTATTAGACATCCTGAAATTACCTCTCATTTATGGGACGACGTATTCGTATCACTTCATCAATGCAATTACAAGCAGTACCACCTTGGCTATGGTCCTTACGGATATGTTGAGAACTTCCTAAAAGAAAAGATAAGACGTGTAACAAGAGTTCAGACATTATTCTTCAGAAACATTGAATCACTACAATAGCGGACAATATTGATAATGTACTTTATGAAAACACTACTGTTATACAGGAAAGCTCACCTACAGGAAAACCACCATTTGGATAAACCTTCACCAGAAAAGAGTCCCACAATTAGTCCAAATTCGCAAAAACATATCATGCATGCACACACACAAATGAAAAATACAAAAATAAAAATATTTAAAAAATAAAATAAAAAAATAAACAAAAAAGACATTTCAGCAACAAAAACTTAACAAAGCCAAAAATGCATTATATACAAATACTAATGTCACCTCTCAAGTTACCAGCATCGTCTTACAATTCTTATGCTTTTAGTTATTAGTATTTTAAAAAATCAAGCGAGGCTCATTCGATAAATTCTTACTGAACTTTAAGTACTAACTTAGAAATCAAAGAATGTATGTGTCGCACTATTGTTTGATTTGTTTCTACCTTCCTCTTCTTTGTTTCAAAGCACATATTACTATAGTTCTGTGAAATGTCTAGTTCTGTATTCCTATCTTGTCATCTCATCAAGTATATTCAATTTGGAATGATCCAAACCATGTGCCTAAACACATCAAAGTAATTACTCTATATCTACAAACGTGTGTGAAGTAAACACTAGCCATTAGCATGCCCACACACAGCAGAACATAGTAGTTAAACACAAATTTAGCACGTATTATAAACGCATGCATGCCCTTTAGACCATTTATTACAAGACCTTTATGGAAGAGAATACTACCAATAATTAGACAAAACCGTTAAATAATTGACCAAAATATTTGGAAGAACGACAAGCAAACCAACACTTACATCTTTTGCAGAGAACATTCCTTTTACTTTGGGAGAGGACACTGCCAGCTGGCATGCTACTAGTTTCAATGCAGCAACTGATGACATCTTCGGTTTGGTAGGTCGGACACCGAGTTTTTCACGACAACCAACAGCACCACAATGGCAATCTTGATCTGCACCAAATTGAACGAACCTGCTGAAATTATTAGACTGGACTGTGATATAAAGGTAACAGCTAGTAGATTTATACACAATCGAAATCCAAGTTGATGATTCTAAAAACATATCTCATACCAAAGATGCAACAGTTAATCGAAGTACTCAATCAAGGGTTATGTAGGTGTCCATACTGATAATCATAGGTGAGGTGATCTCCCCTTTTTATGTCGCAAGTTGCAAAAATTCCTATTCTTGTTTCGCCATCGATTATCCTTCACAAAACAATAGCCAAAAATTCATGTAAGATATGATATAACTATTACAATGTTTAAATCAGTATGAAGGCCAAGTAGAAGACCATTTTTGCATCTCAGTATTGGGACAACAGCTATGGTTTATGTATCTTGATTTGTTTCCCTTGTACGTAGCATCAATAACCATATCTCGATTGATTTCACATAAGTAAAAGTTTGTTTCACCACGGTGTTTCATATACCAGAGCCTTTCCTCACATGTTTTGTCATCAATAACTGTAAGAAAGAAACAGCATTGGTTAATAGCTTTCAACTACAAAACAAGCTACGTTTACCCAAAGAGAAAGCAAAAATGACTAAGAAAATAGTTACCTTCTCCAACGTATTCTATCACAAATTCTCCTTGCTTAATATCTTCATCCGCCACAATTCCAGAACCACATTTCTCAGTCTACAATAAAGACCTTACTTTAACTCCGCATACAAAAAATGACTAAGAATGAAGAGAAGTTATAGAACAAACTATCCATTGATAAATTCATAACAAGGCAACACAACAAGCAATAGACCAGTCAATCCCTTATGTGGAAAATAGGTTTGCCCATAATCAATCTTCTCATATTCAAAAGTTTATCACAGAAAATCCTGGATGAGTATTTGTTTAAATACTCAAATGTTGTAGCAGAGCACCTAATTTCTATTCTTTTTTTCTTTTTTGAAAAGGCATAGCACCTAATTAGTTGCCCAGGATGCAAAGATTTGAATAAAGATCCACCAACATAAGAGACCAACGTTTGATCAGACAGTCATTTATTTACAAAAAGAACTTCTTATCCTTCAACGTTAGTTTGTATGTTTAAAATGAAGACTACCAAGGTTGAACTCTCCGGTCTATGCAATCTTTCTTTATATGAATTATTCCCTTTTCACGAAATGTATTACAATTTAATTACTTCAACATAAAACAGATACCTTGACCAGCTTCATCTTCTTCACAGGCCGGTGCTGGAATGGTTTGTTCAGACATGAACTTCCACATTTACAGCCTGAGGAGCAGCTAGACAGTAGCATCCTGCAGAATAATACAATCAACTTATTTCAGCCTGAATGTCAACTATACTATCACATTAAAAATTGATGTTCTTTTCCTAGATCTGCGAGCATTCAAAAGTTTCAGGCCTAAGATTAAGTAGACAGGTATCATATGCTTACCTCATCCATTAATTACATGCAACAAAGAGACTAATAGCTATACTACCTTGGTGAGAGGCAATGTCCAAAAGACAAGCACCACTCACTAGAGAGTGGACCACTGCCCAAGACTCTTACTACATGTAAGCAAACTTTATATCAAAATGAGAGTTAAAAAATGTGACATTAGGTAGAGAGACTATATTTGAGGATTCATGTTGAAACATCAAAGTATATAGACATTGTTGACCAAGATTTTCCTTACCCACAGTGGCAATCTCTACCACAAACAGTCGGAGACCCTGGTGATGATGGGGCGCATGAGCAGAATATTCCATCATCCTCAAGTCGTCTTTTAATCTTCTTAGTGAGATATATATCTTAAATTGTCAAAGAAACTAAAAAAGTAGAGAAGTGAAAGTAGTTGAATATGGACTAATGTATAAAATGGAAACGCAGATGGAGACAGTACGCAGCAATACAGTTGAAGTTATGAGTTAAGTAAGAGTATCAGAAAAATATGCAGAAAGTGCCTGGAATCATTGAGTTGCAAACAAAAATGATAAAAGGATACTGCGCTTTATAAAAGTGTAGTTCATCGGTTTCCATTTATTGAACCAATCTGGAAGTTCAAAATCCACAGGGCTTCCAATCTGCTTCAGCAACTTGTTGAATACATTCCCAAAGTGACTACGCTCAGAATGCTGATAAGAACAAAACACAAAAATTCATTACCTGGCAAACAGCTCCGATCAAAGCCAAGAAGGAAACCCAAATTTATGGATCCGAGTTGAGTCGCGAATTGATGAAAAGAAAAGGCAAGAACAAGAAAGAAAGGAGAAATCACCTTCCTCATAGCAGGCATCGCACTAAGAACCGCAGCCTGCGGCGACACTTGATTTTGGCAAACTCGGTATTTGGTGTCAAAATATTAAATAATAATAATAATAAATTGTTCGTGGTCTCTTGATTATCCTACCAAATAAGTTGGTGTAGCAAATAATGTCTTTTTAAGTTCCAAAATAAGTAGTGATGAGCGATGTAATCTTTTGGCTTCTAGGTAACTAGAAGGTTGTTTACTATCTTTTGGTTTTCTTCGGGTAAAATGTGATCAAAAATTAGGTATTTTAAATCATAAATCAAAAAGTTCATACTAAGTCCTCAACTTAAAAATTTTCATTACAAGGGCTCCTCTACTCATCAAGTCCTCAACTTAAGAATCCTCACCAGAAGGGCTCCCACTATTATCAATCAAGTTTTATGAGTTTTTCTCTTCTCTTCTAGTGGACTCCAGATTTATCCATTATTGGGTTCATAACTGGTGAACATTCTATTGTTTTCTGATCATGTCACTCCAAAAATGAAAATGTTTGCCTAGCAATTACTTTTTTTTTTGATTGGATGCCTAGCAATTACTTAGAGGTCGTCTTGAAACTAGAGACTTGATTTATACTTCTAATGGCTATTGCCAGGTCTTGCCCTTTCTGTAATACTAGGAACCTAATGATTAGCTTTTTGTGCTTTTACTTCTAAAGTTTGGTCTTCTGCTGGTATTCATTTAGATCCTCGTCACAATGTTTCTTTCCTTCACTGGCTAGAGCAATTGCTGCCACTTTAGCTGCTGATTATTGTGGTAAAAGTCATTTTAATTTACTGTCTAAACCTTCTTCTTCTCAAATTATCAAATGGCATACCCTCCTAAATTTGTTAGATTGAACTTTATGGTTCTGTTCTATCAAATAATAATGCTTATGCTAGCTTTGTTATCCGAGATAATCAAGGTTGTCCTTAAGTTGCTTCTACTAAATTTTCAGGGACAAAAAAATCCTTTTGGCAGAAGCATTGGGTTTTAGAGCTAGTATTTTTACCACCTCTGTGTATTGACGACGAATATTAACAACATCAAACAATTATCCCTGATGTTAGATTTTTCGCCACACAATTTACTTCCAATCACTTTTACTCACATTTGGTGTGAAACAACCTTTCTTGCATATTCAGTTGTAGATATTGATAACTCTACTCTTATTGCTGGATGACAAAATGGACTCCCTCTATCATCAGCTGCTGCTTTCAGTTTCAATTTTCATGGTTTAGGTTGTATTCCTGGTTTTCGTTATGATTTTGTTTTTTTTTCTCTTGTTTTGTAGAACTCCCACCTTGACATCCATGTACAATTGAAATCTAGCTCGTAACTTAACCTCTACTTGTTATTCTAGATTACCAACATATCGCATCTCACCGATCAACGTACTCATGCTGTCCTATCATGTCTGAAATCGACACTCTTTTGGATCTATACCTTGTAAAAATTTCAACTTGGTTCTGTTTGCTGCCCCTATGAAAAACTGTATAGTAGAACTGGATATATTGAAGTTCACGTACAAAGATTACTATATGGCTTTATAATGGTCACAACGTTTATTTCAGATGTGTCTTCGTGACTAAATACAGTTTCTGGCCATCATTTATCAAGTCTATATCAAGAATTTTACCTGCATCTTCTGATAAAATACACACACCACCTAAAAATTCTAGTTTCTCAGACGCCGTGTTGATAAGCTCTTCAATAGTGGGAGGCACCCATAACACAATTCCAGATCTTCTGTGTTCTTTGCTATCCCAGGGGTGGAACGGAAACACTGTACATTTCTTTGGATGCATTTTATCTGCAACTTGCAACAGAAATTTGGTATCAACGGACGGGTGACAAGTTGAGCAATAATTGGTAAGTTGTTCATAATAAGCAGGTTGTTTGGTCCTGTATGTCAGTATATGTATCAAGAGGCATGATGACATCCCCATACTCGTAAATGTTGAATCAATAATATGTTGCCTCATTCAACTGAAAATGGAAACACTAATCTAAACTTGGGACTGAACTTGGAGGCAATATGAACAAGACCACCTAAACTTCTACTTTTGACCTTGTTTCCTAGACCCAGTAGGACAGTCAGTATACTGTTAAACCCACAAACTAGACACGGCTGAACCCTACATTAGCTACCTTGGTTTTAAATTGGTGATTACAGAAAGTACTAGTATCTTACTAAGATGTAACACCTTTCTAAAAAGAGAACCTGTTGTATTTTTTTTTTTTTTGGTCAAGAGAACCTGTTGATTAGCAGTTAGGTTCCGTTACTGTAGGAAATAAATTTTAAAAGAATGATGAAGTACCTGCAATTTCTTGAGCACGGTATGGAAATTCCGACAACTGAGCAGCCTTTGCTTCTTCCAGCAATTTGATCAAATTCTTGTTTCCACACATCCGACCTTCATCTAATGGGGTGTTTCCCCACCTGCAGGGTAACAATACAATCATAAAAATTGTGGAAGACATAAAGCAAGCACAGACAATGCAATATCATATTTTTAGAACTGCCCCCTTCTTTCTATTTCTGAAATGCAAGGAGCAATCACAGACAAAGAGGGTGAGAAGAAAAGTTGAATGAAACCATTAAGTAAATGCTATAACGGTGTAGCTTAACCTGATCCAGGAAACATTATAATCTCAAATGGTGTAGTTAAGCTATGTCTTTTGCAAGAGAATAGTAATCATAAGCAAAGTTTATATATGCATCTGTCGACATCGAAAAGAAATGGATATTACAAGTTTACCTGTCCTTCGAGAAAACACTTGCTCCAGCTTCTAACAGCAACTTCGCCATTAAATATAGTCCCTCAGAGGCAGCTATATGAAGTGGCGTCCGTTGATCATAACCTTTGGAATTAGGATCAATGCCATTTGACAATAACTTTTTAAGGAAATCTGAATCCCCCTTTGCAATTGCTGTACATAAAAAACTACCAGCATTATCTATATTCAAGGAGGCCCCTTCTTTTATAAGTAGAGAAGAAACTCGATCATGTGCATTCTTGATGGCTTCGAGTAAGGGTGTATTCCCAAAATTGTCTATAGTAAAAACAAAAAAAATGAAGTAATTGTCAAATTACAGGGTTACATAGAAGACCATATATGAACAAGAGCATTGTACAAAGTTTATTTTATCATATATTTACCTTTGATGTTGATGTCTACTCCTTGCTGAATAAGGAAAAGTGTAATATCTTCATGTCCTCGTAGTGCAGCAAGATGCTGTAGAGAAAAAGATACTCTTTTAAGATAAAAGCCCCCTTTCTAAATATCTCTAGATAGTAACAAAATTATTCCAAGTCTATAACCACTATTTTTAATCTACAGACTTTCATTTTCATCACTACATTATAAGGTCCACATCTTGTAATTCTTGTTAAAAACAGTTCTTAATCCCTTCTAAAGCTATGCCTGTTGACTTTGGTTTCTAAAACCTAAAAGTGGTCATCATGTCCTTGTTTAGAACTTCAAAAATCACAACTTCAACTATTAGAGCTGACTAGCATAATTGGATTGGGGTTTATGCACGAGCCTCGGCTTTATCAATATGGAGCTTATACAAAATAAACATGCTGGCTTGAGCCTAGTTTACAACATCATATTCATTTTATTAATTTTTAATATAAGCTTTTAAGAACATAAAGGAAATAATTTGTTTAAAATAGCCACAAAGATTGAACATACATGACTATTCAAATTTCCCCAGGAGCACAATCCCAATGTGGAGAACTTGTTTTAAGTCCATTTCCTGATATGGTGTAAGCTTTAAGTTGCAATTTGCCTTTTAACACTTGGATTTTAGATATTTTTACTTTCAGCTATGGGGGTTTTGCCATATTTTGTGTATTTACTACTCTGTTCAAAAGTGCAGCTATCCCCAATTAATTGTCTGTTCGAAAGGAATTCATATAGCTTAATATATTAAATCTATATTTGTACATATCCACACACACACATATATTCTCAGAAACTCATCATGTGTTCTTACCAAGGGTGACCTTCCATCATAATCTGTCTTGTTGGGATCAGCCCCAGCTCGGATCAAACCTTTTAGCTGATACAGATCTCCATGATACGCAGCACTATTCACCTTTAAAGAAAGTTCAGCTTCTTGCTTTCCAATGTGAAAACTGATGTCCGACTCTAGTTGCTTGACATGAGGTCCTTTGGCCTGTACAAAATTTAGCCATATGACACAATGCAAATATAGTCAACTGTACTCAGAAACAAGAATATATGTGTATGTCAAGTATGAGTACTATAGAGAACTAACCTCCAGAAGGTTGTTCAAGATTTTACGCCCGTCGTAAAAGTATATGTCAAGGATACTTGTAAATGATTCTTTATCAAGTCGCAGAAGCCTACACAGTTCACACACCCTAACTGTATAAGGTTGTGGAATGTTACAAAGAATGGAGACTTCCCCAAATGAGCTGCTAGGTTGCAAAAGCGAAACTGTTTCTTCAGATCCATCTTCCCCTAAACCGACCTCCTCCTGTACAAGAATATTTGGATTATAGTTATTTGGTAAATCCTTGAGAATAAATAAACTTTAGGATGAAATAATCAGGGAAATTCCACAGTAAACTAGGATATCGGTAAATCAATACAAGACCAGCTCCCTACAAGGGTAGACAAGCTCCATGTAAACAAAAACTGGCTAGAGACCAGGCTGAGCTAGCTAGCCTACTTGTATGCAATCAGTCTACCACTGTGTGGAGCTGGTCGACTTGATGAACCAACAAATTAAGGTAATGTAAGCAAACCCCAAAATCATCTGTTCAAAACAAAAGTGACATAAATTTACTGAAGAATTAAATTCAGTTTACCCCCTTGTGGTTTGAGGGTGACTTCATGTTAGTCCATACATTTTTAATTTCATCAGTTTACCCCCTGTACTCTTCAATTTCTGTCTAGCGTGCCCAAATTCTCATATTCTGTTTGAATTGACCGTTAATTCTAGATATGGGCCCTATAATTAAGGTTAAAATTATCAGCAGTTAACGTCTGATTTGGACACAAGATAGGACATTGGTCACGGTTGAGAAAAATTCAAAAGTTTGAGGGGTAAACTGATGAAATTGAAATAATAGGGATTGACATGAAGTTACTCCCAACCTCACGGGGGTAAACTGAATTTAATTCTTTACTGAATTAACTATATCAGTTCCACCGGTGAGTCTAGAATCTGAAAACGTACCAGTATACCATGACAGACAAAATAAAGTTGATCTACAACATTTCCAGGTTCCATGATCACTTCTCCTGGGAGGAAAAATTCTTCGTGTAACTTAATAACCTGCCAGATGAAAAGAATAAGAATATCCAGAATTCATTAGTTCACATTAAGCAGAGACATCCATGGACCAAGGAAGACTTTATCTGACATCCTGTCTGGCGGTGCACATGAAAACTCGCGAATGTTTAACACACTAACACCACCAGGTGCTTCTTATAGCTGGACTAATGGGATTGACACAAAAGCATGGAAATTAGAGTATACACTTATACATTTGTTACTGACATTGGAATAAGGTTCCCGGTCAGTCATTTTCATGCAGAATAATAAACAAATTCAGTCATTTCCATTCAGTACAAGTATCAATTTAATATGATTTTTATTGTCTATGATGAACTTACCAGCAAGCCTACAAACAAATTCATCTTTTTACAAAGCAGAATTCAGCTATAGTTTTATTTGAACATTATTTGTGTAAACCGTTTTTTAAAAAACAAGGACTTACTATCTGATTGATGAATTCCGTCGAGCATCCCTTGAAGAGAGGAACACTTACAATGTATGGAAAATATAAGGTTTGTGAAATCTGCACAAAAGAGCCAAACAGTTTGATGATACAGAAATATCCAAAAAGAAAAACTCAACTAACAAATAACCAGGTGTCATGCAGTAGTCTGAATAAGGCTTATACATTGAAATGAAAGTAAAGATGTTCCTAATATCTGCAAAGTAATTTTGCAGCCTACAGCTCCAATACAGAAGCATCTGTGCCATATAGCATACAAATAATGTAACACAACTAAGGATATTATCCTCAACAAAAACTTAAAAGACAAAACAGGCAATGAGAAAGAAAACTTGTAGCGATGCTCTCGCGTATCCTTTTAATCAAACAAAAAGATAAAATAAATATTAGATACAAAACAGGGAAGAAAAACACAGATGAACCTAGGGCGGAAAGCATGTAATCGCAAGAACTGCAGTATATGCACATGCACATAGTCAAAATATTTTAAGGAGTCTATCATTCTAATATCAAGGACATGAAATCCTCACAGGACCCTTTTAATTATGTTACCTTAGCGCGAATTGAAGCAGGGATCTCCTGGAGAACAGCAGCCTCTGTGTAGCTACTCTCATACTGCAAACGCAAGTGGCCTTTGATCTGATTACGGATATCCCTACCAAGTCTATTTCTGTTCATATACTTGGTAAGATCTGTCATTTTGTCCCTGAACTTTTCTGTCTTTGATCCTTTTACTATTAACGCTGTCATGTTACCAATCAAATACGCACCAAGAACCATGTCAAAAGAGACATAAACCATAATGAAGATCATCTCCCTCATGTTTACTGCATGTATATCTCCATATCCTGTAGCCAAAAATAAGTGCAGATCAGGATAATAATTTAAGGAAAAAAATCAGTTTACTACCCTGAACTTTAGGTCTAAAATCAGTTTGATACCTCATCTTTTTTAATCAGTTTCATACCTA
>NC_020491.1:21733134-21767341 GCF_000184155.1 Fragaria vesca subsp. vesca
TCTCTCTCTCTCTCTCTCTCTCTCTCTCTCTCTCTCTCTCTCTCTCTCTCTCTCTCTCTCTCTCTCTCTCTCTCTCTCTCTCTCTCTCTCCCTCCCTGCCTCCAAATTCACCACATGGCCAGCGCCGGCATCCACCCCTACCACCAGCAATGGGCCCCGGCGGCAGCCCCTCCTCCTCCCCCGGCCGTCGCTGCTGTCATTCTTAACTCTGAGAGGGTAAAAAGATTAACCAGGGCTATTTTAGTCATTTTGGTCGAGATTGATGTCATTTTGAAAGTTTAGGTATGAAACTGATTAAAAAAAAAGATGAGGTATCAAACTGATTTTAGACCTAAAGTTCAGGGTAGTAAAGTGAAATTATCTCATAATTTAACTTTAAAATTTTCATCAACAATTGTGAATGAAACACTGATAATAATAGTAATTGTAGTACTTTCTCCTTTCTAGATGCTTTTCTCTTAAGCTTAACCTTGGGTACGTACAACTGACTGAATTGTGGTTTCTTGTTAAGCTTAGATGTTTCGGATGTCAACCCAAGTTCAAATGTTTTGGTTGGTGCGTACACAAACTTCTTGTTAAGTTTAGATGTTTTGGAATGTTAATTTTAGAAAGAAACTTCAAATGTTTTGGTTAGTAAATCTCACACAGGCGCACGCACACGCACACGATCGAAGGTAACTAATTATGGGCGAAATCATTGCGAAAAAGAAAAAGAAAAAGAAAAAAAAAAAAAGGTAACTTACCAACAGTAGCCATGGTTACAATGGCAAAATATAGCGATGTTGTGTAGCGCTTCCATAGATCAATCTCTCTGAAGCTAGAATAACTATAGTCACCCAACTTCAGACTTCCAATCCATGTGTACCCCTCTTCTACAGGAGGCAAGGTGGTGGCCAAATAGTAAAAGATGCAAGCTGCTGTATGTGTGCAATAGAGTTCAACAACCAGAAGCTTTACGATCCTGGTAAACTCGTAACTAATCCGAATATCCTTCTCTAGATCCTGGAAAAACTTGGTGACTTTGCGCACCCGACACAACCTAAGCCATAGAAGGTACCTCACTTCCTCTCTTCTTCCACAAGCCTGTTCAAAAAGAAAATAGCTAGCATGTAAGTAGCAGAGACGCTAGAAAGAACATGCATATATATATGTTGAAGGCACGTACAGTTTGATTATCATCAAACCAGAAATGGTAGTATGTATGTACCTTGTAGATATTATCCCAAGGCATGCAGCCAAGCAAGTCAAGGATGAAACCAGATTTCAAGTACCTATAGCATGAAATTGTCATAAGATCAACCAAACAATTGTACTTGACATAAAAGGGTAAGTAATTAAGAAGATTGAAGAAACAAACCGGAGAGCAATGGGAGTGCGCTTATAGACCATTCGATAGGTCTGACTGTCTCTGTAGGCAACGAAGAATTGCAGAATAATGTCGACGAGGAAAGCTACCTGGCCTACGATGTCTAGTATGAAGAGCTTCTCTTGCAGACCCCTGAAGAACCCGAACTCGAAAGGTGTGAAGAAGGACGAGTAGATTGCCCATACCAGTATCACTTTCGTCCATGCCCGATACCACCTGCATTATTCATCCCAATATATATCACCCCACACACAAAATCAAACTCCATCCACAATTCAAACGGTTTGAGCACAAGTTCCTCATATAATGTTACTTTTGCCGGAAAATGACGATTCTACCCTCTAAAGAAAATGGAAATTTAGGTTGACTACGCAATTTTTAATTTTTTTTTCCTTGTACTAAAGAACTATTACAAAACAAAACATCTAAAACAACATAATCCGAAGAGATCAAAAGTGATAGCTGAACCTACAGCACAGGAAAAGTCTGAATCCCAAAAACTAGGCCTCGCACAATGGTGACCGAGGTTGGCAGCAAAGTTAGCTTCACGGAAATTATGCTGGAAGTGTTGTTGACTACGTAATTTACAACAATTTTTACAAGTATGCTCTCAACATGATCTGTTTTGTAAATTGACTTGATACAATTTGAGATCGGCAGCTCCATTTTTCTTGTTCAACTAGTGTTCATAAACAAAACGAGTTGGATTTGAGCTGCTAAATTTGATCCACATTGCATCGCTTGATCGATGTTCATCCCCATTCAGCTCGATTTTCACTGTGATCAACATCGTTGTTTCCTTAATAGAGTTTGTATTTTGGCTTGCATATTTGTATATGCGAGCATTTTCTATCTTTGAGTCTCAAGTTTTCCTACCTTGATGCCCAAACTAAATGACATCGATATTGGACTAAGTTTTTATTTTATTTTATTTTTTTTTATGGAAAGAAGAAAACTTACAACACAAAGCCTTGAGAAACTCTCTGCCCTCAAAAAGATCAAGCTGGAATGCAGAACTCGAGGATATTGGACTAAGTTGGAGAAGAGCTCAAGATGTCGTGACTTTACTTTTGTCTTGGCAGATTCTTCGTCCACCTTTCGTAGTAATGCCATTATGCCAACGAGGGTACGTAATTCACTTCTGATATTTGTTTGTGGTGCCAAAAAACAAAGGGGGAAAAAGGGATTTTAGATTGTGAGGTAAAAACGTTTTGACATTCCTGAAGAGAAATCCTTATCAAATTAATTGTTGACCATACACGTTGATAACTGGATATGGATAACTACAACCTAGCTATGTGATAAACACAATCCTATGATGGACCATAATTGAAGAAATATCAAAGAAAAGGATTGTGTATAAATAAACTCACTTCCTATATAATTTAAATCGTGATGATGAGGAGATAGATTATTCTACAAAGTGATTGTTGCCTTGTTGGATAAGGTATGTAGATCTAAATTTGTCTGAACAACTAATAGGAATGCGCGCGGCTACGTTTTGCACATGAAAAAGATCCAAAACTACTTCACAAGGTGATTTCTGAAGCGTAGATTGTTTAACTCAATGTACCTAGCTTGTTGTTAATAGGAATGGTTTTCTAACCTAGCCTTCTGGGCGGGCTTAGATTATGCAAGGACTTTGCCACTTGTTAATTGAAATCTTTCTTTTAAAAGCCTCGTACTTGTTATTAGTCGAGCAAAATATTGAAAGTACTTGTGGCAAACTATCTACTCAACCTCTTGTAACAAAAGTATTGGCGCGCATGGGCGATGGCCGTTTCTAGGGATTTCTATATGGACTCGGATCCATCGACACAATGTTAGGAAATAAATATTTGTACCTTCGGACTCGTTTGGTAACATAGAAAGAAAATTTGTTCCTTTGTATTTCTCACTAGAAAAGAAAAAGAACCTCCAACTAGTTTTCATTTTCTTTGTTTGCAATTGGGAATGTTAAAACAATGAGAAAATATGTGTTTGTTTCCGCTTTTGATGTTTTGTTAGTGCAAGAAAAGAAAAGTAGGAAAGCAGTTATGCATAGTTATATATACTGATCTTATACGTAGTTTCCTTGAACTGTATGTAGAGATCGTTTACTTGTAGCTAGGAAAGGTTATGTCTCATATATATATACAAGCCTTTTCAGATACAAATCTCCTTATTTATTCAAAAGGTACGGATTTCCTTAATTGACATACTTTTTTTATCATATTTTCTCATCTCAACCATTCATCTTTTAGGTATATATAAGTAGATTATCTCTACAAAATTTCAGCCAAATTGATAATCATTAAGGTATTCAAAACTGTGAATTACACGAACGGTTATTGTTGAACAGATTTGGTTCGTACATTGTAATCATATAGTTTCGATATCTTAACGATCACCAATTTAGCTGAAATTTTGCAAAGATGATCATGTCATATATATCTAGATATTGGTTGGCTATGATCGAAAAATCTGACCGAAAAATGGTTCTATTGGCAAAATCCATACCTTTTGAATAAATAAAGATGTTTGGACCTGATAAGGTATATATATATATATATATATATATATATATAGTTGAAAGAGGTAGCAGCAGCGAGAAGAGGGAGGAGGGTACCTGTTATCTGGATGAATAACTCCGATTCCCTTGGAGAGGCCTCTGACGCCATTGATGACGCTCTCCTTGCTCAGGTAGTACCTCATTCTCCTTCTCCGACTATTCGCCGTCGACGATCCTTGATCCAGTCCCAACTCGTTGGTTATCAGATTGAATCTGCTTCCGCGAGACGACTTGATCTGGTCCCTCAGATCCTGCACCTCGTACTCCTCCTCCTCCCCAACCTCATCCACCTCCTCATCGTCGTCCGCTACTCTCCTCGACATTTTGCTCTTCTTCTTCTGTTTATCATAATACCCACGCATTCTATCACACTTGATCTTCCAACTCCCAATTAATATATATTGAAATCAAAACAGAAACTCACAACCCAAGCTAGCTAGCTAGCTAGCAACCAAATTAAAGCTAGTTAATCTGCTTGCTTAGGCTTATCATGATCATGATTATGAATGGTTGTGTATGATCGATATAGCCCAACCTTTGTATGTATATGCATATAAATAAGGAAATATATAGCTGAGAGGTACGTACCTTTATTCACGGAAAACTTGGCGTCGATTTGCTGGGGAAGAAGATAAAAGTACGTTCAACGTCAAAATATCACGGCGCAACTTGATTGCACCGGCAACTTGGCAGAGAGAAAGAGAGACTAGATTATTCTCGAAAGAAAACCCTAATAATTTCTGCGAACTGGCGGCTTCACTTGATTCATCACAACCACACTAAACACTAGAGCTCTCAAAATCTGTTTGGCGATTACTGTTCCTTGTGTTACATAGTTTATATAGCTCTCACTATTCCCTTATGATCGATCGAGCTGACGTATCAATTCCCAGCAATTTCTCTTTCCTTAATTTTTTAATTTGGTTTTGGTGTGCTAGCTAGCTATCTGCTAAAGCAACGTGTACCGCATTTTAAGCCGCTCTACCCAATAACCCATTAATATTCCCTCATTATTATTTGTTTTTATCTCTAAACAAGATAATGGTTTTAAGTTGATTCTGATTGGTTTTTTTTTTTTCCAGGAGGAATATCTTGTTTAAAGGGAAGGAAGGGAGTAATGTCATTACTCTAATGACATCTAGCTGGTCATCGGTGGATCGACATGCATGATACAAGCACAGATAATTAGAGAACACAAGCTAATTCTTGATCTCTGACTATGTGGCTGTGTAAGTATATTATGGTGAAAAAAGTAAATTCTAGTATTTTTTGAGTAAAGGGCTTAGGGCTGGTGCGTATCCTTAAGTCTTAATAAAACCGTCGAATACAAGGGGGGTATAAAATCGAAACCCTTGATTACAAAGACCCGAAATAATATCAAGAATCTCTACAACATATTTGTATTCTAACAAACACCAGCTAGCAAAAAACACTACCCTAAAAATTACTATATTTGTTTTGTCACAATAGTGATATAATGGAAAGATTATTTGATACGTAACTTGTTTACATATCATAATGGCTAATAATACAGTTTTCCTATTATATTGCCGTCAGAGAATAAATTCGACGACACTTAGTTTCATCCTGTCACTAGGAGATTGCGACCATTTGACCAACCAAAAGACTCGACGCCTACCTAGAACAGATAAGGCACACAAAATGCACAGACCGGCACAAAGTCCTCCATGACCCTACCATAAAACGATAGGGTATTATTGGCAACCTAAAGCCGCTTAGGCAAATACTTATTAACATTAAAATAAAAATCACAATGAAATAACTAGAAAATAAAAGCCACGTACCAACAAGGCCCACAAGCAAAGACTCGGCCCACCCACCTTTCTCCCAAGCCCAGCACTGCAGCCCACCATAGTTGCTGCCAACGCGTTCTTCTGTCACCCCGCTGCCTCCTTGCTCCACCACACTGCCACACCGCTTCACTGCATTGTCGTCGCAGCTGTGCATCTCAGACCACCCCAAAACCTGGTCGACGACAGAGACCGGAGTTGAAAACGAGTAGTTTCATTTAACTTGCTTTTTTATTGAACTCTAGTAGTTTTATTTAGGTTGTTGTCGAGTTATCTAGCATGACTTCTTCTATCGTTACTCTTGCGGGTAAGTCATGTTGTAACTTGTAATTGCTATTTTTCGTTTGAATGTTAAAGTCCATGTTTCAAAAAAAAAAATATTGCACTATTACTTAGCTTCACTGATCTGAAACAAATTAATGGTTGAAATGTGTATGGAATTTCGTATTAGATGCATGGGGCTCTCATCTTTGTTATGGTCATATTATATAATACGCGTGCATGCTTACAACAACACTGTTATATATTCGTTAGACTCATATTTAATTATAGGAAATTGTGGGTACAGTGCTTAGTTTGCTAATGGGGCACTCACTAGTAGATAGTAGATACCATTCCAAAATTAGTACACCAAACTTCTATGCCACAAAAACATGGGTTTCCTAATGGATATTGACGTAGAAACAAACCACTAACTGTTAAAGGTTAAGGCCACTAACCTCTATATAAGAATTAATCAAGCTAGTGACTTTAGTTGGTTGTTCTAAATTACATATAAGGTGATAAGGCATTGACATTATACATATATCGTATCCGTGATGAATATATATATATATATATAGAACTTTTCTCAGATGAGGACGTCCGCACCATTTTACTGTGCGGATTTTCGTCCGTTCGTCACCGTACAGCGCTGGCGAGGGAGCGCCTCCACCCCAGCCGACTCCAGCAGCTTCCCCGACCACTTTTCATCCCCGGTGAGTCCGCCAAATTCCAGTTTTCCGGCCAGATTGACGTTGTTTGAAGTTTTGGGTGATCTGGCCGTTAAACTGGAATTTAGAGGACTCGCCGGGGATGGAAAGTGGTCGGGGAAGCTGCTGGAGTCCGCTGGGGTGGAGACGCGCCCTCGCGCGGTGCCATAAGGTGGCTAACGGACGAAAATTTGCTCCGCACCGTTTTACGGTGTGGATGTCCGTAGCAGAGACGGACTGTATATATATATATATACACACACACACACAAGCTTTCTCAGGTAAGGATGTCCTTATTTATTCTTACGGTGCAGATTTCCACTTTAGACTCACTTTTCAATCGAATTTTCATATCTCCACCGTCTAGTTTTTATATATTAATGTATAGATCATCTCTGCAAAATTTCAGCAAATTTGGTTATCATTAAAGCACTCAAATTCGATTAGACCAATGGACAAACAAAATTCTGTCAAACTTGAATCGTTCATGTTTATAATAGAAAAACGCAGTTTTGAGTGTCTTAATGATAACCAAATTGGCTGAAATTTTGCAGAGATGATCTATACATTAGTATCTAAAAACTAGACGGTGGAGATGTGAAAATTTGATTGAAAAGTGAGTATAAAGTGGAAATTTGCACCGTAAGAATAAATAAGGACCTCCTTAGCCAAAAAAGTAATGTGTATATATATATATATTCATTTCGGAGCGGGACACCGCTTTGAAATTAAAGTGTGGTGCTCCTTATTTCGCTCACTTTTAGGTCATATTTTCACATCTCCACCGTTCAGTGTCTAGAACATAGTGTGTAGATCAATCCTGCAAAGTTTCATCCAATTTAGAGATCATTTGGGTACCGAATTAGAATAAATGAATCAACTGAACAAAATCTGTCCAAACAGAACCGTTCGTGTAAATCACAATTACGGAAGCTCAAATGATCTCCAAATTGGATAAAACTTTGCATGAATGATCTACACACTATGTTCTAGACACTGAACGATGAAGATGTGAAAATGTGACCTAAAAATGAGCGAAATGAGGAGCACCACACTTTAATTTCAAAGCGGTGGTGTCCCACTCTGGAGGGAATTGTGTGTGTGTGTGTGTGTGTGCAATTCTTATCTAGAGCGAAGCTTCGCTTTGAAATAAAGTGTGAAGTTCATTATTATTTGACTCACTTTTCGATCATATTTTCACATCTCCACCGTTAAATTAGATCATTTCTACAAAGTTAGATCATTTCTACAACGATTCATCTGATTTGAGGATCTTTTGGGTTTTCATAATCGTTATTTACACAAACAGTTCTGGTTAGACAGATTTACAGTCCGTTCTTGATTTAATCTAATTCGATACACAAACGATCATCAATTCAGATGAAATTTTACATGAATGATCTATACATTAGTATCAATAAACTAAACGGTGGAGATGTGAAAATATGATCGAAAAATGAGTCAAATAAGGAATTTCACACTTTAATTTCATAGAAGAACTGTAATATATATATATATATATATGTGTGTGTGTGTATACAATTATTATCAGGTCCAAATATCCTTATTTATTCAAAATGTCCAAATATCCTTATATATATGGTTCATGTTGAACATTTTCAATTCGTTCATTAATTTAATTCATTTTTGATATCTTAATGATCTCCAAATTAGCTGAAAATTTGTAGAGATAATCTACTATTTGAACGGTTAAGATGAGAAAATATGATCGAAAAGTGGGTCAAATTAAGAAATTCCGTACTTTTTGAATAAATAAGGATGTTTGTATCTGAAAAGACACACACACACACAGTTCCCTTCCACAACATCTCACACCCTCCATGTGCCATTCCACGATACTTTGCTTCAGGACTAGAGCGAGCTGCCACCTTTTGCTTCTTCCAAGTAATCAAATTACCACCTATAAAAGTGAAGTAGCCCGAAGTAGACCTGTGATCTATAATATCACATGCCCAGTCTGTGACTGTGTACCCAAAAGCATCGACGTGACAGTGTTTTGAAAAGATTAATCCCTTCCGTGAGCCATTCCACGAGCCATCCATGAGCCATTTCACGATACTCTGCTTCAGGACTAGAGCGAGCTGCCACCTTTTGCTTCTTCCAAGTAATCAAATTACCACCTATAAAAGTGAAGTAGCCCGAAGTAGATCTGCGATATGTAATATTACATGCCCAGTCTATGACTATGTACCTAAAAACATCCAAGTGACAGTGTTTTGAAAAAATTAATCCCTTCCATGGAGCAGAATTCAAATACCGCAAAATACAAAATATAGCTTCCATATGAGCCTCCCTGGGATTATGCATAAACTTATTCACCACACTAACTGCATAACCTAAATCTAGTTTAGTATGGGACAAATAAATCAACCGTCCAACTAACCTCTGGTATCTTGCATTATTTGTAGGTACTTGATCCAAATACTCTGCTAAGTGATGGTTATGCTCAATATGATACAGGTTTACAATCAAGCATACATGCATGTTTCCGCCAACAAGTCCAACACATACTTCCTCGGACTCAACACAATACACAATCTTTCCCATGAGCAACTTCAATTCTCAAGAAATATTTCAAGTTACCCAAATCTTTCATCTCAAATTCTGAAGATAATTGAACTTAACCTCTGAATCTCCTCATCAACGTCATGATCTACCATAACCATGTCATCAACATAGATAATTAAGACAGTCATTTTACCACATCGATGTTTGAGGAACAAGGTGTGATATGAATTGCTCTATCAGTACAAAATTTTCTTCCTGAACTTGGTGAACCGGCCAAACCAAGCTCTGGGAGGCTGTTTCAAACCATAAAGAGACTTCTTCAATTTGCACACCACCTGCTCTCCAGTTGAAGTATCATATCTAGGATGCGAATTCATACAAACCTCTTTAGGCAGATTACCATGCAAGAATGCATTCTTAACATCAAATTGTTGCAAAGGGCAATCAAGATTAGGGCGCAACTAATGAAAGAAGCACTCGAAAATAGTATTAATTTTGGCTATGGTGCAAATATCTCATCATAGTCCACTCTATACTTCTGAGTATAGCCTTTAGCTACTAATCTTGCCTTGTACTTGTCCATCGAACCATCTAAATTATGCTTCACTGTATATACCCACCTACAACCAACTATCTTCTTCCCATATGGCACCAAGACGACAACTTAGACTGAGCTGAGTGAATAGATACATAATATACAACACGACCTATGTTTAACAAGTGACGATTTCTCCTTTCAGAGACCCCATTATGTTCTGGTTTTTGTGAACAAGTGGTTTGATGAATAATCCCATGAGATTGGAAATAATCACGAACCATGCGGTTCATGAATTCCCCTCCATTATCAGACCAAAATATTTTAATACAAGCATCATACTGGGTACAGACAAGATTGTGGAAAGCTGTAAAGTCAGAGACGACGTACTCCATCTTTTGTCTTAAGCAAAACAACCCAAGTTAATCTTGTGAAATCATCAATAAATAGAACAAAGTAATTCATACCTAAAAGGATAGAATTTTTTAAAGGTCCTCATAAATCTAAATGAATTAACTCAAAAGGTCGTGAACTTGAGTGAAAACTCAAAGGATAATTAGATCGATGACTCTTAGATAGGGCACAAGTCTCACAATGTAGGCAATAATCACTTATCCCATAAAACATAGAGGGCATGAACTTCTTTATGACACCAAAGGATAGATGACCCAAACGTGGATGCCACAACCAAACATCATCATCCAATCGGAATTCACTGTCAAGGCAACTGGACCTTGCAATGCTTGTGTTTGTCCTTCGTACATGCAATCCAAGTGAAATAGTCTCCCCTCAGGTCTCATTTCCCCATATTTCCTGAGTGCACATATCCCGAAAAATAACATACAAAGGACAAAACACTTGTTTTGTGAGTTTAACTGAGACACAAAGAAGAGATGGTGAGACAAAGAAGGTACATAGAGGACATATGAAGAATGATAGAAGGTGCAACTTGAACTGACCCAATACCTAAAATTGAAAAAGACTCACAATTGACATTAGAAACATGTTTTATAGAGGAGAGGACAATGTGACAAACAATGACTTATCATAAGTCATATATTCATACGCGCTAAAATCAATTATCCATTTGTTACTTTCATAAAGCCAAAAACATTTAAAGCAATACCAAATTTACCTCGAGTTTTCTTTGTCACGGGTACACCATAGAAATCCGGTTCTTGTTTGCTAAAACTTTAGATAAGTTTAGATGGAATAGGCATAAATTATGTCATCTTATATTCAAATAAACAATTTCTTAGAGTATTTGACGAAATGAGAAGTGAGGTGCCAGAATTTGTACTAAATGGACGTTGCCTCAAAAAGAATTGAGATGAACCAAATCGACAACTCAGAGTTTTTGTGTTTTTGTTTTTTGAACTAAACATTGTTTACTCGCTATACTTACAATGTCTCGAAATTTCGGTCCCTTACGTTTCAATTTCACCTATTTAGTCCTTATGCTCTTGATTTTCAACCGGTAGTTCCATTCTATCCAAAATCCGTTTATGTTGCCGTTAAGTTGTGACGTGACGTGACGTGACGTTTATTTTATGCTGAAATGTCTATTTTACCTCAAAATATATATTTTTTATTTTCTTTGTTTTTTTTCCTTTTACCTCTTCTTTTTCAGACATACCGATCGAAAATCAAGAGTACAAAGACTAAATATATGAAATTGAAACATGAAGGTTCAGAACCAAAAAAAAAAAAACATGAAGATTGAAATGTCGAGAGCTTATAAGGACTAAACAGTATTTAGCTTTTGTTTTTTGTTTGGTCGGTGAACTCAGAGAGTGGGCCGTTAAAGAAATTTATTGGATCTTTGAGAGAGGTAAAACCCTGGGGGAAGGAATTGTGCGCTACTCTCGGAACAGTTTCTCCCAAAATTCCTGGTCTGAATTCGGCAAATTAGTCAGGTCAGATTTCTGAATTCTTCCCTCAATTTGATTTCTGAAACGTGATTTGTTCCGTGGATTTAAACTGTGTAAAATTAATGGATTGGGTAGTAGAATATGGATGCCAAAGCCAAGAACAAGGCGCTGTTTCGTGCCAAATTGAACGCCCAGAAGAAGGAAAAGCGCATCAACTCTCCTCTTGTACGGTCAGTGCCCCCAATTCATTCGATTTTGATGATATGCTTTTGGAACCCTACTTGCTCTAATTACTAATTTCATTCATTCCTACTTCTCTGGCTTGTATGACATTGTCTTCCTTATGGACACGGCGTTTTGTATACATTCCAAAACTGTAACTACTAACTGGTTTTTTGTTAGGTAGCATCTAATTCCTAGTAACGGTATTTTGAAATCTGAGTTTCTGTTTGAAAATATTCATTTTCTGCAATTCAGATGTCTAGTTGTTCTTTTGATGAAGCTGATTGCAGTGCAGAGTTCCTGACTTCGTTTTTGTCCTTTTTCTCGTGATACATGTAGGTACAATGATTCTGACCAGCCTTTATGCAAGATTTGTGACTGTGTTTTGAGATCTGAATCTGTTTGGGACGCACATCAACTCTCTCGTAAACATAAAGAGGTGATATATCACTTTACTAATACTAGGCCTCGAGAAACATCTTTTTACTTTGAAAAATCAAATTTTTTATTGAGATCTTAATTGTGTCCTGATTCTTGATGCTCAGTAGCATGGGCCAATACCATCTTATGCATGTGGGTAATACAAAAATGTGTTTTGTTTTGATACTGTCCGTTGCTTCTTGTATTTGGTTTATGTTAGTTATTACTCTCCCAGGAGGGAATTAGGTGGCTTTACCACGGGGCTGTCATATGCATTGCTATACAAATTAGGGACCTATGGATGAAAGAAGTTGCATTTGCCAACCTATAGAGACTCCTCAACCAGCTGTATATACTTCACTAAAAAGTTGCAATTTTGTAGCAGACTAGTAGGTAATTTGGGTCTTGTCAACCCATGTCTAGTGTCAACCTTGTTCCCCTTTCATGCTTAACTCACATCCTGTTAGCAGAGTTTCAACCATGTGCCTCTCTCATATGTTGATTCGTGGATTTGTTTGCTAAACAGTATGGCATTATGGGCCTACTTCTTGTAGGACCATAAAAGGCATGTTAGAGTGTAGTAGAGTTTTTGTTGGATATATCTGACAGATGGTAGTTATTATAATATTATAGGTGCAGGATTTTAACATTTACGGTGATGAGTTTTCTCTAGAAGGGGTCACTTGCATAAAAGTTCACATGTAACTTTTCATGCTTGAGAACCTCATCATTATTAGGTCATTTTACACCTTTTTTTTTTTGGTAGATATCATTCTGCACCTTCATTTGTGACTCAAGTAAAAAGACTGCGTTACTGTAAATTTGGGGGGTGATAGAAGCAGGTGCTGTAACCAAAGAACTTATTTGTTTCGGAAGAGTGAGATTTCGTAAGGAGATTACGTGATAATGTTAAAAACATATAATTGTTTCTTCTTCTGTTTTGTTTATCATGCATGGCGAAATTGTGGAGCAGTGCCTCTATCTTGAATTTAACGAGCTTTTGATCTATCACTTATGGGTTTCTTCTTTTGCAATAGGCAATAATTAATCTCAGAGCTGCAGCAGGCGGATCAAATCGAGTAAATATTGCAACCACTGAAGCCCATCCAGAATTGTTTAAACCTAATGATGTATCTTTGGAGCTGGAGGACCCTAAACCCGAGTTGCTTAGACCTCAAATGTCTTCTGGTCTTCCTCCGGGTTTTTTCGATAACCAGCCACAAAAGCAAAGTACAGGTGAGAACAGGCTTCTTTTCTTGATTACTGTACTTCTACTCCTTGGCTTAGTTGATTGCCCAAGGATAAAATTCCATCCGGTATGGAAAATATTCAGATAATAAGCTTAAATAGAGGATATGGACATCTATAAGCAAGAGATCACATAGCTGTCCAATTTGTACAGAGATGTACCCTTCTCTTTTATAGTTTTATTCTTTTAACCTTGGTTATAAATGTGGTTTTCCTAGAGGATTATTGTTTTATTTATTTCTAATTATTTTTAAGTTTCTAAAGTGATTTGGTTCATTCGTGGTTGCCTAGGAGAAATTATATCCCCTCATCCCAGTGTACTTCTTTGCATAATTTTATATGCTGCTATTATTCTTATGACTGAATGAACATCGAGGATTGTATTGTGGTTTGATAATTAAATAAAGGGTTGAACTGGTAAATATAATTACAGTATCAGCATAGAAAATCTAATTAGAGGATCTTATGTCTACCTGGATGGCATTTTGTTAGACTTATGTTTCCACTGTCATTTTAGGATGGGTCTAATCTTCTTATTTTAAGTGCAGATATTGTGCGTATCTTCTCTATTAGTTTTCCCAACTTAATAAAGTTATGTTTGAACTGTCTTAAATGCAAGTAAAATCCACTTCTATCTAGTAGTATTTCTGACTTAGTAAGATCATATTAGGTTCGGACTCTTACTCATCAGTGGAGACTGATTCATACAAAAGGATGCAGAACAGAAGTATTGAGCCTTCTGGGGACTTTACACAGGCAGCATCACAGAGTGCCAGTTCACAAGCTAAGCAAACAAAAGGAGCTCTTCCTGAAGGCTTCTTTGATAACAAGGAAGCTGACTTATCTGCACGGGGAATCAAGATTGTTAAGCCAGATGTCAAGTAAGAACACAATTCTCAACTTCCATATTGTAAATGTGTTTCTGTAGGATCTTTGCTTCCATTTTTCTGCTCTGGTATTTCTTCATTAAGGTTCATAATGACAATCTATATTAGTTATGCAGAAGTTTTATTACAATAAAATTGTTCATGGCATTATGCCTGAAAAGGTAGTGTTCAACTTGTTCTTGTTTCATGTCAAACTTGAGAGAAAGGAATACTATATGGTTTTTCTAGGAACATCAAGTGATATTGAAATTTATTGTTTTTCTTTATTCGAGTCCATGTCTGTGAATAATGTCATCATGTTCAACCTCCTGAGTACAGTTAAGAAGTTGATCTATTATCTTATTTTATTTTGGGAAGAGCACATGGGAGGACTTTTGATTGAACGGTTGGATGACATGCTTATTGAAATGTGAAAATATCAACCAACACTTAGAACACTCATCCAACTGTTCATTTATATGGAACAAAGTGTAACTTTATATATCTCTTGAATTTTGGTCAGAGATGAGTACAAAGAATTTGAGAAGTTGATCCAAGAGGACTTGAAGGAGGTTGACAATCGTTTAGAAGAAGAGGAGGTGATGGCTTTATATCATTGCACTGTTTCCAGATTTTTTCTCTTTTGTTCCTATCTATGAAGTTGTATTGACATATAGAATTCTTATCATTACTTTGTTGCCACAATTGGCCTGCAGATTGATGCTGCTGAAATGATAGAAGAAGCTGAATCAGTGGAGCAAAAGTAAGTATAAAACAAACAATTTTACAGCTCAGTTCTTTGCTGTAAATATTTACCACAGTTCTCCATTTTGTTCAGAACATATAGGGAGAAAGTGAAATTGATGAGAAAGAAGAGAATGGAGTTGAAGGCTGCCAATGCTGCCAAGCGTAGAAAAGCTTCGGATTTTGTCAAAAAAGAGGAGCCCAGTCATGAAGAGTCATCTAGTGATGGTGACAGTGACGAGAATTTTGCAGTGGACTGGAGAGCTCAACATTTGTAAATTTTGTGGAAAAAATTCTCCTGCGAGTTCAGTTCTGGACATGTTCAGACCATCAAACATGTAATGTGCCAAGTGATGTGTTTTGGAATCCTGTTGGCAAAAAATGGAAGCCTTGCAGCTTCGGGAATTGAGCAGCTAATTGTAACATTTTAGGCCAGCATACACTATTCAGTAGGCCATCATGTTTTTCTAGGCGACATACTTGTAGCAAGGTTAGAGATTGAATTTTTCTTTTGTCTAGCCCTATTAAATAGAGTTGTAGAATGGATACCCTAGCCATCTCTGGTTTCCCAGACCGGAATAGAGAACTCTTTCGAGTTTGTATAGTATTCTACAACCTAAGCGGCGAATCCATGTGGTATCCAATCGGTTTGGTTGTGGGCGAACCTCCTGAACTATATGCATGAAATCTTATATGCAGGTTTTTGACAATCTTTACATTACAACTTTCTCTTTTTGAGAATAAGAAGTCTCTCTTCTTCACAAAAGAGTTTTTCCCTTTTGGGTCTTAATGATGAAGAGAAGAGAGGGTGTTTTTTTTTTTTTGGTTTTTGAAAGAATAACAACTCTATTGAAAATCCAAAAAACAGATTGTATACACAGTTCAGCCCTCCTTTCTCCAAGGAACAAGCATAAGAAGGCAGCAAGTGGGCATCAACAGTACTGTTTCTGTTATCATACCCTAAGATAGTCCAAGCCCACAAATCTTCATAAACCCTAAGATAGTCCAAGCCCAGCAGTGTAATAATAATATTATCTAGAATAAGTTACACAGTGATGGTTCCTTTACCTTCTCAAACCTTCCCCAAAAGGCCAAGAACAAGTAAATGGACGCGGAAACGGCGGTGGAGGCGGCGAAGCAGGGCTCGACGCTTGTGCTACTGGACGTGCCTCAGTACACCCTCATCGGCATCGATACTCAGATGGTCTCTGTAGGCCCCGCCTTCAAAGGCATCAAGATGATCCCTCCCGGTCCTCATTTCGTCTCCTATTCCTCATCCACCAGGTACTAGTACTACTCTCTCTTTTTTTCATTGCTCTGCTCTTTCATCCACTTGGAAACATCATTCACTAATATTTTCATCTCAGAGACGGCAAGGATTTCTCACCCGTTACCGGCTTCTTCATTTTTTCCGGGCCATCTGAGGTAATCGTACGCAAGTGGGATGCACAAGAGGAGCGGCTTGTCAAGTTACCACAAGATGAGGTTTGTCTTTATGTTCTCTTGTGCTAAGGTCCAACAAATTACACCAAACAACTCTCTTAACACTTCAAATATATCATGGTTGTGTTTAAGTTGTTTTATAAACTTTAAAGTGGATTTAAGTTTTGTTAAAAGGATTGTTTTCCGGTCTTTCAATTTCTGCTATTTTTTTTGTCATGAAGGAAGAGAGATATTGCTGTGCAGTTAGAAATTGGGAGTTTGACAGATTTCTTGGTCCTTATAATCTAAGCCAGTATGGAGATTGGAAACGATTATCTAGCTACATTACAAAGACCATCATTGAACGGATAGGTATGCATAATTCACAACCTTAACGTCTCTACATATAAATATGTTCCTTCTTTTTCAATCACTGACGATATTTCCTTCAACTTCAAGTTATTGCTTGTGTTTTGTGTATCAAATACATCTGATGTGTCAACTTGACTTTGAATGATAGAAAGATTCATAGACATGTAGCTCCTGGGAACTGTTGTGAAGATTTTCTCTCGTTAGGCATCCGTTGACAATGTCATGAGAAACAAATTCAGACTACTTGTAGTTGATAGTGAGATATTAAGTGGTTGAAGGTTCCAGTCTTCATCTGTCTAAGTGAAAACACTAGGTTTCTTTTCCCCTAATCTTGATATTGTCCTGGGGAATGAGGGAAACAATTCGGGGTTTGGGAGGATAGGGTGGTGTCCCTCTTTGAAGATTAGCAAACTCTGGGATTATATCCTTCAAATTAATGTCCTGTGTCTCTTCCTTTCCAATCAATTGGAATTTTAGTATTAATAGAGGTTTGATCATTTTTAAAAGGATTAAAAAAATTATGATAAATTCTTTAATGATTTTGAAAGTCCCCTTGAAGTATGCAAGACTGGTTAAGGAGCTGGGGTCTTGATTTTAGTTTTGCCATGTGTGGAAGTTTTACTTAGCATGTTGACTAATGAATTCTTTCATTTCTAATTTCATGTCTCATGATTTAGAAGGCTATAGTTTAGATGTGGGTTAGGATTTGTATGAGAAAGGCTAATTTTTGCTGTCCTCTCATCGGTCTCTTATCTACGTAAAGAGGTCAAGAATATCCATCGTCTGTTACTGCATTGCTCTCTGCTTTATATCTTCTGCACAAGTTCTTTGAGGAAAGCTTGTTGTGAGTGATTCTGGAGTTATGTTCAACCTTAAGCTTAACTTCATTAAACTTTCTTCTCTGAATCTCATTATTCAAGACATTCTCAGAGACTGGATTGTAACCCAAGGTCTATCTCTTAATCATAAACCTAAGTGAACCGCAATCAGCATGTATCCTCCTACTCCACCTCTAACTAGAGACTATATCGACAATTTCCAGCTTGGTCCTATTGTGGTTAGCGCCCTAGGATCTTTTCTGGTCTTTACCGGTACTTTACGACTTAAGCAAAGTAGATAGATGAACTTGAAGATAGAAACACAGCACACAACAATTTTATAGTGGTTCAGCCAAAAACCTTGGCCTACGTCCACTTTGTGATCTCTCTTGAGAGATCACTAGCACTATGGAAAAAAACAACCTGATTACAAGTGCTTATTGAAATCCCTACGCTAATCCCCAACTCTCTGCTAGATCTCTGTATCACCCTTTGCTCTTGGTTTTATGTGCTCTCTATCTTAACCTTAGTAACAGATCTTGAAAGATTACTTTCCTAGAACTTATAGAAAAAACCTCTTTCCTTTCTGAACTTGGATTTGCTTACTGAATCCAAACTTCCAAATCATATCAACGAGCCAAAACACAACAGGTCCAAATAGATCTCAGACAATATCCAATGATACAGAAGAGCAAGATGATATCTAAAGCTGTTGAGAAGATGAGATCTGAGATAGGATACTTGAAGAAATATACATGTTAGCTAGAGTAAAGCTATCAATTTCGTTTTGTGGTACAAGTACATTTTGCTCTTTTTTGTTAAGAAAAAGAGAGGAATTATTTTTTCCTTGGCTCAAATAGGGTGACGATTGTGTGTTTAGGTCCCATGAGCATATTTCTTTGGTTCTGTCTTGGGAAGCTACTGTATCCCAAAATCATACCCTATTCATCTGGATTGATGGTTCTATTAGACGGACAAGTTATTACCATTCTATGTACTGTTCTCTTTTTGTTAATAGAAATGTTTCGATAGAAAAATAGATGACTTGTTCTCGTAGATGGATAACTTATGTACCGTTCTACGTATTGTTCTCTCTTCGTAAATAGAGCTGTTTCTGATAAAAAGAAAAATAGATGATTCCAATTATGGATCTGATTATTGTTTCGGCCCATTAGTGGTTGGTCTTAAACTCACTTTTGGATTTATTGCGTTTTATTTTACCGAGTGCTAATTAAGTAATGAACTAGTTTTGTGATTTCATTGTAGAAACAAGGTGTTTAGATTACTCTCTAAATTTCATTACAATGTCAATGTGCGTGCTTCATATCCTGACAACCTTTACATTTTGTATGTTTGGTGTTTTTATAGAACCCATTGGAGGAGAAATTACTGTTGCCTCAGAATCTGCCCTGCATAAATCCACTCCTAAAACAGCCAAGGAGAATGCTCTAGATGAGCAGTTAAAGGCTAGCAGGTTCTCAACAGCCAGTGATACGTCTAATGCTAGAGGATGCTACTACACATCAATTCCACATGTGATCAAACACAAAGGAATCGATGTCCAGCAGCTTACTTCTTTGAATCTTGACAAGGTCTCCTCTCTGTAGTAAAATCATCGATTTTTTTCCCTTTAATTTTCTGTTGAGCATGTTTGTCCAATTTACTTTCACTAATTTTTTTTTCCTTTATCTGGTCTCCCAATTACTGATTGGTTCAGACACATTTGTTAGAAAGTGTACTACAAAAAGATTATGGAGGTTCTGAGGATATGCTTCTTGGGGAGCTGCAATATGCCTTTGTTGCATTTTTGGTAAGTGCAGAATGCATACGGATAAATTCGGTCATCGTTTCTATTACTTGCTATTATCAGGTTGTTAACGTATTTAAACATATGCAGATGGGGCAATCACTTGAAGCCTTTCTACAGTGGAAAGCACTGGTCAATCTTTTATTTGGATGTACTGAAGCTGTAAGTATTGGTTTAAGTTCCACGTTTCACTTTACTTGTCTTTCAATTCAATGATACAAACCAACATAAAAAGTAGGGTTGTTTCTTTTAGGATAAATAGGCAAGACAAGTTCTGCACAAGATTTATGTATTTTATGAAACCTATGTTCACAACAGATAATTTTCTCTATAGGGGTAGATAAACTTTTCAAAGATAGTAAAGTTCCAAACCTCCTCACAATCCATGTAGACACTCGTGTTTTCCCATAGTACACTCAACGAAGAATGAAAATAAGTTTCTATTTCTTTTTTTTCTTTTTTTATTTCCACCCCATCCATCTCTGAAAACAAGGATAACTTTACATGTTACATGCCAAGTCAAGATGAACGACTCTAATAAAGTAATGTAGTTAGCACCCTTTTTTTATATTCTCTTGCCTCAAAAGATTGAGCAGAAAGTCTATTGGCAGGCCAGTAATTGTCCAAAAAATGGCTTTAATCTTGGTTTTCCCTAAAGAAATCATTTTTTCGGTCCTACTCTATATTTTGTTCTCTGCAAATTTTTTATGAATTTGTATTTTCCTAAGGGGCACCCAATATTTCTGACTGATTTGTTGTTAAGCAAGTGGTGGCGTGTTTGGTTTTAGGAAGAGAATAAAAGTAGCCAACCAAAGAAATACTCACACTAAAAGCATCTTGGTTCCTTTTTCAATAGTGTCAAATAAGTAATGTTTTCTTTCAATAAAATCAAATTGTTTTCTCTTCGCCTTCTGCACTCTGCAGTTCTGTTGTATATGCATTTGATCACTTACATAATTAAAAGATATACATGTTTACCCGTCTTTTTAAAAACATTGTTAAATGTGAAATTAGCATAGAGATTTTCCGTTGATTCTTACATCACATGAAAGTAACACAATACATTATATTTAACCAAGTCTATATAATGATATCTAGATTTAAGTATCTAACAATTCTGTTATATTTTTAATGCAGCCTTTCCATACAAGGAGTCGGCTATTTGTAAAGGTAATGTAAACAGGTGTTCCATTTATAGCTTGCTGTGTAATTGATTTTTGAGCTGTCTTAGAGAAGTCTTATCTGTCTAGACTGATTTATGCATCATCGGATATACATACTACCTTTTCTGTTTCTCTGCTCTTTTGATTTATTTTCCTTATAACCTCAAAAGTAGGTTACGTCCTTTGGTAAATTTCATGAAAAGATCTGATAGAGCCACATTATTTCACTGGATAGAATTCTAATCAAGAACCAGAGCACAATTGATAGGTTTAGGATAGGTGAAGGGTATCTTGGTGGAGGAAAAGTTGATTGGATAAATATGATAGTTTCTTTCCAAAATTTATTCTAGTGATAGAATATCTAGCATAGGTGGAGGTTTTGGATTGGAGCCAGATCCACGGTGGTAGGCCAATAAATCTTTCCGAGAGGATAATAGGAGGAGTTGCCGACTCCTTTTCTTGGAACGCTTAAATTGAAGCTAAAGCTTCTGGGCCTATTAGGTTGTCACTGTATTTGTTCAACAACTGGGATATCATGAATGGGATGGAAGTCGTAGTTGGTTTCAACAGAACGGTGATAAATGCAATACGAAGTGGACTGCTATCTACCTTATTCCAAAAGGTTTGTGGTGAGTTAAGGATTTGAGGCCTAAGTTAGACTTCTAGTGCATATGTAAAGTTGCCAATGATGTTGCCCATCTAAATTAGAGATATATGTGGAGGAGATACACAATTGCACAAAGACTATAACTTTCACGAAACACTGATAGCTTACAAAGTTGTTGGCAAGGCAAGGAAGAAGAAACAAGAGGGTTGGTATTGCATGATACATTTTGATGTATTAAACTTTATATAGTTTAAAGTTAAGGTTTAGGGGACGATAAGGGTTAAGGAAAGGGGAAATGTTTATAGTTAGTGACAAATTACTACAGAAGTTCTTATAATGTTTTTAGCAGCTGATTTAGGGTTCCTTGTGTATTTTAGTAGGAGTTCTCCATTTTCATATATATTCTTATCAAATCTTTCCTTTTCTCCTGAAAGTAAAATAAAACATTCTAGTTTTATATCACTTTCAGATAAGATAGCACGTTCTGAAAGTTTTTATGTAATCTCACTTTAATTCCTGTACACGACACATAACAGAAGTGTCTCTCCTACTGCGCCCGCCCCCCCCCCCCCCCCCCCCCCCCCCTCCCCCCCCCTCCCCCTCCTTCTTTATCTGCTCTGATAATTAGCTTCTGATATCACAGTTCATTAAAGTCATCTACTATCAACTAAAACATGCGCTTAAGAAGGACTGCACGGAGACAAGCGGTGCATCAGCCTTGTTAGATGATTCATGGTTTTCTGCTGATAGCTTTTTATATCATCTTTTTAAGGTAGTGAGATCACTCCATCATCTTTGTGCTTTGTGCTTGATTCTGCTGTTATCATTCTTTTTATTTCTAAGGCGACAGTAGGTAAATCCATCAAGTTGATTCATGTTTATGTATCTCTATGCTATCAGTTCATTTTTGTAAAGAGAATGAACGAAAACTCGCTGTGTAGTCATGTCAGGTAAGGAAACCTTGGGTTATTACAACCTTTTTGACTAACTTCTGAAATGGGATTCCAGGAATTCTTTTTACTTCTGCAAGATGCCTCAGTTGTTGATGGAGATCTTCTTTCATGGGTATTGACTCTAAACCTTGGGTGTTTCATGAAATATTTATTCTATCTAGAAAAAGGGTAATCAGGAGTCTGTTGTTATTAATCTATGATGTTATCATCTTATATTTTATCCCAATTTCCTATTGCCATTGGATGTGTCATCATAAGCATAGTCACTTGCGAGAATCATTTATTTCATGATATGAAATTATGGTGTATTATGATGATAAGGTAGTTCAGTTTCTGCCTACAGAAGTGGTATTATTACATTGGTGGTATGGTTTTGGGGCATGGGTAACATCTTGGAGTTTATGGTACTGAGCTCTATATTCTTCTCTCTCTCCTTTTTATGTTTTTCTATATCCTGCATTGGCAGGCAGGATAACTGTCCAAACCTTTGATATTAGTATTGTTCAGTGTGTGTTCCCTAATATTAGTATACCCACACTTGATTTCTGCTGCAACTGGTCGTTTATATGGCAGTACAAGTCGTGTATTTACTTGGTTTAGAAATTATGATTGCTCTTCTGGTGCTTATGGCCTCAGATTCTCAGTATTTTTCAGCCAGCCTATATAATCATTTGGTTCTTTCATCACTTAATCACCCCTGAGTGGCTGCATATGACCTGCTGCATTTTATATCAAACTTGGTCCATAACTACTCGGAGATTTATTTGATGAGAGAGTGACTTCAAATTTCTATAGTTTTTGCTTGTCTTTGTTGGACTAGACATGTGGATAGAAAATACTAATTGCTTTACTCTTATTTTGAAAGACAAGAAAACTCAAGGCCTTGCTTGAAAGCAATTTTGGATGGGAATTCGTGCAGAACAGTGCAGTTGATGGGATACACTTTGAAGAGGATGATGAGGTCAGTGTTTGTTTGTATTCAAGTTTGATCTTTGTTGGGTTTTCCATTTCTTCTTTCAGTCACTGACATCCAAATTTGCAGTTTGCTCCTGTTGTTGTGATGTTGGATGACCCAAATTCGACTGAAGTACCATGATTCTAAATGTTAACATTCAACATCTGCTATCCTGTGGTTGAGATGAGTTCGACTGAAGCCCCAGTAGATATTAGACTTTAATTTACTGTGATCCCTCTTTATATAACCAACAGTATAGTCGAGTTAAAATTCCCATGTAAAGTGGCTAGTTCCTAGATGTTACAGTAGTGGTGTTAGTGTTTTACCACATTTTTCAGAGATTATTTAATGACGTTAAGAATGGTCACTGGATAGGTTAATGTAGATGTCTTTGTATAGGCATGTGATAAGTTTAATACATAGGCATTTTGAGAGTAAGAATTTGGTGTCTCGGATTCTACCCATCATTTACGTTACAAAATTGACAGTATCCACCACAAGTCTTCCTTTTTCACTGCAAAGAATTGTGTGCTCTCTCTCTCTCTCTGTAAAGCACCCAGAACAAACAAACGATTCCATTGATGGCAAGGTGGTTGCAGGCTGCTTGTAGTCGGTGTTACGATGTTTTGGTTCTGATTGTGGTGGAGGCCCTGGCTAGTAGATTGACTAGCGTGTCAGCTAGTGGAGGAGAGCGGTCTAGCTCCGGTTCTTTGAGTCCGACTGCGTCCAGTTAGTCCAGGTTATCCAAGCTGTTGAAGGAGATGATACTTCTGATTTTCAGTAGAACCTGTTCATGATATTTCTTAGTCAAATTCTGTTTTGGACGGTTTTTTTTTTTTTCCTCATGTTATAGGCAGAAGGGCAAGTTTCTTGGTGTGTTAGACTGTAAGAGTCATTCATCACTTTGGTTTACCTAAGGGCCTCTCTCTTTTTGGGGAGCCATACGGCCTTGTGACACCAATTTAGTACCCCGAATATTACACTTCTAAGAACTTTTAGTGCATGCCAAATCAAATATAAAGATACGGAGGTGGTTTATGAATTTTGAATAAATCTATGGGTTAAGATAAGAGGTTGAAGTAAGGAATTCAAACTTTTAATGATGACTGCATGCGGTTTTAATGGTGTCAAATGTCTACTTTTAAGAGATATTGTTGTCTCATATCTTTATTTTTATTTTTTTTTCCTTTCACTCAAGAAATATCATTTTTTCAGCCACCCACTGCAGTCATCATCCACCGATCTCTGAGGGAGGTGATATTTTAATGAACTTTTTTTTGCCCTTTTTGAGAATCTAAAAAGACAAAAATGGCCATGAATTAGCATACCAAACAGTAGATTTTACGCCGTTAGTTTGGAATTCTTGAGGGACCAATATGATGGTTATTAAAAGTGAGATACCAAACTGATGAATTGGCTCTATTTGAGGTATTATTTGTAAAATTTCCTCTAAAAAGTAAAAAATAAAAATAACAATTCCATTTAAGTTGGTGGTTGCCGGTTGGATGACTTGGATCCTAAACCCTCAAGCCTCTTTCCGTTTCGTCTTCATAAGTTGTTCCTCGTTACCTTGTTCTCCAGTTGGGACCTGCAATTTCATCGTATGGCTTGGAGGCTTCGTTCCCTCTTTTCCCTTAATTCTTGTCTCTGCAAAGTCCCAAAACCCCAGATTCTTCCGAGGTCAGTCTTCCCCTCACTCTGCTCTTTTTAAATAGATTGCACAACTGTGGATGCAAACCCAGTCAGTCTTCCCCAGATTCTTCTGTCCAGTTATATGTATGTATATATACATATAAAACCAACTAGGATCGTGCTTTTGTTTTCTGCATTCAAAACTTATATCTGTTTGTAATCATCTAAGTTGTGTAATAGTATGCAGTTCTCGTTATAAAGGAAAATTAAAATTAACTGTTTCCTCTTTCAGATTGGAGTATCCGTCTGATTCTGCTTTAAGCACATCAGCAACTCACTATGGGTTTCGTCCATGTTTTCAAGGTTAACTTCCATTCCTTCAAACTAATGCTTTGCATATTTGTGTCATATGTACTGTGTCTTACGTATTACTCCCCACAAGTTGATCTTCACTCCAAGTTAATACTTGGTCATTTCCTCGTATCTTCAAGGTTTAATTTCATTGTAAAACTATGCACTATAATATCGACAAAAAGGTCTGTCTCTCATTCTCTTCTACCTTTTATTTTCCTTCTGTTTTGCGTCCTCTCATATTTAGGTTATTGCATAGAACCTTTTTATTTCCATTTCAACTTCATTATCTGGATTCTGTCTCCAATACAAAAAAGGGCCATCTGATATTCACTTGGCTTCCTTGACTATGCATTTTGGATTGGTGTCATCAGCAAATCTTTAGCTTGAGGACTCATTCCATTAGCCTGAGTTTACAAGAAACAATGAAAAAAGAATTTTAGTTTTACACTCTCATTTTATAATTACAACTATTTGTTTCACAGATGAATTTGAGTTATGTTGGAATCTTGAACTCTGAATTTGCTGATGTGGTACATCTTTACTGTTGGAGGAGAAAAAAATAACTGTAATTGACTTTTGCGATGGAAACTAATTCCTTGCTTCATCACTATCGAATAAGAAACATAATGACACACCATTCATATTTAGTTTTCAAACTATATATAGGGATTTTCTGCAACTGCCTAGTTGAAGAAAAAATTAGCTTCCTTTGCTGGAAAGTATGAACAAAATTTAAGAGATAGCTTTATACGACATGCACTTGATTTATGTGCCTGATACCTGTGACTATTGCATGCTGTAGCTTCACGATCATATGCTCGTGGTAATCATAAGTATTATGATCTTTTTGGGAATGGAAAACCTGGTGACAAGGATTTAAGGAAAGCCTGGAACAAAGAAACTAAAGAAGATGATTGCTTATGGACAGGCAGTGAAGATGAGAAAGATGACGGAAAGGATGACAAGAGTCATCTGGAAGAAGAGATCCGAAAAGTTAAACAGCAGGCAAGGGAGCACTCTGACCTAATCGATGCCGATGATAGTGATGAGTTGAGAAGTGTTTGGTCTGGAAGTGATGAGGAGAAGTCTCTGTGGACTGGTAGTGAAGGTGATGAAGATGATGATATTCCTACTGAAGCCTACCCAAATGAAAAAAGTGACAAATACATAGATAAGCTGTTTGAATTTGAGGAAACATCGAAGTATCGGACAATCTCAGAATTACTAAAAGCAGAACAAGAACCAGAGGAGCTTTCCCCTGGAAAGCAAGCCAGGAAAATTGCAGTTGAGAATGCATTGAGAAAGTTGAAGAAAGGGCCGGACGGGAGATATGTTAATGTATGGGAAGTCATGAGTGACCTAGATATATTAATAGGAGCATTTGAAAATATAGTTTCAGGACCAGAATATGCAGAGCTGAGACAAGGGGGGCCTAAGAAATTAAATTTGCAGTTCTTCAAGGATATACAAGCGCGCATGAGAGATCCAAATTATAAGTTCTCGCCCGAGTTGAAGCTGAAACCAAAGAGCAAATTAGTTCCGAAAAAGAGATGGCAGAAGACACAGTCTAGGCGGAGGAAAGCACAAAAGCGCTAAAGTCTCCCTCTTTAACACCAAACAACTGTAGATAGTTGAATTATAACACGTGTGTAAGTTCTCGTGTCTTTTTTTTTAATTGAATGCTTGTTGTGGTTGTTAGGAATAGGATGTGGACTCTCTTCCTTCAAATAGAACCCAAAAAGAAATGTAGAACAAATCTTTCAAGGCTTTTATTTGTCATTGTTGATATTCACACGTGTGTGGTATGAGTAATAAGAAGAAAGGCAACCATTAAATCCTTTCCTGCACTTCTCTTGGACGATGGCTGCTAGGATTTGCTTAGTGCATCCTACTTGTGGGCTCTTTTCATTGAGCTTTGCCTCTCTTCTTCACTGAACTAAATGGGGTATGGTTTTCGTTTGGTGACTGCCTTGAGGGTCATATGCCGGTACTGATGCTACCACGGGTACTCAAGTTATTCTATGTTTGAGAATTTGGCACTTCTGTTAACCTTTCAGTTAAATATGAGGACAAAATTGACATTTACGTGCTATTTATAAATCTAAACGTGTTATTTACAAAACTCGTGTTTTTCATGTTTAGATTTATAAATAGCATCTAAATGTCAATTTTGCCTTCATATTTAACTGAAACGTTAACGAAAGTGTCAAACTATCAAACATAGCATAACTTGAGGTATCAAAATATCATCTTTTAAATGTCACGTACCAAACTGTCCAATTGATCATACGTCAGATACTATATGAGGAATTTACTCTTAATTTAATTTGTATAAGTTTAGTTTGGTAAATTAAACAATAAAAATAATTCGTCCTTATTATAGCTAAAAATTAATGTTGGATTGTTTTTGTGTTTCAAATCTTTTTAAAGCAAGTATATCTGTATATGTGGTTTGCATAAGAAATTTAGGTAGCGTTCTGTAATGTTTTTATACTTGTATTTTTATTTTTGAAAATAAAAATCAGATAAAAATGTGTTCAGTTAGACATTTTTGAAAACATGGAAAATAAAAAATAAAAATATCATCAACTTTTACACAGAAAAACTGAAAACATCAATTTGACTCTTTTATTTTCCTAGTTCAGAAATTTTTTCATAATAAATTACCGAATACATTTCCAAAATAATTTTTTCATTTTTATTTTTAAAAACATTTTAAAAATACCAACAAAAATAAAATAAAAAACTGGACGCCTAAATTACTCTAAGATCCCCGTCGAAAGGCTCAGAATTACAAGCATTTTGACTTTGAAGCATTTTGAGGAAGAGAAAGAGAACGGGAGATACTACGGCGACGATGGTCTAGGGTTTCTTCTTCTGTAAGCAAAGAGTAGAAGCAGCTCCGCTATGGCCCCCAAATTGCTTCTGCTGCTATTGGCGTTGAGCTTTCAGCTTCATTTGTCTTTCTCCGGTGACCGCTTTCTCTCTCTCATATCCTTCTGCAATTTCTGATTTCTTGCTCCGTTTGCTTTCTTAGAAACATTTCTTGATCAAAAGGAATCTTGTTTCGTTGTTGCTTTGTTGAATTGTAATGTCAGCACGACTTGAGTAGCTTATTGATTCATATCATTTCAAGGATTTATGCAATCGTATCAATTCCAATCGCTGAGAATTGTCACCGGTTTCTATGTTTCTTAGGTTGTAGAAAGAGATAGGTTAATGTTTGGTAAAAACAATTAGAATTTTAATGATGAAATTTGAATGGGTGTGGACTGGTTTTCGATAAATCAGTTAGCTAAAAGTCCTGGCAGCAGCAGAAATAAATCCTTCGGTGTTTCTTTGATGAATAACTTAGGAGAAAGGCTTTTTTTTTTTTTAAAATCCAAAACAGATCAGACAAGGAAGATAGAACTACTGTTATTCAGGATCTTTTACCGTTTACCTGTCAAATTCAGCACAGAGAAGCAAATTGAAAACAAAGGAAAGGGTTGTATCTGACAGAATACATTAGGTGCCAGAGAGGAGTATAATAATTTTCCCTCCATTTTCCTGCTTAAGAATCGATAAACTAGTGAACTTCTTAGCGCGTCTTGTTTGGAGTACACAAACTGTAAATTGTTGTTCTGGGTTACCACAGACTTGCTGAGTTTCTGATTTGATCATTAGGAAGGACGTCTCTTATGACCATTTCTGGGTTTTTAATTCTGCCCTTTGGTCTTACTTTGTCCTTTTCTGAAGGCATTTGCACTCTATTTATACTACTATGTTTTTTTTTCTTTTTCTTTTGTCTCCTGTGTAAAGCAGAAGTGTATAGGGTTCATTAATTTATTTTGAATGATTTTTTTATTGTTTTTTCATTTTATATATTTCAGGAGAGACTAGCATGATGGAGTCAGTTCCTGATCTCCAGAGTTCTATGTATATGATGCTTGACGGATATCCTTGTGTTCGACTACTCAATCTTTCTGGGGAGATTGGTTGTTCGAGTAGGTTCTTTCTGGTCCTTATTTTTTAATCATAGTTCATTTACTTGGTTTTAACATGTAATCAGATATCCTTCTAACGAACCTCTCATGTAATTTTCTCCTTTTGTTTATATTCCAGATCCTGGAAGAGAGAAGGTTGTTGCTCCAATTATCAGACTGAATAAATCCAATGAGCTATCTCAGTTATCTGCAGTTTTGCTTGCAGTGGATGAAATTGAAAGCTTTTTTGCCAGGCATGTATATAAGCTTCGTATATGTATATAAAATTTCACTTTTGCCAGTTGGATATTCTGCTTCACTCATTCAGTCTCTTGTTGAACCATGGTGTTCTGTAGTATCTCTTATACCTAATAACTATGATTATTTATTTATTTATTTATGCATTTTTTTAAGATAAAGGCTTTTATGTACTACTGTATATCCTTGACTACATTGATAGGTAAATTGTGACTGGAAAGCAGTTGCTAAGTAATCGAAAATTCACCTCATATAGTAGAACGAAAAGAATTTTTGTAAAGATTCTTTTTGAGATTAATATTTCAGTTCTAGATCTCTTAAGAACTAAATGAATTTTGGTTGAGCCAAGCTAGTGGCATGCAGTTTCTCTGTCTTCATACACACATGCATTAAATCAGTAAGTCCCAAGTATTACTGTCCCTGTTGGTAGAGACTATTAGCTGATACAAACTGCTAGATGGTAAGTGAACCCAACAATGATTCTGCCTTTTCAAGTACTAAATAAGGATTAGGCCAATGACTTGATATTCTACTAATTTCTGTGTACATAAACATTGTTGAATCATAAAGTTTTAAAGAGATTTTGTGAGGTAGAAAGGCCCATGTACCGTCTAGTCGCTCCTAGTGGAATACGGATGTATTTTTTTAAGCAATATGAATTATAATATCTTTATGTTGTGATTTGTGGTGGAATTAACTATTCTTTTACTTATATACAATCATTTCTTAGCTTTACAATGTAGGCCATGATCTACCATGCGTCACTGTTTCTGGGTTTCTTTATAAATGTAAAAAGTTTATGTTGTTCTGTATTGGTGTCAATTTATAACTGATACCTGAGGATGATGCGTTTCATTAATTTTTTTTGTTCCTTCTGTTATTACTCTTCGAACTTGAACCATGCTTACTAAGAAGATATCTGCCTGTTGCAGAATATTGAATGATACGACGTTTGCTAGCAACATTGCTGGTGTATTGGTTGAATCAGAGCCTGATATTCAAAATAAGTTAGAAGGTAAAGTGCAATTATCTACTAGGTAACAATTTATAATGTTCTGCAGGAAGTTTTGTTGGCAGTTCGGTTGAACCTAAGCTCTATTAACAGCATGAAGCCACTTAATTCCACATCATTTTCCCCTTTATCTCTTACAAAGATAAGGTCGGATAACCCTCAGGGTTCTGCTTCTGACAGTGACATTTCTTCTTGTGTGTAGGATTCTCTCCAGCTTTGAAGTTCCCACAATCAAATTTTGCTCCTTACAGAAGCATCAACTATGAATGGAACCCAATTGTGAGTTGCTAACTAGATGAATACTTTTATTTGAACTATCTTGAAATCAATAATTTGACAATGATAACGTCCTATACCAAAGTGCTTGACTTGTTTCTCCATCATGTATGCATATATTTTGTTGATGATAATTATTAAAAAAAAGAAAAAAGATATCAAGATGAAACCATCTCCAAAGATGTAGTCTTTGAATATTTATTATTTTAACGAAGTCTAATTCAAGAGATTAGAATTTATAATATTTGGTAGGATGCCTATGTTTCGGTTTAATTTTCTGACAAAGTGAGGCCTTGAATTTCATTATTGGCAGGGAACTGGTATAATGTGGAACACGTATAACTTTCCTGTATTCTTACTCTCCAAGAGTAGCACATTGACCTTGCAGCAGGTAATTTAAGTTCTTAATATTCTTTTATAAATGTAAGATGGCTGGATATTTCTTTACCATGACATGTATGATGCCGTCTCCGGGCTGGGCCCTGATGACTATATTAACAGATACAGCTAGCTGTCTTTACAGCTGTGACTTAATGGGGTTAAATAAATTCTAAGAGACCAGAAAGTTTTACCCAGATAATCTTTTAAATCTCTTCTAAATCCTGAGAGGAACCATTATTTGTATTAGATAAACTGTGTTTTAAATCTCTGGAATGGTTGGCTACCCATTCAAAGATTCACTGTGTGAAACTGCTAGATACAAGTGTAGTTACTATCTGCGGCAAACTGCTACATGCAGTTCTCTTATCCTTGACGTAATACAAAGTGGTATTTTTAATTTAATATACGGAGTGCACTCAAGAAAACTATTGGCTGATATAAGGGTGTAAGCTCCCACCTTTAGAGTTTTGGCAAGAAACAATTCTAGTGGGATTGGAAACCTATTTGTATTTCTGTTGCTGCAAAGGTATATCTATTGGTGCAGTAGCAACTGCAATAATGTGACGGTGTAACACTTAAACCGGGTGGTTCAACTTTCTCTTCAAGCAGATTTTTCAGCTGCAAATGTTTGCACCATATGATGCGAAATCCTATGCATTTTTTTTTCTATTGCTTGTCATAGGAAATTCGTGCACTTAAGGCTGCCGGACACTTTATTACCTGGACCACAAAACTAACCATATTGGTACCAGGACTTGAAAATGCCACTCCCTATTGTTCCTCTGTCTATTTGCTGTAAAAACATTTTCTATAAATATGGGGCTGAAATAGGCATTGCACACATTTTTGGATAAATTGGCTTGTGCAAACCCCTATCCTCTGATGGTATTGATAGTTCTTCCCTCGCTCCCATCAAAAACAGTTATAGAAATAGAAGCTTCCTATGCTGTTCTCCTTCCCTCATACAGTATGATTGATTCTCTAGTTTTGTATTATCATTTGATGATGTGATCTCATTTTTCCTCCTTCCCTCAAGTTTCATCCTTCTGGTATGCTTTAGAGACTCAGGCTGGTGGGTTTGAAGCAGATGAAAGAATTTACAAACTGGAAACCTCTGGCTCCATCTCATGCTCCACAGATTTGGTTTTACAAATCACAAATAAACACTTCACCTCCTAGAAGTGACATGATTTTACCCCTGAAAAATGGGGCAGATGTGATTCATTCATTTGACAGACACTAGATGATTGCACCTTAGTAAATGTTTTCTGAGTCTTATTGTCGTGTTACCTTTCTGGTCTAGGTACTTGAGCATCTACTGACCTTAGTTCAAATAAGATTCAATTAATTTCTGCTGTAGTTTCCTTTTCTAAGTAAGTTAAGATTGTAATACTGTGAACCAGCTAGATGAAGATTTAAATTAGATTTCCATTCCTTATGAAATTATGAATTATGACTGATTAAACTAACAATCTCTTCAACTTCTCTCAAGATCATTCTTTTGGTTGGTCTTTTATTTATTCACTGTTGTCATAGGACTATAATTTGAGCAGTTTTTAAGAAATTTAGTGCTGTATGAAAGAGTTTGATGAACTTTTGTTTATACTCTTTTCTTTGAGTGGGATTTATATAAAACCTATAGCTAAAATTATGAAGTGACATATAAGAGTTACCTATACTAGGTATTTGGACTTGGTTCCTGCTAGCTAGGACAAAGGAGGAGATTAACGTGGTTTAACACTTTGATTTATCGTTCACCATTCCCTTATGTCTGACATATTTTCCATTGGATAAAGCAAATTTTGTGTCAGTTACATTACTTTTTACCAAGTCATTAATATTTTCTAAATGCAAACTACTATTTATCTTGAGTTCTTGATAGAATTCTGAGTATTACTTTTTGGGTCCTTTTGAATTTCTATATTTTTGATGTCTCTTATGTTCAGGCTGCCTTAAACAATGAGAAGAGCAAGAAATCTTATACTGCCGATGTTGCTGAGTTTGATTTGGTTATGCAGGTATAATCTATTTCAGCTTGCCTATGATGAACCGCATTTTTTTTATTAGAATGAGATTTTCATAATATCAAAAATTGACCTGTTCTACTTGACTTGGGTTAGACAATGAAAGCTGGCACTCATGATTCAGAATCTTGCTTAGAGGAAAATACATGCCTTCCTTTAGGTGGATACAGGTGAGTTTCACTGGGTTACATTTAAGCATATTAATTGTAATATGACAAACATATCATATATATTTTACTTTAAAATTTGGAAGTCTTCTTTCTCTTTTTTGAAAAACTCTATAATGTATTTATATTGTAAAAATAGGTCTAAACTTCTAGCTATCATTTATTTCTATTATTCTTTGGAGAAACTCACTTTTAAAAACAATTTACAAACAAGTTGATGCAGTTTCATAAAACAATAATAATCAAAATTGAAATTCTTAGTGGAGCCCCTCTCCAATTTACAGTGCTTGGTGACTGTCTACCAGATGCTCTTCAAAGTAGTTGGTGCTGAGTGCACAAGTTTTTGTTTTTGGAAAATTTGATAAGCAACCACCACCAAAGGAATAATATCAGTATTACTTGTCCTTCCATGAGCAATAATCACAACTCAAACATAGCATACCTATTCATGTTGGATAAATATTGTACTACCCATAATCCATAGCACTACGTTAACTAGTTGAAAACAAATTACAACCATCAGTAGCCCACTCACCCCATGGCGTGCTACCAAGTTTATTCAAGTTACCTTATTACCATAATTACTGCTATGGAGTTCACTAATAGAGTTGGTCTTTTACCTATTTGAAGGCAGAAACATACTATTGCTTTTAAGAATTATTATTATTATTATTTTGATTTTTCTGTTAAACTTATTTGCTTTTGGGCTTTTATTTTTTTTTTCTTTCACTGGTTTTGTTTCCAAGTCCCAGTAGCTATCGATCCAAGGCATACAATTTTGACAAAGCAAATGACTTCCAGAGAGTATATCTAGTGCTGGGTTCCCGAAAAAAATTAGTTTACTAACCAAACCAAAAAGGATATTACCATCTGCTTCTTCTTCCTTTTTTTTTTTTTTNTTTTTTTT
>NC_020491.1:21767364-21783096 GCF_000184155.1 Fragaria vesca subsp. vesca
TTTTTTTTTCTTTCTTTTTTGCAATTCTCTTAAGTTCAGATGAAGTATAATTTTTGCATCTTCATAATTAAGGGCAGTGTTTGGTCATCGCTTCCCCCAATCAATATTTCATCAGCAGAACAGTCCAAGCCCATAGTACTTGCAGCAGCATCAATGGATTCGGCATCCTTTTTTCGTGATAAAAACCTTGGTGCTGACTCCCCGATATCTGTAAGTGTATCTTTATTTACTTGTAATGTCTACAATGCCTAAAATGAGCCATACTAAATAATATTACAAACTACTTATAGGGACTGATTTCATTGCTGGCAGCAGTTGATGCACTTTCTAAGGGGGATATTGTGGATGACTTAAATAAACAGGTAAGTTATGAGTATGGTACAAAATCTTGCAGTGTTTGATTTCTCTGTACCAACTTACAGTTTTCAACAATCACGCTGGGGTGTATTTTGCAATTTCCCTTTTAGGATTGCAAATGCCATATATTTCAGTCTTCTGTATGATAGATCATGTAGGGATACCCAAGAGTGCATTTCCTTTCTAAGTATCTCTTCGTGAAAGGTGGGGGACTTGAATCATGTGGGTTGGACTGACCTGTTGGCAGACAACACCACCCTTATTTTTTAAGTCGGAAAACATGGTTTATCTCTATTTTTCCAGCAAAAACATGGTTTTGTCTATAAAATTTGAATAGTGAACCCTTCGATTTTACTGGTAGAGTTGCACCGTGCTTCCAGATTTCCACTTGTACGATAGTACATTCGGAATGCATCTATCATCTGAAGATGGATATGTATTTTTAAGTCGGAATCTTAAGATTGATGTCAGCCATTGGGACTCTCTCTTATAGGATTCTAAACAAATTTGGGAAACGGTTATATACTAGCTCTAGACTACAAAAAAGTTTCTATAAACAATATTTCACTTGTGTCTGTCTAATGCTGCTAATTCCAAGTCTTGTGCTGTGTGTATCTTGTTCCCTTTTTTCATTGTTTTATTATATTCAATGTGTAAGTTGAGCTTTCTTGAGCTCAACTCCTGAGCTGCATTTGTCTCAAACATCAAGTAAGCTAATTATTCATGAGTTAAACTACGTTAGAACTTAAACGTTTTTGTGAAAATTGAACTACAGGCCAAATGCTCTTATTATCTTTGGCCCAGCATATGAGGTCTTTTCTTGTGTAAATAAAAGGTCCATTCTCAGCCAATAGAAACAAAACTATTTTACAGGAAGTAACATGATAATAGGTATTGGTCCTGTGTTTTTTCAAAGAAGTAACAAACAGGATATAACATTTACTGATTGGGGCAGAAGGAATATAATAAGAAGTCATTGAGTGGAACACCCTCAATGCAAATTTTAGAAACGCTTGTATAAAAAGGCAGAACCCTTTGTAGAATTATAGTTTACATCTGTAGGTCTAGTTTAGCGATGCAACACATTCAAGATTCTGTGGTGAATTCATCTAGAGTTTTAAATCTTTATATTAAATTGTTAATACATGGTTCTAGTTGTCTGCCCAGTTGCTATTTCCTTGTGCCTAGAGTCAATTATTGTCAAATTTTTCGCTGTCGTCTGGTCTCCTCATTACTGGCAGTCTTCTTACTGTTGTTTGTCATGTACTTTTGCCATCCTTTTGGTATAGGCATCTGGCCCACTATATGTATTACAATATTTTTAATTTAGGTTTTACGTTCAGTTTTTTCTTTTCAAATCTCTTGAAAATTTGTTGTAATTGTTATTATTATTGTTGTTGTTGTTGTTGTTGTTGTTGTTGTTGTTGTTATTATTATTATTAGGGCATATAACACTAAAATATTATTACTATTATTATTATTATTACTACTTTATAAGTATTATTAATTTTTATTTATACCTTGTATTGCTGTTGCACATGCAGAAATGTCATCTGATCCCTAAAGTTTAATGCAGCTTGTATTTATTGTTTTCACCGGAGAGGCCTGGGGTTACCTTGGCAGCAGGAGATTTTTGCTGGAACTCGATCTGCAGTCTGATGCTGTTAGTGGCCTTAACTACTCATTGATTGAGACGGTGAGTATACTTTGTTCTCTGTATTGTTGAAGTCAAGTACTGTAATTTTGAAAAGAACCATTTTAATACTAAATTAAAATGTTACGCTTTGCCACTCACATGAGACGACAAATGTATAAGATCCTCCTTGCTCAGAAACTTCAAACACATCATGTTGAAAAAAATAAAAAAAAAAATTATTTGAGTTTGTCATTCACCAATCTGTAGTTCTGGCAGAACATCTCATTAATTGTGTGTCATGTTCAATATCCATCCCTCTAATGTTTTGCTCCCTAATTGTCCAAGAGATACTGTGACTTATTGTTACATATGCTTGCTGTTTATGTCAAGTTATACCGTCTATTTGCATACTTTCACATGGATCTTCCTCTGTATCAATGTATGTATATGCTAACTATTGGCAAATTGAGTGCTTTTCTGTAGGTTGTCGAAATTGGTTCCATTGGGAAGGTCCTCAACCAAGAAGCTAAGAACTTCTTCGTTCATACAGCTGGGGTGAGAATTTCGTTATTCAAATTTACGCATATCCTTGTTACTTCTGCAACTGCGCCTGAAATATGTATTTCATTTCAAACTTATCAGTTGCTTATTTAGTCACTTATGTGTATGACTACTTCCAAATATGGGAAGTGTGACGCGCTTCCAGTATGCCATGCTGGATGCATGATGCTCTTTTGGTTGTAAATTTCTGGTGGTAGCGGTTGGTTGTTGTGGCCTTGTGGGTGATCACAATTGTATAATGGTGGAGAATTGGTATAGCCATAACCATCTTAACTTGTGTTAGATTGCCCAAGTGCAGAAGTGACAAGGACCCAACAATCATTCTTGCATTTTCCACCGCACACTACTACCCTATTTTAGTATTTATACATCTAAATTTCAGTTTCTTTTCACGGTATTCTAAGAACGTTAAAACTCCTTTTACAAAAAAAAAAAAAGAAAAAAAAAGAACGTTAAACCCATACTCTTACTGCTTGAAATTAGAAACAAATGAAGATTTTGCTATCTCGTCATTATTTAAATTTTACATTCATTTCACAATCAAGCATACCTGTTATCAAATCATTGCTGCAAATAATTCCAAATACCAAATTCGCTCCTGTGAAGAACTTCTATCCCTCTAAATAACTTCATTAAAGTAGAAGCTCTTGGGAGCATTAAAGAAAGCATCTGTCTGCTGTATTATCTGCAAAGATTGTTTGCATTCAGTATAGCTATATTCTTAATATGTTATGAAGAATATTTTAAGAAAGCATCTGCCTGCTGTATTATCTGCAAAGAGTGTTTGCATTCAGTATAGTTATATTCTTAATATGTTATGTTGTAGACTTCCTCTGCCACAAATGCGACACTAGATGCTTTGAGGACTGCACAAGATTCAGTCAAGTCTGACCATATTGTTGTCTTGTCTGCAAATGCTTCAAATCCTGGGATACCTCCATCTTCCTTGATGGCTTTTCTGAGAAAGGTTTGTTGCACTACATTGTTCGAAATTCTTACCATTGCTACAGTTATTCTTGTACTCTTGTATGTGTATGGTCATAACATGATGCAATATCAAAAGTAAACTACATGATTCTTTGTTATGTGGCTGGGGCACAATTCATCTTGTGTAAAATGTTGGTTCAAATCTTCCCTACGCAATGCTTTGTAATTGACAAGACAAGACCTCGTATAATTTTGTTTTAAGGTTATTTGTATTTAAAATCCCATACATTTTTTTATAAAAGAAATGTGCTTGGTATTGGGGGTCCAGTAATTTATTGAATCAGTAGGTGTTAAAATTTCAGGAAACAGTGTCAAATTTGCAGAAATGAAAGTTTTTTTATGTAAGAAAATAAATAACCTTAGAAGAGAATCCTCTAGTATCAGCTGTTTCTTTCTTTTGGAAATCTTACTTGTGCAATTCAAACAGCATGACGGGAATGCCTAGAAGGAATATTTTTTCTTTATTCTACTTGGAAGTGTTTAATTTCCAAACATATAGAAGGACCACTAAATCAAACAGCATTAGTGCATTCAATATAAAGTATCATGTAGGTGGATCCCATTATTTCCTCTCATCAGTGTGTTTCTTATTTCTTATTTATTTTTTTTATTTCCGAATAGGAGTGTGTTCTTTATGGAGATCTGAATTCTATACTTAAATAAGATTATGATTTTCTTTTTCCTGAGAGAAATGTGAAGAAGAATTTTCTAGTACTAAACTGTTGATTATTTGTATGTCTCATTAAGATGAATACATCTAAAGAGATTAAAACTGAAAGGTATTCCAACATGTTCAAACAATACTGAGGCCTTCCTTTCATTGATGAGTTGGTGAAACTCCAGCAATAACTCCTCTGCTTTTAATAGGACTCTCTAACCTCTGGGGTTGTATTGGAAGACTTTGATACTGTCTTCACAAACAAGTTCTACCACAGTCACCTTGATGATTTATGTGAGTTTTCTCTGCTCTTTTGCTTTTGTGATTGACCATCTCAATACGATCCACTGATCCAGAATCTTATCTTTTTCCCAATCTATGCAGCAAATATAAACTCCTCAGCAATTGTCGCGGCTGCTTCCCTTGTAGCACGCACCCTTTACATTCTTTCCAGTGGCGATAAAAATACAAGCAGTTCTGCTTTAACATCCATCAATGTGAATGTTTCACTGGTTGAAGAACTAATGGGTTGCCTATTAGGCTGTGAGCCAGGTCTTTCTTGTGAGCTGGTAAAAAATTATATAACACCAGCGACTACCTGCCCCAGCAACTATGTTGGCGTTATCCTTGATGAACCTTCATCCACCCCGTATATTGGATATGTTAGTGATATTTCAAGGTTTGTTTGGAACTTCCTGGCTGAAAAAACTTCTATCTCGAAGGAAAATGCTACCTCTGTTTGTTCTAAAGATTGCAATAATGATGGTAAAGTCTGCATCGGAGCAGAGACATATGGAAAGGGAGTCTGTGTCGTCTCCACAACCAGGTATCTCGCTTGCTATGGAGAAAAACCATACTTAATGAATTTTGTTAAGAGTTTGGATCTAGAGATATGACAACATTTGTACATGCTACAAAATTAGAACAATAAGTATAATAACCTTGGATCCACTATCATTTCATAGTTGGCCCCTAGCAGGCAGGTTCTTGTGTTTCCTTTTGTGATAGGTGATAGCTATAGACTAATATGTATATTGCTGATTCAGACTAATTTAAATGCTTGTGGTTCATCATACAGATATGTTCCAGCTTACTCAACACGGTTGAAATTTGGATCTGGATCCTGGACTGTATTGCCTCCAAATAACTCTGATCCCATGGGACTGTTGGATGCCGTTTGGACAGAAAGTAACTGGAATACAATTGGTCTCCGAGTCTATACTGTGCAAAATTCTTCGTTCGATAATATTGTTTTACTTGGGAGCATCGCCATTACAGTCTTGGCTTACCTCGCAATAGTGATTACTAAAGCCTTTTTAACAAAGGCTTTAAAGCGTGATTGACAAAAACAACTTTTGTAATTTGCAGGCTTGCCTATTCTTGCATTTAATAGCTGCATCCTTGCTTATAATCTGTAGGTTCAGTTTTCAACTTTACCCAATGTACCAAATATTGTAGTTGCTCAAGCTAATACTTTACTGTCTTTACCCGAATTTTGCACGGTGTGAACAACATTACATGTGTGAAGTATCCCAGGTGAAAATAGAGAATTCAACTAGAGCTGCGTGGTTTCAATCTCTGTATTGGGATGCCTACATGGAGTTGCAATATGTGCACATAGCATTCCTATGAAAGAAAAGAAGTCTAATATTTAGTAGGAAGGGAACGAAAAACTTCCGACTAGTCTTATGATTCCATGTTGATTGTCGGAGGAACCTCGGCTTGTACGGTACCTGTTCTCTCAGAGCATCTTCAACAGCTTCCTCAAAATTTCTTTAAAATGGGGAAGCAAAAGCTAAAATCTCCAAAAAAATTATGATCAAAATCTAGCAGCTTCTCCATTTTGGAGATTTCAGCATTTAATACAACAATAAAATATAATATATCATCATTAATTATAACAAAAAACATTATATATTTCATTGTAACAATAAACTACCCAATAAAATATTTTATTGTTGTCTTAAATTCGTTGGAGCACGTGAAGAATTTAATTTTGGGGAAGGAAGGCTTTGCTGCAAATTTGGGAAATGAAGACTTCTTTTTCTTCTTCATCCCCATTTTTGGGAATGAGATGGGGAAGCTGTTAGACCTAAAAATAGCTCTATATTCCCTAAAATTGAGAATTTCAAGAAAATGGGGAAGCTGTTGGAGATGCTCTCACAAAGCTAATGGTTTATCTTGTCTTTCTCTGTTCAGATGATCGAGTCAACAACCTTGACAGAAACGTGGTTCTACACATACAAAATACCAACAATTGTATAATCACTCCTATATGGGAAAGGAAACATGAACCCTCTCGAGTCCTGATTGTGGATCATTTACATCTTTTGAGGATGAAAGAGGTACAGTCAGCTTATCGCTTCTCCATTCTTTCAACCATGAGCTGCGCCCGTTCAGGTCGGACTCGACTCGAATCTTCATTTTCTGTCATTAAAAGTTGAAAGGCCGCATAGCTCCATAGCCCGTTTTAGCTTCCAAAACATCCATGTAGGGGTGTAAATGAGCTAGGTCGAGCCGAATACCAAGGTGTTCATGTTCGGCTCTTTTATTTTTATTAAGTTTGAGCAGAGCTTAAGCTTGAAATTTTTCTTTCATGTTCAAGCTCGGCTCGGCTCGGCTCGGCTTGAAATGTTTTTCTTAAGCTTGAGCTGGGCTCAGGTCAGCTTGATTTATTGGACGAATTCGAGTTTTAATCGGCTCATTTAACTTTAAATTAAAAAGATTAAATTTATTGCTATCTCATTTGAATTACTTTCATTTTATAGTGATTGTTAGTGTTTGATTCATATTCTCTTTCAATTGAAGGTGATAATAAGAATTAATGATTTGGAGTTAGAAAAATATAGTTTACTTATAACAAAAAATTTCAACAGTCAAGTTTTAGCAAATGAGTCGAGCCGTCGGTGAGCCGTGACTTAGTTGGTTAAAGATGTTAACGAACAACTTTGAGGTCATGGGTTAAAAGCTCATTGACATATGTAGGGTGTGTGAATATTTAATAAAAGCTTTAAAAAAAACAAAACAAATGATTCGAGTTTTTAACAAGCTCGAGCTAAACAAGCCAAATACATCCTTGTTCAAGCTCGGCTCATTTAACGAGTTAAAAACCGAGCCGAACTCGAGACGAACACGAGCTGCTCAAGCCTACTTACAACCCTACATCCATGAAAAACCACGGTCATGGGCGAGCGATCCTCGGAGTGAAGACTAGCATGGAATCCTTGGTGTGAAGAGGGTTTTTGCACTTGGAATGGTGATCAGAATCGGTTGCCAAAATTGGAGTGTCGAGCATAGTCGAATGGGGTGGGAGAACCGTGCATAGTCAGCCATTAGAGACTTGATGTCGAAGAGACTCCGAGTTGGTGGCCGCGCAATTACACGACAACCTTTGGGTTTGGGATTGGTGACTAGCAGCGGCCTTAGGGTTTGAAGGGGTTTTTTTAAACCCATGAGTTTGACGTTATCACTTAGACTAACTAATCAACTACGCCAAAACCCACCGATAAAAATAAACAACTTAAACGCTACAACTAGTAGTTTGTGAATCAAACTCTCGCGACGCCACTAGACAAAAGACTTTTTGTTAGTAAGTTTCTTTTTCTCCTTTGACCAGAAGAGAAAAGAAAAAAAAAAAAAAAAAACTGCGACATACAGTATTTTGTTGTAGCTGAAACGCAACCACATCGTTGGTAGATAGCTGAGAGAGCGAGCTCCTATAGATCTGGACCTCACTCACTAATCTCATTTGAGACGCGCACCCAATGGGGTTAGGATCGCTTGCTTCCAGGGCCCTACGCCCCAGAGCCGCAAGGCACCTCCTCCACAGGACCATGGTCACCTCCACCCCCGAGCCATCCACCGCCGCCCAGCCCGAGCTCCCTCCCCGTACCCCCGTCGGCGGCGCCCGAGTCCACTTCGCCAACCCCGACGATGCGATCGAGGTTTTCGTGGACGGATACCCCGTCAAAATCCCCAAGGGCATGTCTGTCTTGCAGGCCTGTGAGGTCGCCGGCGTTGACATTCCTAGGTTTTGCTACCACAGCCGGTTGTCCATCGCCGGTAACTGCCGTATGTGTCTCGTCGAGGTTGAGAAGTCTCCCAAGCCCGTCGCCTCTTGCGCCATGCCTGCCATGCCTGGTTTGTCTCTGTCAAATTGCATTTCATTTCATGTTTATAATTTTATGTTGTTTGTTTTGAGTAAATTTGTGTTGAAATTTCCGTGTTAGGTATGAAAATTAAGACCGACACTCCAATTGCCAAGAAGGCTCGCGAAGGAGTGATGGAGTTTTTGTTGATGAATCATCCTTTGGACTGTCCAATTTGTGATCAGGGTGGAGAATGTGATCTCCAGGATCAGTCTATGGCCTTTGGATCTGACCGTGGCCGATTCACTGAAATGAAGAGATCAGTAGTGGACAAGAATCTTGGTCCTTTGGTCAAGACTGTCATGACCCGCTGTATTCAATGTACAAGGTCAGCGTCCCTGTATTCATGTGTTTTTACTATCTGTAGTTGTCCTCAAGCCTTCTGAAATTTCTGGTCTGGCTCTGCGCTAGAATTATTACTTGAACTATTATATGCTACTAATGTTATAAGTTGCAAACTTAGTATATTATTTCATATGAATCGTTCCCAGAGTTCCCATTTTTAAATCAATGGCTTGATCTATATGACAAAGATTTCTCTTTGAATTGCTTCTGCAACTTCTTTGAGTCAATTTTGTTACTAGGACAGATGGCGGATGCTTATTGTCGCATAATGCTAGATTGATTGGGATTGTGCAGGAAGATGATTCTGTTATTCCACTTCATTACTTGTTGATATGTTGTTACTTTATGATACTTATTTTGTGTATCCATCCTAGGAGTATTAAAATATGAAAATATAGTTGGCCTTGTACGTGTGACTTCTCTTCTGTGTATTGTATTCTGTATGTGCTTAAGATGAGGTTATTTTAAACTTAGAACAGTGGAAACCTTTAACTCGTGGGTTTTCATGGAGATGATGTTTAAAACATTTGAACACAACATATATTTTATTACCAATTCAACAGAAGCTCTTGTACCTTTTCTGTTATCAGGCCTCCCAAGTTATTTTGACTACCCTGCTAGGGTTTATTTGAGTTGTTTTCTTTTGCTACTTTCTAAGAAAGAGGTTGCTTTTCTTGGCTTTTGAACACTTGTCAGTGGAATGTAAATATTAGTATGTTATATCAGAAGATAGTTACCATTCATCCTTTGACTTGGACAGTGCTTAAGCAGAAAGAATCTGATGTAGTGGTTTTTTTTTTTGGTTAAACAGGTGCGTCAGGTTTGCAACAGAGGTTGCTGGGGTTCAGGACCTTGGAATGTTAGGCCGTGGAAGTGGAGAGGAAATTGGGACTTATGTTGAAAAGCTTATGACCAGTGAACTTTCGGGAAATGTTATAGATATCTGTCCTGTGGGAGCCCTAACCTCAAAACCATTTGCATTTAAAGCTCGTAATTGGGAGTTAAAGGGAACAGAGACCATTGATGTTACTGATGCTGTTGGATCCAATATTCGAATTGATAGTAGAGGTCCAGAAGTCATGCGCATTGTTCCACGTTTAAATGAGGTATGTGTATTAGCGTATTTTGATGATCAATGCCTAGATGCTTGCTGATACAATTGTGGACAGTCTGGGCCTATCATGATATATAATAACTTGTGAGACATGAGTTACCATTATTATGTGCTTGTAGCATGGTGTGGTATGCCATGATAAAAACTATCTTGTTCCTTAGGTGCCTTTCTTGTGTTGCACCTTCTGTGCTGGATTAAACAAAATGCTTAGATGCTGGAAAAGAAAATGTTTGACAATAAAACAAATTGTTTGGTTCTGTTATTTTTCATCTTGTAATTCTCAAGCTGTATTTAATTTTTAGTAAGATGTTTAATATCCCAACGGATTGTTGCTTTTAGTTTTATTTTTTATCATAAAAAAGAAGAAGAAATAAATCTATTATGACTTCTCTGTAACTGTCTTCTCCAGCTACATTGCCACCTGATATCAAGACTATCATCCCCTTAGTTTAGATAAATATTTGGTCTGTGTGTGCGCGCGCGTATGTGTGTTTTGAGGGTATCTTTTGCATATATGTGGCTTATGTAGATGCGTTGCTTTTCCATTCAGAAATAATTAGCATACTATCTATGCTAAACAAAAATATTTTAAATTTCCATATTGGTAAGTCTGAACCTAGTAATTTGCAGCTTAAAACCTGAGAATATAAAAGTGATCGGTGATTTATATATGAGCTGCTGGAAATTATACAGTCTTTTGTGTCGAGGATGCTGACAAAACTTTTCGAGTTTGGGCTTTAGAGTTCATTTTGGGTGTTGACTTTTGAGGATATCTGTTTTGACTTCGCCTTTAGTCGTTGCTGTTTTAGTGTTTTCTTCTTTGATGCATTTGTGGCATTCTAGTTTCTATCATATTTGCATGCAAGCCATGCAATATCAATCTAAATGAGTGTAAGAATATTGTATTCACTTTGTGGTTGTTCAGACCATTTTTAAGTACTTTTCTTTTATTTAAGTATTTGATTACCACCTGTGTAGGACATAAATGAGGAATGGATATCAGACAAGACTCGATTTTGTTATGACGGTTTGAAGAGGCAAAGATTGAATGACCCTATGATTCGTAGTGCTGATGGACGCTTTAAGCCCGTGAGCTGGCGTGATGCCCTTGCTGTTGTTGCTGAGATGGCTCATAAAGTTAAGCCAGAAGAAATTGTTGGGGTTGCTGGTCAGCTGTCTGATGCCGAGTCCATGATGGCACTAAAAGACTTCTTAAATAAAATGGGGTCTAACAATGTGTGGTGCGAAGGAAATGGTTCCAACCGTGATGCGGATCTTCGATCTGGATATATAATGAACAGTAGCATTGCTGGACTTGAAAAGGCGGATGCTTTTCTATTGGTTGGCACCCAGGTATTATTCTGCAATCCAACTCTAATGATTTCTGTGGTACAGTAATTTTCCACCTGCGATACATGCTTAGTAGGTTGAATGTGTAATTGGGTAGTGGACTAGTAGTTCTTCAGTTATGAGTTGATATATTGTGCTTTAAGTATGCTTATGTTGCTGAACTCGTGCTTTCATTTTACATTACCAGCCAAGAGTAGAAGCTGCTATTGTAAATGCTAGAATCCGGAAGACAGTGTTATCTAACCAAGCCAAGGTTGGGTACGTTGGTCCTGAAGCTGATTTGAATTATGAACACCAGCATCTTGGAACAGGCCCCGATACACTTCTAGAACTTGCTGAGCGTCGCCACCCCTTTTCCTCGGTCCTCTTAAATGCCAAGAACCCTGCCATTATTGTCGGTGCTGGGCTGTTTGAGAGAAAAGACAAGGATGCAATTTTCTCAGCTCTTGAAACCATTGCCAAATATGCGAAGGCTGTAAGGCCTGATTGGAATGGATTTAATGTACTGCTTCTCAAAGCGGCCCAGGCTGCAGCACTTGACCTTGGACTTGTGCCGGAATCTGAAAACAGCATTGAGTCTGCAAAATTTGTTTATCTGATGGGTGCTGATGATGTTAGCTTAGACAGGGTTCCATCTGATGCGTTTGTGGTTTATCAAGGGCATCATGGTGACCGAGGTGTGTATCGTGCTAATGTCATCCTCCCTGCAGCAGCTTTCAGTGAAAAGGAAGGAACATATGTAAATACTGAAGGGTGCTCTCAGCAAACAATGCCTGCAGTTCCAACTGTCGGTGATGCCAGGGATGACTGGAAGATACTCCGCGCTCTATCTGAGGTAGCAGGCGTGAAGCTGCCTTATGATTCAGTTGGGGCCATCCGATCCCGGATAAAGACTGTGGCACCAAACATCTTAAATGTAGACGAGAGAGAACCAGCTACATTTTCATTTTCGATTAAGCCCGAGACCACTCAGAAAATGGATTCGACTCCATTTGGTACTGCTGTTGAGAATTTCTATATGACTGATTCCATCACCAGGGCATCAAAGATAATGGCACAATGCAGTGCATTGTTGTTGAAGAAGTGAGTAGCAACTTTGTTTTGTTTTTGTTGTAATAAAGTTATTCACTCGTTTCCTACTGTCAGAGTTATTCTTCACTGGGATTTTGTAAAGGCCCTGTTTGGCCAGAGCTTCTGGAACATTGGAAGTACTTCCAATAAAACTATCTTAGGTTTGGTCATTGTAATGCAATGTAAACGCATTTTCTGTACAACTGGTTACTGCAAATTGCAGTCTTAGTCTTTGAGATTATTCAATTGCTGTTGCATGGACATCTCTAAGTTCATGCTGGGGAAGAACATAGACCAAAAATTCCCCGACACAAGCAGTTACGTGCACCATTGATCCTGATATGTATCTCTCTGGGCACTCAGATTGAATGACAAGCCAATAGCACCCCACTCAAGGAATGGCCAACCAACATGTTTCAGGTTTGTCCCATCAGCATCGACTCTAGAAATCCCCAATGACGATGGGAAATAAAAGACCACAGCCACCAAAAAGATAGGTCACTTTAAGGCTTCTGTCTTGCTACCATGCACCAAGAGTGCTCTGCATCACATCTGAACTGCTTCTTGCGCCTCAGTCATTTTCTCTTTTGCTCTTTCTTATTTTCTCTAACAAAATTTTGATACAATGTGCTACAACTGGAAAACCCTAATACAACCACTAGTCAGTTGATCAAAATGAAAGGCATTTACAGCTGAAACAGTGTGTGTGTGTGTGTGTCTATATCATTTTCGAAGCTCAAAGCAATATAGTTAACTTGTAATTTTCAGAGTGCCTTTAAATGCGAAGCAATGTTCGGATGGTTGTAAGAGATATCCCAAATTTTTCACACCAAAATACTTAACCTCACCGTAGGTCAGTGTTCCAAGATGAACGCACCTATTAGTATACATGGCAAACCCGTCAGGGTCTGAGCATGGATAATGAAACGAAGTTTGCCCGCAGACCTAACATAAAGTATGCTTTGCTGTTCCAGTACCAATGGCCAAAGCTATAAGTTGTAAGAAACGGTTACTAATCACCCAACAGTTCAATTCTTTCAGAAGAGACAATGGAAAATGGTGCAACTCCAAGCCACAAATCAACCTTAGTAGAAGCTTGCTGTCGCCATCTTACATTCTTGCAATGGCACCCACTGTTACAATCTTAGTGTCGAGGATACTTAGGCAGGGTGTCAGCCTTGTGCCATGCCCAAACAAGGCACGTGCAGATGTCGATGACATGCGCTAGAACGCAAGGCAACTGGTTAGTCCAGGGTGTGCAGCACTTATACACCCTAGGGTGCACAGCTGGTGCGCAGCACTAATGCACCTGAGGGAGTGAGGGTCCATCAAGGGTCAGCAGCACTTATGCCTCACACCTTGCCAGACCCTGGGTGCTAAGGGACTCGCACCCCCTGCTGGACGCTAGGTGCTAAGGGGCATGATGCTAAGAGTATCATGCCCCTTGCAGATTGATGAACCCTGGGGTGCATAAGTGCCACGCACCTTGCTGGACCCTTGATGGACCCTGGGGTGCATAGCATCATGTTCAGCCATATCAGACTCCATGCTTATGATTATAATTCTTGTACCTTAGTAGGTGCAACAGAGCTGCTGCTCATTCTTTAGCACCAGAACAGTTACAGTGAAGAGCTCGCATAGTTGAATCAAAATAGTAGGATATGTGAAAATAGCATTCCAGTTCCTTTTGTGTATCTCCCTTCTTTCGTCTTCGATTTCTTGCATTTTATTACCCTAGAGGCTTGTCAAAGTAGCTGTGGTTCATAATTCCTCATAAATTATTGATGAATTTGAATTGGGGTAATCAAATGGTGAGTGTTCGGTTTGTTCCTGTAGTCGTTTTCTCTTCTTGTTTGCAGGCATAAAATGTTGAATTAAATTCAATTTACCCCCTTGTGAATTGAGAGTGACTTCATGTTAGTCCCTACATTTTTATTTTCATCAGTTTACCTCTTGAACTCTTCAATTTCTGTCTGCCGTGCTCAAATTCTCATATTCCGTTTGAATTGACCGTTAATTATCAGCAGTTAAGGTCCGATTTGGACAGATAAGGTCCGATTTGCCTAAATTCTAGATATGGGCCTCACAGTTAAGGTTAAAATTATTAACAGTTAATGTCTGATTTGGACAGAATATAGGACATTGGTCACGCTTGACGAAAATTTAAAAGTTTGATGGGGTAAACTGATTAAACTGAAAGTTTAGGGATTAACATGAAGTTCCCAAAGCTCATGAGAGTAAACTGAATTTAATTCTAAAATGTTTTGGCCTAAACGCTTTATGCTTGCTTTTCACCCCTGGCACAAATATTTCATCTTCCAAACGAAACAAACAAGAAACCCACCAACTTTCATCTAACGAACGAAATAAACAAAAAAGATGCACTTAGCCTTCTTTGAATTAACCTGTTTGGATGTGCAAGGGCAATAGAAAACTTTTGAGAAATCTAAATTTATCAAATTGCCTTTGTTTTCATCGCCGCAATAGATAGAAACCTAAATACTTTGGACAGTAGTCATGAGAAACTGAGAATCATTATGCACTGATATACAAACTCTAGCAAATGGGAAAACAAATACCAGAAGTAGTTTGATAACTGATAACTCAACATGATACAAAGACATGAGAGCCTACAAAACACAAACACCAGACACACTCTTCCCTATGATCTCCTAGGCCTGCACTTTTCTTATTAACTGTAACACCAAAAAAGTAACAGACATACAAGATAGCTAGCACAGCCAAAGCCCCCTCGTCATGGTCTTGTTTATCCTCGGAGAAGAAGAGTCACCCCAAAGGAAATTGTGCACACTATAAGTCCCACCAAAGCCAAGAACCCGTACTTGCTACAATTTCCAAACACAGTCAATCAAAAATTCATAGTTAACCATCAAAATATATAGATCCTAAATACAAATACGCAGTGACACCAAGCATCAGTAGACTAGATGGATACAGGTGCTAGTTCACCTACAAGTCAGTTTCTAGCTAATTGTAGAAACAAATGAAACTTAACATGACGCATTTACATAATTCACATATATACATACCCGACAGAGAGACGCTTTTGGGGGTCGCCGGTGGAGTAGCCTTTGAAGTAGAAATAGCGAGAGACGGTGTAGAGCAAACCGAGGACGGCGGCGATGCAAGGATGCCTGAGACCTCCCAAAACGAGGAAGACAAAGAACAAAGGCATCATTTCAAGAGAGTTCTGGTGACCTCTCTGAACACAGTTGAAGACTTTGGCGTCTTTGTTGTCCGACTCCGATGCGTACATGGTCGGGTAGAACACCTTGTACTTCTTCCTGGCCATCCCCACTTTGGCCGCCATGAAGAAGTTCAGGAAGCTGTAGAGGACAACCACCATAACCACATACCCGTAATCTTTAGGAAGCAATTCCACAACCGAAGAAGAACCCATTTAGATGGACCTCTCCGTAAACTAGCTTGGAAACTGAGTTGACTCGCTCGCGAGTGAAGATATGGATGAACCTCTCTCTCTCTC
>NC_020491.1:21783116-21816645 GCF_000184155.1 Fragaria vesca subsp. vesca
GTAGTACGTACTCTCTCTCTCTCTCTCTCTCTCTCTCTCTCTCTCTCTCTCTCTCTCTCTCTCTCTCAACGTGTCTTTATACTAGTTTGATATACGACTAGTATACGACTTTCCCTCCAAGGCAGTTTTTGTGGAATAAAACTAACTAAGAAAATTATACGCAAATAATTTTCTCATTTGTTTGATATACGACTTTTCCTCCAAGGCAGTTTTGTGGAATAAAACTAACTAAGAAAATTATACTAACGAGGACCCTTAAATTGAGAATTTGGTGAGGATTTTTCGGTTTATGGTTTAAAAAACCTAATTTTCGATCACATTTTGATATCTTATCCGTTCAGTTTTTAGGTTTATATGAGTAGATCATATTAATGGACAAATTAATGGACAAACCAAATCTGTCAAATATGAACCGTTCAAGTTTATAATTGATAAATCACACTTATGAATGTCTTAACAATTTTCAATATAGCTGAAAATTTGAAGAAATGATCTACTCATAAATACCTATAAACTGAACGGTCAAGATGTAGATATAAGATCGAAAGGTGGGATAAGCCGAAAAGTCATCACCAAGTCCTCAACTTAAGGGTCCTCACTAGAAGGGCTTCCACGCTAGTATACCATATTTGATATACGACTGTACAATATATTTACCTTGAAAATGATACTTGTATACCAAATCACTTTACTTGTGTATCAGCATAGTAACGTACCTCTATACGTAAAGTAGCGGTTCTGGTTATTGAGATTGGATGTGAGAGAATGTACGTATTATATTCGTGCTTCTTGTAATCGATGAATTATTTGAGATATGAATGACAATACTACAAATGTAAGAAGGAGAATCATACCTTACCCGGTTTATTGACATCACATATCATTCAGTAAGCAATTGCTTGAAAGTTGAAGTGGTTCTTGTTACCGGCTCTCCAAGCAATTCTGGAACCTTCTGGGTTTGGTAAAATGAAACACAAATTTGCACACCATTATAGGGAACCTTTGACCAAATTGATGACAATGGCCTCTTCGCTCATCCCTTACCTCATCATTTTTTCCCCTTTTTAAACTGTGAGCTGAGTCTTTGATTACCATAGAATAGAATAAAATATACAAATCAACAACTACCAAAGGATCTGCATTGAATATAGTAACAAAAACAAAACAAGAGGAAAATCACTACTGTTACATAGTAGTCATCATACAATGACTGAACAATGTACTTCAACCTTCCAACTCCAAGCAACATATATACAAGTTTCATGAAAATCTTATTTGTTGAAATGAAAAGATTTCAACTTGTAGCATTCTTCATCCCTTTAGTTCCCAGAGTCTACCTTTGACTGCGAAGCGATGTTCGACTGGTTGTAGGAGTTCTCCCAATTTTTCCCATCAAAATACTTAACCTCAACGTAGGTTAGTGTTCCAGGATCAACACATTTATATGTGATGGCAACCCCATCAGGGTTTGAGCGCGGATAATAAAACGAAGTTATCCCACAGACCTTACAGAAAGTATGCTTTGCCGTGTGAGTACCGAAGCTATAAGTTGTAAGAAACTGTTCAGAATTACCCAAAAGTTCAAATCTTTCGGAAGGGACAATGAAATGTGTGTTACCCCTCATAGAGCAATTCGAACAGTTGCAACTCCAAGCCACAACCTTAGCAGGTGCTTGAACTCGCCATCTTACATTCTTGCAGTGGCACCCACCATCATGTACTGCCATCTCAGACTCCATGCTTATGATCTTTATTGTTCAACTGTGCTAATGCACGCACTATGCAACTTACTTCACCTGTGAAAAATAAGCAGCATACAATAAGATGGTATTTAGATCTGTATCTGCAATTTCGTTAGTTTCCTCTATTTTCCATTCAGACACAGAATTGATTGATACTTAATACACCAAAGTAATTATATGGATCCATAACTGATAAAAGGCAGATGATACTAAACCTTTCTAGCCTATGAGACATGCTTTGAGGCCATTGTAGCTACATATAGGACTTCGAGATATAATATGGCTATGACAGACCACATGAAGTTCAACGAATTACTCTATTCTTCAGTTAGTAAATGAGTAATTCGAAATATGCATAGTTGCATACAAAAAGAGACATATCCAAAAACTTTGGAGTCGAGATCATAGAATACAACGATCTGCACTTCTGTTATTGACAATAATCATACTAATGATTTCCCTAAATTAGGTCACTCAAGTTGTGAAAGCCTGAGTCCTGGATGAATGCATGTATCTAACATCCAATCAATAAACTTCTACAGAAAACAAGAACAGAACATGGTTCATATTTTATTCCCTCAGAATGGTGGAGAAGAAATTTTACATGAAAGGTAGAAAAGAAAATCCAGCTTATAAACAATTACTTTGCATATATAAGATGCAGTGTTCATACCTAGGAACTCAGCTACACTCAAGACTCCAACTGGTTAGTTGACAGGATATTGATGATATGGTGAATCCTACTATGGACTTGTAATGGTTATTGAACAAAATAATCATTACAAAGTTATAGCTCCCATGACTACTTCTACCATGCCCAAACAGTCTTATACTAGTAAAAGTATTGTAAAGAATAATTCCCAGACCTCTATGTCTAAAGAACAGCTTCCCAGTACTGAACCATTTCCCACAAATGATCCAACCCTTCCCCCCTTGCATCCTCATTATCTCCACTCTACTTCTTTTCTGCTTAAGGAATTAGAGGAAAAATAAGTGAAGCTCCTTGCAAATTGAAATCAGTGGCCAGAATTTAGCAAACAATAATAAATAAAGCCACGAATTTTCAATGAACCACAAATTTAGCAAGGCCACAGATCAAGCTTTACCTTACCTTTTCACCAAAAAATTTCAATGAACTAGTTGTTCATCCCTGAGATGACCAAGCAGCAGCGACTTTGTCATGAAAAATGGGGCACGGGAGTGATCTAACTTTCTAGATGTGCACAAAGAATTTGTAGTTGAACCATCCAAACTCTAGCAACACTAATGATGTTAATGGAGACAACAAGACAATGAAATGAATACAGCACCATCTACTGGGCAGGATATGATGAAACCCACTTTGGAGTCTGCACTTCTACTGGGCATGACTAAACAGAATAAAACTAGCATTACAAAAATACATCTCCCAGGACAGTTACTTACATTCCTGAACTGTTAATTGTAGTATGTCAGCTAATCATTACTAGGTTTTCGACCAAAGAAAAAAGCTAATCGTTACTAGGTCATTCAGGCATCTGATGGACATTTTGAAAGTTAGAATTTTTCCTTTGTAGTTGGAACTTTAAAAACTAGTCAGGAGGATTATCTAGTCATGTAAAAAAATGTAAATACATATAACTATACAAGTGCTTGAAGGCAAATGAACTGATGAAAACCATTTTTTAAGAGAAAAATTCTAGTCTTCAACTTTTCAGCAATATGAAAAATTTGGGTGTGAACCTCCTAGAGTGAATACTTGATTGTGTCCATAATATTCCTCAATCTAATGTAAAGCACTGTAATAACTTTCTTTTGGTGGTGATGTTGTAACGGATATGTTTGGCAATTGTTTATAATCTCTGATCCTAAGTTTGAGTCAGATCCTACACAACTAATCACCTATCTGTTTGTTAGTCTCTATGCACACTCCAGAGTGATCTATCAAGCCTTCTACTGAAAACAAGCCATAAACCTGCAAAGTCTGCAGTCACAAAAACCAACTTACATGTGATATCCAAGAAGCTGCAGGGCCTTGCATTAAATCGATTGATACTGATTTCATACAATAACTTTCCTAATAGCGCGTCCATGGTTTCTTTTGAATCTGGTGCTCACTGGTTTGAAATACTTTATATAATGAAGCACACTGTACAGAAACCTTCCAAATAACATACTAACCCAAAGGTAAAATTCACCCTTGACAAAGTCCATGTGATTCCACTATACCTTGAAACCAATGGCCAACTGAATGTTGGAAATTCAACGAACCAAACATACAAAACCCGAACAACGGAAATAAAACAAAATAAATAAGAAGATAATTTAAGGGAAGGAAGCAACTTAGAAGATGAAGAGGGAGAGTTTTGGTTAGCTAAACAGTCCAGTGATTCTAGTCTACTGTGAACAGTGATGCTTATAATTGTTTGGAAGACCCAGCAACTAGAGCAACACATAAACATAGAATAGGATATACATCATACTAATATAAACATTAATACTCCATCTTATAGGCCTAGAATGTCGCAGTATCTCTCGGAAAAGAGAATATAATTGAGAACCTATGCGTTCCCTAATGACTGATGCTATATCAGGAAGCCAAATGGAGGGTTTGATTTTCCCTTGAAACAAAACAACTTTTATCGTTAAAAAATGTCAGAACAAAACAGAAAGTCCACATTTGAGACAAACAGCAGAAATTCAAATTTAAACCAGACTCTGCAAAACAGTACCCCTATATTAGTGTTGTCTAGCAATCTAGCATGATATAAGAGCATGTGTAGCTTTTGAAAGCCACAGGAATCAGAAGGCTACTGAAACAAAAGGTTAATGAGTTAACCAGAATCTTATACTCTCCTTAAGTTCATCTACCCTTGCACCTGTGTAATCTTCTATCTCTTTCCATTCAGAGCAAACAACACACTACAACCGAATGCCATATGGTTTGACATAAAGAGCCGAGTGGGGTCTCCCAATCCAGCTGGGCCTTCCTAAATCATTTCTGCAAGAAATAAAGCAACTTTACAATGCACAAGAACATGGTTGTCCCTCTAGTTTGCATATGGGACACCTTCAGGATAAAAGCAACAGTTGGACCTCCTGCATTGAAAGTTTGAAACATGTCGCATGTATTCATTCCCCAATGAAGGACCCACAAGTGTAAACCTCAACCTCAACTGGAACTTAATGTTTCCAGGTGAGACTTGCGGTCAACAAATTTTGGTCCAGTCTATCATGAATGAAACATTTGTGAAAGAAGTTGCAAGAACAGCACCAGAAGCGTAGAGCAATCTGACTCTTTCTATTGATGGTTAGATTTGCATCTCGAAGACAAACATGATGAATTCTAACTGCTTGGTGTAGCAGGGTGTTATGGAACCTTAGATAATCTGAATAGCATTGAGAAAGCTGAGTTCATTTGTTCTTCCTAAAATCTAACTATTCCAAACATATATATGATAAGAGACACAGGAAAACTTAGAAAGAAACGCACAAGATATGTAAAGAAGAAGAAGAATAAAATACCCGGCAAGCAAAGAGAGGGAGAGAGATAGGCAGCAGCTTCCTCTGGACTCTAGTCAGCGTCTCTCTCTCTCGCTCTTTAAACTTTAGAGAAGAAGATTATGCTATAAAAATAAAATAAAAGAAAAAGCACTTGGAATGTCTAAGGGTCATGGGCGGCCAGTCTTCTTGAGTCTGATTTGGAAACGGAGAGAGAGAAATGCAATTCTTGGGCGGAACAGAGATCAGTCCGTCGCTGCCGGCGTGTTCAACCGCAACGGCCTCCTCTTCTCCCTCAAGTCCCTCACCGCCAGATGGACCCCACCGCGTATGTCCCAAATCAATTTTGTTTGATTTTTGATTCTGGTAAGTCTGGAGAACCCCTCTGGTATCAAGGTTACGCTTCGTTTCCATTCCATTCTGTAATGAGTAATTTAGCTGTTAGTGTGCATACTTTTATTTGAATTCCGATTGCGAAATGTGGATTGTTATCTTGATTTTATGCTGCAGATTATCTTGTCACTCATCCTAGGGAACTCCTATCAGGTGGCTGATTATGGTTTAATCTTCAGAGAGAAACTTAGTGGCGATACTGCTACATTCTATGTTATGCAGATGTTTATTTATCTTTCAATGCCTAAGGAAAGGGAATGCAGACCTACTATTATAAATTGACTGAAGACTCCTACTGAGATGTCTTTATGAACGATATTATAGTAATTATAGTAGTTGCTTGAGGCTGATTCAAGTAGCCCAATTCCTAGTCTTAGGTTAATCATATATACCAAAGTATCTGGTGGCTTAAGTACGATGCTACTTGAACATGTTGTTTTCTTTCTTCGGAAACCATCCAGACCTCTTCTACCATTGTTTCTTCCCTTTTTCCTTTCTGCTTGTTTTATGAAATTCCAATAGTTTTATGGTCACTGGTTTGGCTATATGCTTTGTACAATTCACACAAGTGAAACTCCAAGGTGATTTTTCTTTGTAGGTGTGAGCTATTTAAGACAACTCTTGACCAATATGTAAGGAGGAGCATTTCCTAGAAGCTCAAGGAGGTAACATTTGATCACCAGTATCTAGTTGCTTGTACTTTCGTGAAAGTTCTTTTTTTTTTTTTAATGAAAAAGAGGAGGGGGAAGAGCATGTCAAAGTATAACCTGTATGTAACTGCTTCTTGTTGGGGGATTCAACTTCATTTTGGCACATCAGCCTCACCCCAGCATGAAGCAGATTTGACTTTTTGTTCCAGATCCAGTTTATTGAAAGTACCTGTATCTTGGAGTTTGCTAGCATTTATTTTTCATGCTTTACAATGATAAATGCTCTAAACTTGCCACTTTAGGTGTTTTATGGCATCATGTAATATCATATTTGTTTATGATACTTGATTTATCTAGAGTGCAATTTTGAATTTCACAGCACTTAAAAATGAATAATAAGGATAAATTCTTCTAGTTACCTGTTTATTGTTATTTTCTATTTTATCATTTTCTTGACTATAGATATGCTTTTTGCTCTTTAAAAAAACTACACCAACAATGTTTTATCTCTGTAAAATTGTCTGAGGAAACAGGAATCTTTAAATTTGTCTTCATGTAAACCTATTTGTTATAATTGATTCCCATATACAGCTACCTATATTATAGCTGACATAGATCTTGTTTTATTTGTCAACTTTTTCTTGTAGACTAGTAGTTGTTCAACCTACTAATTACTGTCTTTCTTTGACTAAGAGCCCTCACCTTTTGTGGCCTTAAAATGTTTGGACCCACAGCTTAATCTGATTGAGATAGGTACCATCGAAATGAAAAGCAGAATTAGAATGACGATTATACCTTTGTTCTTATAAGGAAAACACAGGCATTAGAGAAAGGTATTTTCCATCACCAGCAGCAAAGACAGAGCAGAGTCATGGAGGCGATTATTTTGTACCCATCACCACCTATTGGCCACTTGGTTTCCATGGTAGAGTTGGGAAAATTCATACTTACTTGCCATCCTTCATGTAGCATACATATACTTATCACCACCCCACCTTACAGAGCCGATGATACCGCCCCGTATATTGCCTCTGTCTCTGCCACCACTCCCTCCATCATCTTCCACCATCTCCCCACTATCTCTCTCCCTCCCTCCTCCATGTCCTCTCCCAACCATGAAAGCCTAACCTTTGAAGTGCTTCGGCTCAACAACCCCAACGTCCACAAAGCCCTCCTTTCCATCTCCAACAACTTTACTGTTCAAGCTTTTATCATGGACTTCTTCTGTGCTCTTGGGCTTTCTGTTGCTAGTGATCTGAACATCCCAGGTTACTTTTTCTTCACATCTGGTGCAGGATGCCTAGCTTCCTTCTTTATACTCCCTGCTATTCACAAAAACACTGAGAAGAGCCTCAAACACCTTAACACCCTTCTCTATGTTCCAGGAGTGCCACCAATACCTTCCTCTGATATGCCAAAACCAGTTTTGGAACGTAATGATAAGGCTTATGAGTGCTTTCTAGAAAACTCAATCCAATTACCCAAATCAGCTGGGATTATCGTGAACACGTTTGAATCACTCGAATCTAGGGCCATCAGAGCAATATCAGATGGACTATGCTTGCCTGAAGATACTCCCACACCTCCCATCTACTGCATAGGACCATTAATCTTTGCTCACAATCAAAGAGGTGGTGGTAGTGATGATGTGCCTGAGTGTTTGACATGGCTGGACTCACAGCCAAGTGGAAGTGTGGTGTTCCTTTGTTTTGGAAGCTTAGGATTGTTTACAAAGGAGCAGTTAGGGGAAATAGCTATGGGGTTAGAGAGGAGTGGCCAAAGGTTCTTGTGGGTGGTCCGTAACCCACCTTCTGATAATCAAAGTGTGGCTATTACGGCCCTATCTGACCCAGATTTGGATTCTTTGCTTCCGGATGGTTTCTTGGTTAGAACCATGGATAGGGGTCTTGTAGTGAAGTCATGGGCACCACAAGTGGCAGTGCTGAATCATGATTCGGTAGGTGGGTTTGTGAGCCACTGTGGATGGAACTCAGTGTTGGAGGCGGTGTGTGCTGGAGTGCCAATGGTGTCTTGGCCACTCTATGCAGAGCAGAGATTTAATCGGGTTGTTTTGGTGGAGGAAATAAAGATCGCTTTGCCAATGAACGAGTCACCGGACGGGTTTGTAAACGCAATAGAGGTAGAGAAGCGTGTTAGAGAGTTAATGGACTCAGAGGAAGGAGAGTCAATCAGGAAGAGGGCCAACGCTCTTAAGAGTGAAGCAAAGGCTGCTCTGAGTGAAGGTGGGACATCTCGGGTTGCATTAACTAAACTCGTCGAATCATGGCACCAAGGCTGAGTCAAGTCCGTCCAACCAGATCTGTGAGGTTAAAGTGTTATTGACATGAGTAATGAATAAATCTTTGTAAACTGAGGTGGTGTTTTGAGGAAATGTACTGCTTACTGAGACTTTAGAAGTTTGAGGCTGATTCAAGTTCAGGCAGCCCAAATGGGAGGTGACCATAGTGTTTTCAATGTCTTCCCTAGGGTTCCCTCATCTGGGATCCCTGGGAAAGAGGATCAAGTTGGCCCTTACCGCATGTCTATATTTATGTGGGTCCTTTAATTAGTTTTCTGGTGGTTTAGGCACGTCTATCTTTGTAAAAATAGTTGTTGCTGCCAAACTATATTTTCATATTTACTGGAACTAACTATGTTTTTATGTAATTTCAGTACAAGATTAACTGTATATCTGTCTGTTGTATCCTTTGTAAGGTTTCATAATATAAACTTATTAAATCCTAATATTGTTTGCAGGAGTAAGCTATTCAATACAACTCTTGACCAGTATGTAAGGAGCATTCCCTAAGAGCTCATGGTATGGCAAATGCTTTATCTTGGGCATGAAACTGACTGTTCGGGCTCTTGTTGCACCATTTGCCTCACCGTGGCCTGTAGCAGATGGTCATTTTGGTTGAGATGAAGGTCACTGGAATTACTTATGCAGTCTGCAACTTCATTATATATGTTCTACAAATAGGAATGCTTTACTATTTTCACTGATGTGGACTTAGCTGTTTTGTGTGATCATGTGATTCGCTGTTTGTTTATGATAAGTAGTTTCGGTGTAATCTAGAAGCATATTGTGTTTATAACTTTATATCATTGGAATTGACAATCAGTTCTCTATACCAGGCTTGGAAGTTGGTACGTACTAGCTTGGCCAAAAGCTAATAAGATGAGTTTCAATAGCTTTAACTTTCTTATGACAGAGCTGGTGTTATTGGTGCAGCAATGCTTCACTTAGTTTGCGTGAGAGACCTGAACATAATTTGTCTATCGGTTTTACTGGATGTTATGTTTGTCTTAAGGCTGGCTGTTGTCATATCTTTTTAGAAGCTGAGGAATTGCAATGACGATGAAACACAGTAACCTTGGGATAAATTTACTTTCATCTATATGCCCCTCTTATTTCTTGGTCCTGCTACTGCAGTCCCATGGCAAGTGCCGTTGGTCAACTGTGAATGGTGGTTACCCCCGAGTAGGATAGGTTACCCTATTCCTTGCCCATACCTTCTTACTCTGCCTATTACTATATGGATATCGATTCGACAATCTCTTAAGAACTTGATGGAATGCAGCAAGGGTAAACCCCTTAAAATTAAGGGGAGTCTTGCAACAATGCCAAGATACTCATAGAAACCGTTACGAAGGCCAAGTTGTATGTTGAGAATTGGGTTGTCAGTGAATTCACGAGTAAGGTTAGGGAAATGAGGAGACGGCTTGGTAGATTAAGTCGTGTTTTTACATCTACCGATTAATAACAGGATTGGATTAGACAAATAACATAATTAATAAGAATCATTAGGTACCTTGCTTGTAAGTGGTGTTTTGTATCTCATACAATTTTGACAAGAGAGCTCGCTATAATTTCATATTCAGTCCATGACACTCACAAACGCAGCATGTTATTGTCAGACTCGAGTTTGAGAGCACCGCACTTGATTTTGTTTTCTTGCTTGCATGGCAAACATAGATACATTGTTTCTTCAGAGAAAGAACAAATGACTCTTTGTATTTGATATATACTAGCTTCCTAGTTACGACAAAACACAAACCAAACAATGTTCTCCACGAGCCCTATCGACATCATAACTTACAATCCCGACATAGGCAAATTAACATTTCTATACATATTAAACTAGCTAGGGTTCTATCTCTAGATTAAGATCATTTAGCAAAGATACTGCGCCGTTCTTATTCCCTAAATATTGTTTATAAACTTGAATCAATTTATATCTATATGTTGGCTTTACTGGGTTAATGGGGCACTATTAGCTAGCTAGAGTTGTGTAAAGCAGCTTGCATGATTAAATAATAAGCACTGATATGATTTATATCATTCCCTTGACTTGATGAACATATATATATGGTTCCCAGCAAACAAAGATTACCATATATATATATATATGGGGTTTGGTACGTAGATGATGAAACAAGTAATTTAATTGTTTTCAGGGTATCCATATGTCGATCAACTCTAGCTAGGTCGTTTTAATTTGCAGCTGATCGATCGATATTGATGGCAATATATATATATATATATATATATATATATATATATAGATCGATGAACCATTTTTGTAGCTAGGTTACATAACCCGTGAATCATATATCTATATATACCCTGTAAATTAATAAAGAGTTAGATATGTGCTGAGGCTGAGATCCAACACCTACCATGCACGCTAGATTATTATAACTCGTAACGTTTAATTAGTCATCTGATATGGCCACAATACCAGAAAAGAAGAATAATGGCAATTTATATATAGGTGATCGATGAGATAGATTCCCTAACAAATTCATTAACATGGATAAAGCTTTGTTGTTGTCTGCAGCTAGTTTAGTGTCTTTTGAAAATCCGATTAAATTAGACATATTATGACGGATCATCAGAATTGGTTGGTTTTTTTTTTTTTTTTTTGAATATAAGGAAAAAACTCAATTAATAAGATCGATAACGTTCGAACATAAAGGCATCCAACATATGTTCTAGAGCGAATACACCCCAAACAAGAACAAGCCTATAACTAACAGAATGATGAGCTACACTACTAGTAGCTAGACAATCTTAACTAAGTAGTTGTTATATGACTCAAAACAGTTGGAAGAATAAATTCGCCTACAAACTCAATTGGTGTACGAAAATACTAGAAAATTGTAAAGAGTCTGTCACACATAGAACACCTGCAGGACCTTCAAAAGTCCAATACGATAGGGTAGCACACCTTCTTAAAATCAAGATCCATTGACCTAGGCCCATTCTAATCTCCTTTGCCGGGGAATGTGCTCGGAGTTTAAACTCCGGCCAACGGAGCCATATATAGGTAGACCTTAATTAGATCCATGGAAATTTAGATGAGTGATACCTGGATCCCAAATCCAGAACCATAGATCTACAAAACGATGATCCAAATGGATCCAAACTTGAGCCATGATGGAATCCAAAAAAACAGATCTCTGCTTCCTTGTAAAGACAACCATTGTGGACTCCGGCAGCCAACCCCGTCGACCCTCCATCAGCAATTCCAGCCATGATCCACCATGTCGCACCACCATCTGCATCCACAGACACTACGCAGTACCACTAGACGACAGCCACCATCGCAACCACCATCGCATAACCGACCAGATTACCATTCCCACCTCCAGCAGCACTCTAATCTCATCATCTAACAGCCAGCCACCAAAACCAAGATGGATGTCGTTTCCAATCAAGATCAGATCTCCTCCCTCCACGGAGACGACCCTAGCGGAGTCGTAACTCAAGGGTGAAATAGTCGCTGCCAAAATCGCAGCCCATGACGCACCTAAGAGATGAAGGTGATCAGCCGCAAGGCTATATCGACTAGGAAGGGGTTGGGGAGGTAACAACTGCCTCCTGGATGCATCCCATAAGAGGCGGCGACACTAGGGTTTCAAGCAAAAGCTCTCCCGACTTCTCTCATTTTTTTTTTGTTTCATTTCAATCGATGATGATATACTAGTGTCAAGACAAATCTCTCAACTAAACCACCATAGACTAGCTATAGCTAGGACTAGTACGTATATATGGGGCAGATATATACAAGAGATGGAATATATAGTATTCTATCCGAACTAGTAATAATTTATGCCAAACACTCAATTACATATTTCCATCATCCTCCGATATATATATACTCCTTAAAATTGAAATATAATTACTAATCCAAAAAATAATTAAAATTTTACTTCTCAAATGAGGGGTGCGGATGGTTAAAAGATTCAATCTAACTCGATTGATTAGACAATATATGCATATATAATAAATTAAGCTTACTCAAATGCTCTTAATTAAATTTAACAATCTTATCGTTAATGTTATCATTTTATTCATTGATATCGATCCATAGAAGCCAAATGCGCTGCATAACTATTCTGCTGGTAGATGTACTCAAAATTCGAATGCGGTTTAATTGTGATTTTTTTCTTTTTGTCTTTTGAAGTTTTGAAAACGATGGATGGAGAGGTTAATTTGAAGATGACACACATGAGACAGCTTGACTCCATATTCCACACCTTCCCCAAATAGAGCTAGCTAGGCTGCATTATATGTTCGATCTGTTATCGATCAGGTCAAACAAAGTCATCTACGTTACCGATCATTTCATTATTTCTTTGTAACTAATTAGTGTGATTAATTAAGTCAGTTAACAGTAGCATGAAAGACAAGTGCCCCCTATAAATACATATATCTATCTGAGTTAGGTTACATCATCATCATCATCATCAAATTAAACCCCCCATGCAGTTTATATTTTATTATTTCACACTGCATGTAACCATGTATGGCTCGCGCGCTGATTAATTAAGAAAACGCGTTTCTTCCTTTACTAGAGCTACTACTCTTTTGATCTCTGTTCTGTTCTATTCTATGTGATCATCGATGCCCTTTTGTTCTTTAATTTCCTTTCCGCCCCATTATTCTTCTTCGAGCTCCATCAACTCGATCTGGCTAGCTAGCTAGCTTCTACTATAAATACTACCCACCCAAACCCTACTGTACCCAACCCACTTCAGAGTTCAGACCCAACACGTACTCTCACCCTTCTCTATCTCTCTCCATCTGATTCTCGATCATGGCTCTCTTCTTCTTCTTCTTCTTCTTCTTGTTCTGCTCTCTCTTTCCCCTCTCCATCTCCTCCACCACCAACACCGCCACTGCCAATCTCTCCCTCTCTTTCCCTCTCTTATTCACTCCACACTCCCGCCCCCCAAGCACCACCAACTCTCTCCACGACTCTCTCATTTCTAGACCCAACAACAAAGCCTACAACTACAAGCTTCCCTTCAAATATTCCATGGCTCCCGTCGTCTCCCTCCCCATAGGAACACCTCCCCAGACGCAGCAAATGGTTCTCGACACCGGAAGCCAGCTGTCCTGGATTCAGTGCCACAAGAAGCTCCCCCGGCCTTCTCCTCCGGCACCCATGTTCGACCCTTCCCTCTCCTCCACCTTCTCCGTCCTCCCTTGCAACCACCCCATCTGCAAGCCACGAGTTCCCGACTTTACCCTCCCCACCTCCTGCGACCAGAACCGCCTCTGCCACTACTCCTACTTCTACGCCGACGGCACTCTCGCCGAGGGCAATCTCGTCAGAGAAAAGTTCACCTTCTCCAGGGCCACCAGCACCCCGCCCTTGACTCTCGGTTGCGCCAAGGACACCAGTGACACCAAGGGCATTCTGGGCATGAATCTCGGCCGCTTGTCCTTTCCTTCCCAAGCCAAAATTACCAAATTCTCCTACTGCATACCGGCTCGAACCGGGTCCGCTTTCCCGACCGGCGCTTTTTACCTCGGTAATAATCCCAACTCGGCGGCTTTTCGTTACGTTGACCTGTTGACATTCGGTCAAAGTCAACGCATGCCGAATTTGGACCCCCTGGCCTACACGGTGGTGATGGTTGGGGTGAGGATAGGCGGGAAGAGGCTGAGCATTTTGCCTTCGGTGTTCCGGCCCGACGCGAGCGGGTCGGGTCAGACCATGGTCGACTCCGGATCCGAGTTGACTTATTTTGTGGACGAGGCATACAAGAAAGTGAAGGAAGAGATAGTGAGATTGGTAGGGCCCAAGTTGAAGAAGGGGTACGTGTACGGTAACGTGGCCGACATGTGTTTCGATAGCAACATCGGACCGTTGATAGGGGACATGGTGCTGGAGTTCGATAAAGGAGCGGAGATTGTGATAGGCAAAGAACAAATGTTACACAATGTGGAGGGCAAGGTGTGGTGCGTGGCGATCGGGCGTTCTGACATGATCGGCGCGGCGAGTAACATAATCGGAAACGTTCATCAGCAGAATCATTGGGTAGAGTTTGATATAGGAAACCGTAGAGTAGGTTTTGGTAAGGCGGATTGTGCTAGATCGGTGTGAAGGTAATGGTGGACAAAATGAAGGTCATTTTCGTAATGATGTGAAACAAGAGACGTACAGAGGAGGCAAAGTAGCTAGTTGCCATGCAATAAGTAGTGATATCAATGCTTGGACTACTCCAAGAAAACAACAAGCAGAGATTGAGACGGATGTAAATATAAAGGGTTTGGGATTGATTTTTTTTTTNTTTTTCTTTCTTTTTTTTTGAGTAATGATCTCTATCCATTCTTTCAAGTTTCATTAAGAACGCGAAGGTCCGTCTATGTTTCATTAATTCTCTTAACAGACCAGGAAAAACGTTACTAGTTGTGTGGCGCGTACGAAACATAGCACTGGAACAAGAAAATAAAAACAACAAAACAAAGTTGAAATGAGAAATCCGAGTGAGCCTTTATATGTGTGTTGATGAAGAAAACATGGGATCCAACAACAAACAAACACAGAGACACAAAACACAAGTTACAGAAGACACGACATAAAAGCAAAGAGGATGTGGGATCATGCTCAGGGGGATCAAGTGCTGACCAGCATACAAATCAAATACGTGGAGAGCTAGGATTGACCAGTGCCAAGTGGTGGGCTCCACCAAGAGGTTGAAGAACGTGTGAACTGTGAAGCAACCTGATACTTCGGTCCAGTTTTTCAGAACGGCTACTGTTATTTAACACACTTTTTGTGAGTATTTTCGGTTAAAAAGTTTGATTACGAAGGTAAATCATGAGTGTCTTAATGATTATCAAACAAGTTGAAAATTTATAAAGATGTTTTATATTTAAAGACTAGCTAGTGAAGATGTAAATATTCAAACAAAAAATAAATCTAAAATAAAAATATATACCATAAAAATAAATAAAGATACTGTAGCTGTTGAGCAGCCAGAACAGGGATCAAACCAATCTACTGTAGGTGTTGGCCACCTACATTACATTTGTCAATTATGTCAACACTGATTCTATAAATTTGTGATCTATTTTGTTTTGTCCTTAAAGAGAAAAAAAAGAGGTAGGAGAAAAACCAGAAAAGGGTCAAGTAAAGGCTGTAAAGCTAGTGATAATGCGTGATCGATAATTCGATATGATGTGATGAGGATCGAGATGGAGTTGGTTTCAACAAGGTGGTCAACAATGGAAGCACCCAACTAGCTAGCTGCAGGTAACATCTCACTCTCATTACAATCGTTCGTCATCATAGTATGGCGGGGGCCTATTTATTATGGAATGAAATAATAATCATGGACGCAAACACACACACACACACGAACAAAGTAATTGAATCTTGTTGTATACATAGATAGAAAGCAAAAGGGGAGTTTGCTAGCTACTTGCCCAGCAGGGTCTGATTATGTATGCTAATATAATTAGCTGGATCCATCTCTTTCGAGTTGAGCTGCATGCTGCCACTCCTCGATATCACATACAGCACGCGCAGCCTCAAATTTCAACACGACGGACGGACCATATAGAAGAAACTTTGATATATCGCGATCGATCAACACTCTCAGAACACTAAATTAGATGGATGACCAAGTCGGAGCTAGCTAGCATTGTAATTTTACTGCGGAAATTAAAGGCATGCAATGACCAAGTCGTGGTGCTAATAACAAGGCATGCACCTTTCTCGATCTGCACCAACGCGTTTATATGAATACGAATGAAAACCCAATGCCAGCTTTCTCTTGGCTGTCTTTCCTTCCTTCTTTTGTGTATGATTCTCTAGCTGTGGTTGCCAAACAAAACGAAACCAAGCAACTACGTGCACTCTACTTCACTCAAAACTATCTACCTCTATTAATTCTATCAGTATTTATTTACTCTGCTAGGCGCTGGCTAGCTCCTTGGATCTACTCTGTGTGTGAGCGATAAATGCATGGCTGGATCAACACTCCCAAGCTTGATTGTCTTCAATATATTTTTCTTATATCTATTAAAATCAAGGTTTGAAAACTCGTTAGACGCTCTCAGGGCAAAGAGACAAGCTTGGAGCGCCTAGAAACCGTCTAGGCAAAGGCTGGACGACCTTGTTTTAGAACAAGGAACATAGTCAAGGTTCGAAAACTCGCTAAGCGCTAACAAGGCTGTTGGTTGGTCTGAAACGCCTAAGCAGGCTGGGCAGTCCTACGTCCTTATTTACAACACTGATTAAAATACATGAACTCACCCAACCTTAGGGAGACTTGGACCGGTGGTGAAAGAGATTAAGACGCTTTGTCATAGTGAAAGAGAATAATGGGTTGCAGATTGAGTAAGATTGAGAGAAAATTGCGACTCAATGGTGGTGAAACTGGGAAACAGATCACTGACCAACTGGTAAATTGGTCCCCGGCCTTGGGATCTATTTGCCTCGTTATTTTTCAACACTTGATGACTTGATTCAAATTCACGACTGAGTAAGCTAACGAAATTTGCCACCACCAAAATCTCTACCAGATTCCAAAAAAAAAAAAAAAAAAAAAAACCTTACAAATTGTTTGCAGACCATCACAAGAGAGAATCAAACAACCTTTATGCTCATACACCAGGCTGGAGTACCATAACTGATTCGCTTCGCTTAACAAGATATAAATGCCACATAATTCCCTCTCCTAATTGGGGCCAAAATTTTACACATGCCAACCACAGTCATGCTGCTCCACTTTCACTATAAGATAAGGTTCATCATCGTCACTATCACAAAGCAGGAACAAAATGCCATTACAAACTAAAAGCTACCATATCTCATCTAATGAGCTTCTTTCAAAAGTCAATATTGAACAAAGTGACTGCAACTATAAGAAAGGTCAATCGCAGTTCATCCCACGGCATGAAAATTGACAATTATTTCAAATCAGATGGATACAGTGCAAATAATGGAGTGAATCAAAAGACACAATGAACTCTGCTTCTTATTCCTTTAATGCAGAATTGCAGATCTGAATTCAAACAAAGTTGGCAGTACATGATAAAGCTGCATAGTAAACCAGTTGGCTCATCCCAAGTGATTTGAGCAAGGCATGAGAAAAGTTTGTCACCAAGAAGAAAAAACATCATACCACATTGCCTGACTAAGTATCAAGTATTCACCAACATACTCAGGTAGGCATCAATAAAAACGGAAAAAGATTGAAAACATCACAATCACGTGACTTACTGTCAAGAATCAGGAAAAGATATAACTTAAGCAGGCTGGCCACGGTAATTAATTTCAGATGGGAACATACGTCACAGATATATGGTTAACCGCAAATACGAGTGAAAAGCATGTTTTAGAATCGAATGACATTCTCCCAAGGTCAATTTTTCCCCATGTTTTCCTCTTTAATGTGACATTGTTGATGCCACAGAGGCAGTAGTGACATCTAGGACGAAACATAGACTTAAGATTGAACTCGAGGGATGCTGATAGTTCATAATTTAAACACTCTTTTCCTAATGTGTTTCTACGACGACAAAAAGAATAGACTTTTCACCCACAAACGTGTCAAATATCAACAAATCTAGGGTACGGTGAAGAATTAGATTTTTAAGATTTGAGACTAGTAAGAGGGTTCCACGGGTTGAGAACTTCTTTAAGGAATCAAAGAGTTTGATTGGAAGGTTTTATGCAGTCAGCGTACAGTCATGCCCACTCATTTCCATGGAAAGCATGCTTCAATGTCACATGAACCCTTTTGAAGTTTACAACTCCACGTAAAGTATACTTTGGACTTGTTAGAGCAAACAAAAGTGCGTTTAATATGTAAAGACATGTACAACAGCAATAGTTTTATGCAGAAATTCCTTGTGTGCTGGTTATAAACTGGTCGGAGCCTAAAGGCAGCTACTGGCTAACACCAAATATCCACGACCCAAAAGAGTAACACAGAATAGGTACCTAAACCTTTTCAGTAAAAAGATTATTACGATGGCTAAACAAAAGGCTGCAGAATTCTCATTTTCAGAAAGAATGAACAATATCTAGATCAGAAACCAACTGGACATATATAGAAACTTATGTACAAAGGACGTCATACCTTGACATCTAAGGTCAACAGCTTCAACTTAACAAAAGCGCAGCACAGGTAACAAGGTCCCAAAATTAATATTTGTACAGCGCATGGTTCGATCAAATCCAAGCAAAGTCATGTGCTTGGTAGACGCTCAGAGGCCCTGAAATCGGACTACATGATCAATTCCAAAGGAATCACTTAGTGGCACCTGCTAACAATGAAGAAGGGAAACAAAATCATCTCTATCAACTAGTAAAGAAAATACTTCTGTACCTATTAAATCAATGTGCAGGCAATACTTTCTTCTAGGGACATTTGTACGGTCATATTGAAAACTAATAAATATGAAATCAGTTCAGATTAACGGCTTTTTATTAGGAAAGGGAAGAGCCTATCCATATCCAGCAAAACCAGGATACATGACCTTACAAACAGGAGATCTAAGAAAATTGCAATCACAAACGAACTGGGAAACAGAAACCACCTAAGCTACATTCCAAACAAAGTATCGTTTGACAAAAGAAGAAAAACAGAATTGTCCACTCCCCAGAAAATGTACTCAGTAGGCTCCTCCCTGATGCGGAAGTATTAGAAACGACTAATCCTATACTGATGTTAAGAATCCAATATTATCCCAAACTTACTGCATCAACACCTTCTTTCAATTTGATACTTGCACAGTGAATTGGCTGACTCTATACTTGATCCAGCTGTACATCGATGAAGTTGAATTCCTTGTGGAGGGGAGGATGATGTAGCTACAGGTCGGATAGAGAATAAATACTCTTCGGAAGCCTGAAGACTAAGAAAAACCCCTCTTTGGCCCAAGTGAAGTCTCAGTAGTAGTTTTAGAGTCTAAATCAGTAATAGAAAACAAGTAGAAAATATTGTTATTTAGAGTATTATAACAAGTCTTAGCAAAAAAAAAGAAAAACCTTTTCTTCGAGTACTGCAACTGCAAGGGTCTTTTTTTTTTACGGATAAATTTTGTGCTCTTCTATGAGTCTAATAGAGATGTATTCTGGTCCCCATAAATTAGGCAACCTCTTGTAAGCCACATCAGAATGCGAAGGGAAAAAAATTGAGTTTTCTCGCCAGCTTGGTGCCTGGTTCCCTCCCCTAACCTCATATATACACGCATGTGTGCGTTCATTGATTTAATCTAATTCGGTACCTTAACGATCATCAATTTGGATGAAACTTTGCAGAAGTGTCTATGCAATAGGTTCTACAAATTGAACAGTGTAGATGTGGAAAGATGACCGAAAAGTGGGTCAAATAAGGAACTTCACACTTTAATTTCAGAGCAAAGCTTCACTCTGGATAGGAACTTATATATATATACATATATATATAATTATTATTTTTCCCTACCCCCTACAGCAGTTATAAACCTTCTCTTTCTCCCTTTTCTGTGTCTTAAGCATTTTGCATTTCCTATACCACCGTGATTATTTCACACACAACCTACTTTGTTCTACACACTCTTTGAAGGGCCATTTATTCCTTTCCAACACAACTATTCCAATAGATAGGGAATATAAGCAGGATCTAATATGCAATCTTAATCCAAAAATAAAAAATTCATGAAAAAATAAAAAAACAAGAAATTGAAAATTAACCCAAATTCCTGAACACATTAGGATTTCAAATGACAAGGTAATCCACAGTGGAGTTAGGAGATTACCATTGCAACGCTCTCTTCAAGACTTGATGCTAAGTGCAAAGATATTCTACTTGACGATCTTCCATGATAAATCAACTTTCAATAGAAAAGGAACATAATGCTCATATGCCGACAGCTCTTTGATATTCCAGTGATCTGCTCTTGGGAGGAAGGAAGAGTGATGCACTAATGAATGACTTCTCTCTAATCATTTGTTTCTGTGGTGATTCTAATTCTTTGATGAACTAAAGTTTCTGGTCACCAAATGAAGTACCACATTTGATACGAGTAAATTGCCAACTTCTAACAACTTTATGCAATCATCTCTTCTGACGATTTTTTAAAGATTTATTTAAATCCTTGACTAGAGAATTATATGAAGCATAATCAAGAACAAGTCCTTTCTCACTCCATAGCTTCTCAAAATCATCTGGGTTTCCATGCTTGCAATGACCTTCCAATAGAATGTTGTATGTAATATCATCTGGCACCACCCCAACGTTAATCATAGCATTCAACAGCATATTCGCATTTTTCATCTGTCCTTGCTTGCATAATCCATTCATAAGCACATTATAGGTCACAACACTTGGTATGCGACCGTCAGCCTGCATTTCCTTGAGCAACTTAAAACCAATATTAACGTCACCCTTTTTGCAAAAACCATCAATGACCATAGTATAAGTGGCATCATCAGGCTTCATGCCAGCCTTCAACATCTCCCTCAACATTTTTTCTGCCTCGATGATTCTTCCCTCTCTGCAAAATCCTGAAATAAGGGCCGTGAAAGCTACATTGTCAAGTGTAATCTCATCTTTAATCATCTGCTTCCTTATCTCTATGGCCGATTCTAATTCTCCTTCTTTGCAGCATGCATCAATAAGTGTAGTATAAGTGATCTTGTCAGGTTTGAAACCTTTCGTATTCATTTCCACAACAAGCTTCCATGCTTCTTTCATATCTCTAACCTTGCAAAGGCCATTTATGAGCGTATTGTATGTAACTATGTCTGGTTTGATACCTCTCCCTAACATTTTCTGATACGTTTCGAGGGCCAGATCAAGCTTCCCATTCTTACACAGCCCATCAATCAAATTTGTAAAGATGACATCATTGGGAACCAAACCCCTGGCACACATTTCATGAAACAACTCATTCGCACCATCCAACCTGCCTTCCTTACACAACCCATGAATCAAAACGCTGTAAGTAAACAAATCAGGCCACACTGCTCTCCCCTCCATATCCTCCTTCAACTTAAAACCCTGCTCTAGATTGCGACATTTACAGTAGCCATTAATCAAAGTATTGAAACTAACCACGGTCGGGTTGAGACCCCTGTTCCCAATCTCATCAAACACTTTGTGGGCCTCTCTGATTAGACCCTGCTTGCACATCTTATGCATCAAAACATTGAAATTATACACATTGGGCGGAAACCCAGAATCCAAAATGTCCAAAAGAAAGCCCCAACTGACTAGTACAGTTGGGGTGTCGAATTTGAGCATGTTATGAAGCAAATGAGCACAGGCCTGAAAGGGCATGCGCAAACCGTGCTTCCGAAGCAACCTGAAGCAGTGGATGGCATCCCCAACAAAGCCGCAATCAGTGTAACTGTTCATCAAAGCATGGAAGACGTAGTTGGAAGGAAGATGGGTACCTCTGGTGTGGAGAAGGGAAGCGAAGACGGAGGAGGCGGAGCCCTTGCCGGTGCGGGAAACGACGAGCCGCAGGAGGGAGTGGGCTTGGGGGAACATTTGGCGGGAGGAGAGGAAGTGGGCCATGGTGGAGTAGGAGTGGATGGTGTGGCGGAATGTGGGGTGCGAACAGAGGTGGTGGAACAAGGAGAGAAGAGAGTGTGGGGAGAGGGAGTGGGGGTTCAGGTTTATGAGGTCGATGACGTCATGGGCCGTGATGCGAGGGAGGAGCTTATTCAGCCTCACAGGGTCTGTGATGGCGGCGGAGATGAGGGAGAGTATATCTTCATTGTGATTGCTCCTTGCCATTCCTCTCACCCAACTCTTTGCTTGTTTGGTAGCCGATCTTTACGATATGACGCCAACTGCTGGGATCTTTGGATCCTTGGAAGAAGAAGAATAAATAATGAAGAATGAAAACGGGGTGAGGAGAAAAAGGTGACTCCTATAAATAGAAGTAGGTGCTACATCTCTCCTCAGACAAATGTCATGTGGCATTGCAAGTGCAAGCGCAAGTGAGGGAACCTTTGCGAGGAAATAAGAATTAATACATGTAAATAGTGTCTTACATGCGCCGAGCGGCTTCCGCACCTGTCTTTGAGATGGGCTTTCGGGTCGGGCGGTGTTAAGGTGATGCAGCATGAACTCGATAGCAGACGGCTCCGTCAAGCGTTGAAAGCCAAATGAGATCACGTTGAAATCCACCAACGACAACGACAGCCTTGAATCCACAAGATTAAGATTTCTCAAATCCACGAGAAGTTCTGGAGTCCATTAGAAAACTTGAGAAAACTCAAAATTTTTTATTAATATCAAAAGGTTGATGACTACAAGAGATTAAAGGTTGAGAAAATAAACCCTATGACAACCAACAACCAAGCTTGAAAGCCCATGGATTACAAAGAAAATCAAATCCAAAACAAACTTAGAAAAGTAAAATACTTTTTTTTGAGAATCTAGAAAAGTAAAATACCGAAACAAAAAAAAATCTGCGTTTTGACTTTTGAGGCCCTAAACAGACTCGGATGGCCGAAAAAGCCCATACATCAGGACAAAGCCCTATGTTTGACTCGTATCACCATTTCGCTTACGGAAATGTATTATAATTAGCAATCAGACACCGAATGTCAAATTTGGAGCAAACTGGGTTTGGACTTGCAATTCTTCAATCTGTATCGCCGTCTGTTCTACATCACAAGGGCTTGGCCGAATGAGTGTGATGCGAGCGGTTGTATATATAGTAAAATACTAGTTATCTACATCACTGGCCACCACCCCCTCCCAATCCTTACCCACTCTCCGCTGTCCCAACCACCGCGGAACCTGAGAACAACAACAATAGCAACACCCTCGGACCGTGTCAGTCAACGTGTCAAAGAAGTCAAACATATTCCGACACACCATGTGACGTGTCGGACACCATGTCCGGCCGTGTTGGCATGTCAGGATGTGTCGGACACTTCAACACTCCATGCTCCGTGCATCAGAGGTGGCAGCTATAAGCAAGATCTTCACCACACTCCAGTAATTATTACGGATCATAAAGCCAAGCAAGTAGCAGTCATACAAATGGCATACAATATGGAACAATCTGCAACCCCCAAAAAAAAAAATGGTAAATGTTAAAAGACAGAATCTTAGCTAGCTTCAAAGTTCTGAAAGCCTGATAGACATATGCAAGCATCGATGATTCCAAGGTAATAAACTTTCAAGCATTATACGGATAATGTTTGCAGCAAAGCACTGAAGACGACTTTTCATGTAATTTTCTTCTAAAATTGCATATCATATAGTCATATACCTTACCAACTGAAATGCTGTGGGAAAATGGGTTTAAGAGGCAGTCTTACTCTTATCATGCAGTGTATTAGTCCAGGGTGGGGAATCAGATACAGAGCTAGTGGGATGACCGACTCTTTCACTCCAGCATGTGGAATCATGCTGGGTGACCCTTGTCCCCTTATATTATTCTTTGCACAAAGAACTCTCTCATTTTGTGCTTACTATCAGTGGAAACCTGTTAAAGTGTCAAGAGATGATCTAGTTTTTGCCAGAGATGATCCACCTAGTTTTTGCCGATGACCTCATCCTCTTTGGTAAAGCAAGACAAAATCAACTTCATGTTATGAGGAAAGCTGTAAGCATCTTTAGCAAAGCCTCAGGTCACAAAGTGGGTTTTGAGAAATCAAGGGTGTTTTTTCTCCTAATTTGCTGCTTCTCTTGCTACTATTTATGGGATCTCAAGTGACTAAAAGCATGTGAAATTCCTTGGTTTCGCTTTAATAAGAGGGTCTTTAGTGCCATTTTATAGATGTACTGAGAAGGCTGAAATAAATAAATAAATTTCCTAGGAAAGTAAGACCATTTGATCTCCATCTTCAATCCTTCCCAAGAAGGCCTTCTGATCTCTAGTCATCTCTTTCAGATCTAATCATCTCTAGAGTCGCTATCACTCCAGCTGTGTCTCTTTCATTTTCTGTTTCTGATGTTAGCATATCCAAAATCAATAATGTGATGAACCGAATGTGACATGTTCAATCATATGAGAGGAAATGCTGAAGAAACTATGGTAAAAATTTATTGTGACAAAAAGGAAAAATCTTACAATTTATGACTGATTAAATATTCTCATGTTGAATGTCTGCTTGTTCAATGAACAGCTCATACCTATAACTTCCCAGGGCCTGCAGGTTTTAAAAAGGACAAACAACTGTAACGTTACACATCCAATGAGTTAGTCTCAGTGCTTTTAAACCAAAATCAACAATTGTGCAACAACAAAAAAACTCTATCTTCCAACATCACGACCCCTACTTTGGTGGTTTCACTTGAAAATCAAAATTCAAATTACAGAAATATAATATCTTTTGACTCTCGATTTATTTTCATTCTATTCAAGTGAAAAGGCTTCTTATCACCTATAAAAGATATCTGAAGTACTAAAACAGCCTAAAACCCGAATCTATATTGCAAACCTTGGGAATGTCAGAAACCAAAAAGAAAAACAAATAAAGTTGTACTTTTGCCGACAAATAATCAAAGGAAAAATAGTACCTGGTATAGATAAATTTCTGATAAACGAAAGAGAAAAAGGCATGGACAACCAGCAGTACTATGTAACCTTAACTCGAAACAGATTTAAAATGCCAACAATATGCTTTTTTCTTCTTTTTTTTTAAAAGGGCAATAATATACTTTTCAGTTATCGCACTTGCATTGCTACTGAATGGACCATTAACAATTCAATTTTAAGTTTCTGACTACCCTTGATTTCAGTCTCACTTGTCTTTTAGCAAACAAATTATATTAGTCCTTCCATGCAAGTTTGTTCTTACTAACCTCAAAGACAAAGGCTACTCTAATGCAACACTGTATGCACAAAAGAGGAAATTCAAGTAATGAGTAATATTTACCTATGTTCAACATTTTATGTGAATCATACATACAGCAACTAAAGATTCTAGTAACATATTTGACAGACAAATGGAAAATACCTTACCAATCATCTATTGATAAAACAATCTTGTGTCGTATCCTCTTTAACTTTCTTAAAACGAGCAAGATGCTGGTGATATTCCTCTAGTTCTTTCTCCAATTTTTCAATAAACTGACTTGTGTGTTCAAGGGACTGCTCATATCGATATTTTTCAAGCGCCTGAAGTTTTTGAATTCAGAAACGATTGTAAAGGATAAGTTTATAATCTGGTGATATTCCTCTAGTGCAGAATGGCTTAATCAAAATCATATCAGAAACTTCAGCAAATGCCACTGACCAAAGTAAAATAGGATAAAGAAATGAGTAGTAACTACAAGGATAAAATATTGCAAATTACAGTCAATATATGAAACTAGTTGGAATAACTGGAATTACAGACGGGATTCCAGAGAGATAAAAGCGTAACAGACAGGGCAGTGGACGAGCACAACATATCACCAAATCAATATAGATTGTGCAATTGGACAACATATGCAAGCATGTACATACATTTAGTTATGTGCTTGTTAAATCAGGTAAAGCCAGATGTGGCGAATAAAGATAATGCTGGCGTGAGAGACAAGCTCATAGGGATGAAGGGGGTCCTTTAGGAAAAAAGACAAATAAAATTCAGTTTCTAACTATTCCTTAACTAGCTTGTCATAATCTGGGAATAGTAAAATCTTCCATATTGAAAAGTAAGGTATGTGAGAGATACAAACTATGAAGCTATTGGACTGAGCAGATACTAAAAGGAGTAAATGATTAGTACTTGCAAACTGTACAGTGCGTGAACCAAATTTGGAATATTTTAACACTTACCAGTCAAAGTATAGAGTAAATAGACTGAAATTCTTCAGTCTAAATGACTCTAACATGAAATTATTTACCAGAAAATGTGTGTAACTATAACTACATAAACGGGAAATGCTGTAACCACCTCTGTGTTTTAAGGACTAGACAGAAATGTTCTCCTCACCCAATTAGTTTATCACATTAAGTTCTCTATTCAGGAAAACAAAAATTGCTGAATCCATGATAACTGAGGTTACCTTATTTTTGGACAGTGTATCTGGCGGTGACATTAATTCCGGCTGCACATAGTTCTTTCCCCGATAGAAAATTATAGTATTATTAGATTTGATGTCAATCACAATGCCTTTGCTCAGCCGAGCAAGCTCATCAGCATATTCATGAACCTGTCCCGGCTTACAAGGTTTGCAAACAACCTTCACTGTCTCATGCTTCTTCCAATGCAGATGCATATTTAACACAACCCCTCCAAATACTCCCCGCCTTCCAACCGGTACATAGTTCTTCTTCTTCTCACCAGTTCGCTTAAGATAATGCTTTTCCTCTTCAGTTAAAATTTCAGGATCATGTGTTTCAGCAGGAGCTTTGTGAACCAGGAATTTTCTCAACTTCTCAATCAACCATGCTTCCTTTCGTTTCGCCTGAAAATAGTTTACTAAGGATGAAACTACTTATAGAAGAAGATAAGAAAGAATAAATACACATAAGAAAGAATCCAACCTTTTCGAGTTTGTATCTAATCCTAACTTCTGGGTTTGGAGAGTTGATCTTCTTTTTGGCCTTGAGACGATAAAACCGTAGTTCATTGAGTTTGGCTTTCTTGGACATTGTAACTCGTTTAGCTACCTTGTTCTCTTGTGTATCGGAACCAGTTTCATCAGGTGGCTTACCAATCGAAAACCGCACAACACCATTGTGGGTGTCGAGCTCAAACGAAGTCCTACTCATGCATCTGGTGGGTGGCAAGTTTCTCACCACTGCAGAATGGACTGTGAATACGAAACATGGCATTACCCTGTAGCTTTGGCTGTGTATACAAGGAAGAGACCCTAAAACATTTTTGGCCAGACAACAAAACCGGACCAACGAAGTCCTGCATAAAGAGATCCCCATGTAACATAAAGACTAGGTAATATGATACATACGAGGTAAAACTAAGTTGGATTAATCACATAAGAATATCAAAGAATATTGAAAGAACAAGGTGCGAGTTACAGTTGTATTGAAGATAATGAAAAGATCATGTTGAAACCCATTGACTGACCTTGAAAATCCAGGCGCGGCCAGAGTCATGTTTAGGGAGCTCACTTGTTGTGTTCAAATCGATTTATGCAAAAGGAACAAGATCCCAAATCCATGAGCCTATTCTGCCATTTTGGGCGTGAAGCATAAAATGACGGCAGCAGATTTGAGAGAGAGGGAGAGCAGTACCAGATGGTCGCGATTAATCCGGGGACTGAGAGAGCTGGTTTTGGTTTCCATCGAGAGTCACAACTCGCTTGCGTTGCACATGAAGATGAAGCTAGAGCGACCGCCTGGGAAAATATTGTTTTTGTTATAAATAAAGGGAAGAGCCTTCCTAGCTTGTTAATGGTAGAGGAGAAGTAGTAAGAGAGTATAGATGGGGGAATTATGTCTCATTCATCATTCACCAACCCCTTTGGTAAACATACACAAATTAATTTGATGATTCTCATGTAATTTGGTGAACATACGTAAATTAAGTAGCTTGTTTGATACAAGCTTAATAGATCAGATATCAACACTCCATATTTTACAACACTCCCCATGGGATGTTCACCATATTTTACAACACTTCTTATTAGGTGTTCACCAATTAATTTAGTGTTGTACGCATTTAATGTTGTCTCGTTAAAAACATTCTTAATAAGGAAAAAATGATTTTGGTCAAAGGGAAAAAGAGAATGGTTTAGGTGCTCCCCCTAATCATTGCACATTTCTTCTAGTACTTTGGAGCGTTGACGCATTCCAATACTTTGTACTAACTTCTTGAAGAGGCATTTTGGTAGAGATTTGGTGAAGAGATTTGGTGAATTGTCAACTGATCAAATTTTTGTAACTTCAACTTCTTCATGCTTTTTGAAGCTCATGTGTGAAGAAGAACTTTGTGCAATGTGTTTCGTTTTATCTCCTTTGATGTATTTTTCTTGAATTTGAGCTATACACGTTGTTTATCTTCATGTAAGATTGTAGGAGCGTTTGTTACTGATGACATATTGCATGTTTTTCGGATATGGCGAATCATTGATCTCAACCAAACACACTTACGGCTAGCCTCGTGAAGCGCAAGTATTTCTGAGTGATTGGAGGAAGTAGCTACCAGTAATATTTTTGTCGACAGCTATGAAATTGCAGTATCTCCACAAGTAAATACATAATCTGTTTGTGAGTAACCTTTGTGCGGATCAGAGAGAAAACCCGCATCTGCATATCCAACAAGTAAATACATAACCTAGTTCTGGATTTATATCTATAAAATAAACTCATGTCCGTCATACCACGAAGGTAGCACAAAATATGTTTTACACCATTCCAATGGCGTAATGTTGGAGCAGAACTAATTCTTGCCGATAAATTTACTGCAAAGGCAATATATGGTCTAGTGCATTGTGCCAAATAAAGCAGGGCACATACAACACTCATATATGGTACTTGTGGACCAAGGTATTTTTCATCTTCTTGTCTCGGACGAAATGGATCTTTCTTAATGTCTAGAGAACGAACGACCATTGGTGCTTAGTGGATATGCTTTGTCCATACCAAATATTTTCAAAACTTTTTTAGTATAAGCTGATTGATGGACAACAATCCCACTAGCAAAATGCTCGATCTGCAGACCGAGGCAAAATTTTGCCTTCCCAAGGTCTTTCATTTCAAATTCTTTGTTTAAATACTCCACAGTCTTTGTGAGCTCTGCACAACTCCTGATTAAATTCATGTCATCGACATAGACTGCTAAAAATTGCAAAACCAGAATTTGATTTCTTGATAAACACACAAGGACATAGAGGATCATTAATATATCCCTCCTTGGTTAAGTACTCACTGAGACTTTTGTACCACATTCGTCCGGATTGTTTCAATCCATATAATGACCATATATTGACCATCTTAATTTAATTGAGTACATGTTGCGTGTTTTTGTAGCTGCCTCTGGCAACTTAAGTCCTTCTTGGACTTTCATGTATATATCAGTATCTAACTCCCCGTATAGATATGCGGTAACAACATCCATAAGTCGCATATCAAATTTCTCTGAAACTACTAAACTTATAAGATACCGGAATGTAATAACATCCATGACGGGGGAATAAGTTTTATCATAATCAATCCCAGGATTTGTGAAAAACCTTGTGCAACAAGGCGTGCTTTATATCTTGCAATCTCATTCTTCTCATTGCGCTTTCTCGTAGACACTCATTTATAACCGATAGGGTTCATATTGGGTGGAGTTTGGACTACATGTCCGAAAACATTGCGCTTTTTGAGTGAATATAGTTCTGCTTGGATTGCATTTTTCTATTTGAGCCAATTATGTCTCTATTTACATTCATCGACAGAGTGAGGTTCAAAGTCATCGCTTTTAACGATCTCAATAGCTGCTGCAAATAAAAATACATCTTCAACGATCGTTTCTCTTCGATCCCACAATTCATTAGTGTCTACATAATTTATGGAAATTTCCTGATTATCTGGTACCTAATCATCCTCTCCAGGGGCTTGTGTCTCATCATGGACACTTTGCTCTTCTGTAATTACATAATCATGAATTGTGGATCGGTCACCAACGTTTTTCCTAGTAACGTTTTTAAGAGCAATGTCATTATGATTTAGATGTGCTTTTGATTTCCTTTTTGTAGGAACTAAATCCTTTGAACCTACAGGACTCCCACGTTTGAGGCATGCAACAAATAGTTCATTAGCCGCCACATTACTTTGTCCAATTGGGACATCTATCTTTGTGGGTGCATTAGCCGCTGGGATATGTGATCTTGTCACTTTTGCTATATCCGTAAATGCATCAGGCATTTGGTTAGCAACATCTTGAAGATGTATGATCATTCATACTTCATTTTCACTTTGAGTACGAGGATCAAGATGAGACGTAATGGGTGCATCTCACGATAATTCTCTACATTCTTCAACAACAGTCTTTTCTCCCCTAACAGTGGGAATAATGTCTCATCAAAGTGACAATCTGTAAAACATTCAGTAAAAATATCACCTGTCAAAAGTTCCAGATGTCTAATGATAGATGGTGAATCAAAACCAATATAGATTCCCATCCTCCGTTTAGGGCCCACTTTAGTACGTTGTGGCAGTGTAAAAAAAGTAGTTTTTTTTTATTTGGAATTTGGGTTTCTTTTTTTCTTTTTTTGTTTCTATTCTTCTTTCTATTTCTTTTAAAAAGAGGGGTTTTGTGAAATCTTCTAAAATGTTAATAGGTAAAAGGAGGCACATAAACAACATAACAAAAAATTCTTAAATGGGCAATATTGGGCTGATTCTCAAAAACAAGTTGTAATGGGGAATATTGATGGTTGGCTATAGGCCTTAACCGAATTAATGATGCCGCATGCAAAATGACATGTCCCCATGCAGAAGTCGGCAACTTTGTTTTCATTAGTGATGTGTACGCAATTATCTGCAAGCACTTAATAAGTTCTGCCAAGCCATTTTAGGTATGAACACGAGGTGCTGGATGCTCAACCTCAATTCCCAAAGACATGCAATAATCATCAAATGTTTGGGATGTAAACTCACTAGCATTATCTAATCGAATTGATTTTTGATAGAATAATTTGAGAATTGTGCTCGTAATATAATTATTTGAGCAAGAAGCTTGGTGAACGCCATATTACGTGTTGACAAGAGATAAACATTTGACCATCTTGTAGAAACATCAATCAAGACCATAAAGTACCGAAATGGTCCACAAGATAGTTGTATAGGCTCACAAATGTTCCCTTGAATTCTTTGTAAAAATGATGGGGAATTGGTAGCAATCTTTGCGTAAGATGGCCTAATGATCAATTTTCCTTGTAAGCATGGGCGTAGGGAGAGGGGGGCGAGAAGGGTCAGTTGACCTTTCTCATACATAATTTTTGGTTGATTAGTTGAGTGGTCTGTATAGAAAAATAGAAATGACCCTCCTATTAAGTTCTTATAAATGACATTACTTTCATTTCTAATGGTAATGTTTGATAAATTCCTTCACAGTTTCTATAAATACAAAGGAAAAAAGAATTCATAATCGATATTTCTCTCATGAATCAATCTAATGAGGTAATTTATAATGTTAGGTATAAACCAACGATTAAAAGATTTTCTATGAAACGACTACGTATTGATATTTTGTCCTTAATTAATTTAAGGATTAAATTCAGTTTGCCCCCTCGTACTTTAGGTCAATAATTAGTTTTTTCCCATATCTTTTTTTTTTAATAACGTTGGTCCTTGTACTCTCAAACATCATCAACTAAGTCCAAAATTTTAATATGGCTTCAAAAATAATATTATTTGCTGACTTGAAACTGACATGGGGATCCACAATTGAGCTTTTTAATCTACAAATAGGACAAATAAACATTCTAACGATGAAAAAAAGTCATTTTTAAGGACCAAACTCACCCATTTTTGCATTAAAATTCAAATTTTGGACTTAGATGATGTCATTTGAGAGTACAAGGACCAACGTTATTAAAAAAAAAGATATGAGATCAAACTGATTATTGACCTAAAGCACGAGAGGGCAAACTGAATTTAATCCTTAACTTAATAGTCACTTAAGTCTTGACCCTTCTAAATCGAGTTTTTAGCTACGCCACTGCTTGTAAGCATACTTTACAAGGATTATTGCTTGGCAGAATAATATTCTTATTCATCAATGGGTGTTCATTGGAACTAGTAATAATCGTACGCATCATCGTGGATCCTGTATGACCTAAACGGTCATGCCAAAGCATTAAAGTATGTTGATCTATGGACTTTTGGTTCATGACATTGTATGCCTCAATTGACTTAATGGTTGTATAATACAAACCAGATGAGAGCGCAACGAATCTTTCCAATATACGCCTATGGTTGTATGTATTGGAAGTAATGTAAGAATACTCCACATTATTCTCATTTGTGGTTTCTATGTGGTACCCATTCAAGCGTATATCCTTAAAACTCAACAAATTCTTTCTAGATCTGGAAGAGTACTATGTCTCTTGAATGAATAATTGGGTACCATTTGATAACCAAATATGAGCTCTTCTAGAGTCTTCAATTAGGCCTATAGGACCTGAAATGATTGTCACTTTTGCTCTTGTCAAATTTAAAGTGGAGAAATATTTTCGATCTCTAAGGATCGTGTGTTGTCGCACTATTTGCAAAGCATATTTCTTCTCCATTTTGAGAGCATCCATTTTTCATATTTATACTGACACGACCCACCCCGAATTTCACCCTGAAACCCGGAGTAAGTCGTGCGGGGACCACCTCCAAGGAAAATTTACTGAAAAGATTGAGAAAATCTCCCTTGCAGATGGACAACCCTAACTCGAAAATTCCAAATTTCACTCTTAATTCAACACTTCCAAACATCACATAATTATCCTTCAGAAATTCTACACATAATATACAATAATCCCAAAGTATTCAGAGCTACTAAACACAAGCGGAAGCAAGAAAACACGAGTAGGTTGAACAGGTAACCTACTGATGAAAACTGGCAGAAATGCGGGTGACTATGCCTCGCCTCCTACTAGATCCAACCCGAACTCTGCAGACTGGGCAATTTAAAACGAAAGGCCCAGGGGAAAACATTTAATAACGTTAGAGTGAGTGGACAAAAATAAAATAAAGGAGATAATTCTTTATGCTTTCCCCAATTTTTACTTTTCCATAGAAAAGAAAATATGCTGCATGCGACAGCTCAAAACGCTCAACACGAAAACTGGAATTTCATGACTGGCACCGGCCAGTCTCCAACGCTCAATAAAATACAGCTTCTCAGGCTAAAATAAAATATGTATGTATTACACTCGTCATATCCCTTGTATGAATTTTCTTGAAACAACTAAAACAAATAGTAAATTCACACAAGGCTACAACGCTTGCGTCTAACGCTCACGTTGCACCATAATGGCATTTTACCTCATTATGGTGGAAAAGACGGTGTATAAATATACGCGCATATCCCCTATATAAATTATTATTTTTATACAGGGCTACAACGATTG
>NC_020491.1:21816707-21827680 GCF_000184155.1 Fragaria vesca subsp. vesca
CACCCAAACCGGTCCACACCACTTATAACCTAATCTTCCAAAATAAAAACACTCCGAAAATAATACCCGAATAAAAATTACCTTTACTAACTAAATTTACCATTTTTACCGTCGTCGTATTTTTCTCATACGAATAATCCTCCGCACATAATCGTCCCCGAAACCCCTCCAGGGACCAATTAAACTATTTACTCATGATCGAGACGGTAAAATTCTTATTATAATCACGCTAGTAAATAAGGTAAAAATATAAGGGTCGGGATGTGACATATACCTTCATAGACAATGATATAAATACCAACATAAATATAAGTAATATGCAAATAAGATAAACATACATTTATCTGATAATTGCAAGGAAGTACAATTCTTTTATTCAATAAAACATGAAAAAAATATTAAAGTAAACATGAAAATAAAATAACAATAAAATAGATATTAAACTGGTTGGTGCCGGGGACTCCACCACCAATTATGTCAATATTTTTTTAAAAAAAAATACCCATAAACCTCCCTCTTAATTGAGAGTTGAGAGGACTGCACCTCTGCTCCTCCGGCCTCCGCCGTCGTTTGTTTCGTGGGAATGTCTTGCGTGCGGCAAGCAGTAGCTAAGATGATGAGGATGAATAGCCATACAGTTAACCGTTTGCTCTCTCCTTCTTCAAGTGCCGCTCCTTTCTTCTCCGGCGGTGATACTGGTACGTGATCCATCACCATACCAAACAAGCAAGTGTATGCTAGCTATGTGAATCTCACTAGTCTTGCTTGCTCTTCTTATCTGTAGGCCGTTGGAATCCTCGTCTCTGGTGGTTTCTATCTGGAAATGCAGGTTTGTATTGTATCTCAATCTGTCACTTGCATCCAATTCAATTAGCTAAGTTGACGCATCCTTGCAGCACTTTTTGTTGCCATTAATTCGAACACGGTGTTGGCAAAAGATGCATCACTTGATGAGGCTGAGGGGATGGAATTGCGCAGAATCGAGGGTGATTCTGTCAAATTTAACATACATACCTCTAAGTGGAGAGTTTTTACTGATAAGGGCAGGGAATTCTTCCTTCAGGCAAGCTTCCTGTTCCCTATCATTCTGCTTACTTTTTTGGTATTTACTCGGTCTGATCGATTCTGTTTCCTTCTACTTTAGGGGAAACTGGAGGAAGCTGAAAAGCTCTTTCTCGCAGCGTTGCAGGAAGCTAAAGAAGGTTTCGGGAAGAGGGACCCGCATGTTGCATCCGCGAGCAACAATCTGGTATTGTGCCTGTCATTGAATAATTTGATTATTGTCGTCTTTTGTCTATATGAGAAACTTAGAAGATTGAAATGCAGAGCTGATCAAAGTAGAACATTAAAAACAAAACAGGTTGAATTTCTTTCTTTTGCGAATATTAAGTAGGTTAACAGAGAGAGGCATGTCATGCTTGATGGTCTTGCATAACATGGTACAGACCCTGTGCTAGGTTTATGCAGATTGTCTGCTACGCCAAGCTTCATAGATCAAGATATTCTGGATGATAAGGCTTTCCTACTGACTCCTATTGCTGAGCACTTGGCTTTTCTGTTCTTTCTTTGCTTCTTTTGGCCATTGGCCCCTGTGCAATATATTTCTGGTTTTGGGGAACCTTCTTTTTGGTGAAAAATTATAGGTTTCTATTGTTATTACAGGCAGAGCTCTATAGAGTTAATAAGCTATATCATAAGGCAGAACCTTTGTATTTGGAGGCCATCAGCATACTGGAGGAGTCATTTGGTCCTGAAGATATACGGTATAATTTCATTATTCTGGAGACAATAACGGAGAATGTTTACATGCTCATTATTTTATGATAATTAATGAAATAGTTGACCATGCCTTTGTGTCAAGTAACCTGCATAATGCCATTTGAATGACATAGTATCTTGCATTTCTATAGTTCAATAGCATGTTACGTATTCAAATATCAATACTCTCTCTTCCTCAAACAAACTAGATTTAGATGGGAAATACTTAAACTCTGCGTCTTTGTTTTGTAATGAAGGAAGGAACAAATAGAGAGATTCCTTCAGTTTAAATAAGTGGTCTGAGAATGAAACTAATCACACTTAATAGCTGCTCAGAAAGATGATACATTTAGGTCTAGCACCAGTGAAAGGCCATAATGTCACACCTTTTTGCTGATAAAAAGTTGAACAATTCTGTGTGGAAGGTTGTTGTGTGGTGGTGAATAAAAGTAAGGTATATCAAGAGGAGTAAGAAAAAAAAACACATTAATAGCGTATGTATTGGAAGAAGAGAACCAGATTGCAAGTTGCCAAGTTCATTACATTGTAGTTCTGCTTGCATTTTGTTAGAAGGAGAGTGTCTTACAGGATATGAAGTCAACAAAGACATATTAGGCTCTGAACATATGAGCAATTGACTTGGTATTTCTCTCTTGATTACATTACAGATTTATGCTTCTACAGCGTTATTACACCATTCACTGTACCACAGGAAGGAGAGACAAATACACCTGCATACATTAGAAGTATGAGCACCTAACCCATAATCTATTGGAAATGAATGGAGAGGCCCACAAGGCCACAACGTTATGAAGTGTAAGGCTAGGCTTCACATTCTCCTTGTGGGATAGTCAGAACATATAAAACAAATAATAAGAATCTCATTATTAACAATAGTTTCTGCAGTCATTTGGCTATGTTTGTTTACTGCATGTTAATTTTTCTCTTTCTTTTTCTACTTATTATATATATATATAGATTAGTTTTTATAGAATATAGGAATTTTACTAAGACAAGTTTAGGAGAATAACGTATTGTGGCAGCCCATAGGAAATCAAAACAACAAGTATGCACCTTAGAAAAAAATTCTGTGTTTTCTGCAACACCGAAAGAATTAAAGAACTATGTATCAACTTATATTACATATATTCCTCCCTTTCTTGTAAATTTCACTCATTTCATCTTCTTTCTTTGTTTTGATCTAAGGAGTCATTTCTGGCATATACAACTGTGTTCATGTTTTTGGTGTGATAATAATTAGAAGTTATATACATACATTGTTTGGCCTAGCACTAGAATTATTCACTATGCATTTTCTCCTCTCTCTCCCTTCCACATATTTCTCATTTCTTTTTCATTTTTTCATACTATATCATTGACTCACTAATCCCTCATTCAAGATGACCTGTGCACAGAGTTGGGTCTGCCTTCCATAACATGGGGCAGTTCTATATTGTACAGCGGAAGCTGGATGAAGCCCGTGTTTGCTATGAGGTGATAATTTAAAACCATTATACTTTTGGTATTATTTTGTGATTTTGAGTCTGGTCTATAGAGATTCTCCAAGAGTCTCGACGAACGTTTTTGGCATTCATCTTCCTTTTTGTTGATATTTCTTAAAATAGTCTTTTTTTTATTTTTTTTATTTTAACCATTGGGCATTACCTATTTTTGGTAATAAATGTACATATAGTATATGATTACTTTATCAGTCATGCTCATGATCTACGACATGGAAATTTTTGTATGTTTAGCCAAGTTTGGTCAGAACTATTTTTAGTTTTTTAATTTTTGTTTCTCTAGGTGTAGCTTGTATAGATCCAATTTGTTATATGTTTTCTTGACTAGCCGGTTCTATAGTGGATCTTCATTACCGCACATCCGCATCCTTACTAGTGGTGTAGTTCAATGGACGTAACCATACATCCTTTAGGGCAGGTATCGTAATTGCACAAAATCAGCTCTGTGCAATACCATTTGGCTATCCAATCTGTGTAATGAACAAGGTTTCTCTGATAAAAGTGAAGTGAATAAAATGGTAATCAAATGGATATATGAGTACTGAGATCGTTGATTTTTGGAAGGGTTCATGCTTGAAGTGGACATAAGAGATGGATGGTTCACTCTGCATCCTTTTTGTTTCTCTTCAATAGTGGATAAAATTATTTGATTCGTCTCCTGCATCATCTCACAACGCATATTCAGCATCATTACACAATTTGATAATTTTTTTTTTCTTACCTGCCAACGTTTCGTTGCCCCTCCCACATGTTTGTTGATGTCTGATCGATGATGCTTTTGGACAGCATGCTTTGAAGGTATTGGCTTTGACTTTTTCCTATGCACATAGTAATGCATCTGTTTATGCCGCTAACTTATATGCTTTAATTACTGTGTTCAGATTAAACGCCGTGTTCTGGGTCTTAACCATACAGATTATGCAGATACTATGTATCATCTCGGAACGGTAGTCTCTTCAATCCTCTGTATCTGAAGTGTAAAGTTTTGAGTAGTTGTAGGATATGAAAAAACTAAAATATCACTAATATACACATCTGAGCTGAATAGTGGTAGGATAAAAACTATACACTCTTTTGATTTTGAATGTTTTGTTTATAGTTTATCTGGGTAGTTTATTAAGTGAAATGCAATTTTAACTGCAGGTTCTACACCTCCAAGGAAATGAAAAGGACTCTGAGGCCCTCGTTCAAGATTCCATTCGAATACTCGAGGTCAAGAGTTATTAGAATATTTTGTTGACTGTTCAGCTTTAATATTCTTACCATCTTACTTCAGTCATTGTTGGACTATGTAGAATGGTGGTCAAGGAGAGTCAATAATGTGCTTAAAGAGAATGCGATATCTTGCTCAGGTTGTCTTTTCTCCCAGGTTGCCAGTTTGATTCTTATACAAAAGGATATAATTTAATAGAAGGATTGGACAAATATGTCAAAAGACAATTTTGATGCTTAGAGGTTGTCTCTAGCAAGATTGACCTGAAACTTATCTGGGATTTTGACGGTATTCCATCAAGGGCCTGCTACTTTAGGTCCTTGCTTGTCAGTTGGTTATGTAATTCTTTGTAGGATTTAATTATCTGTTTGTAATACCATAGATTGAACTTTTTAATACTTTAGAGTGCCTTCTTCTGTATGCAACAGTTCGTTGATACATTCTCTCTCTCTCTCTCTCTCTCTAGATATATCTGAAATCCAAACGGTTTGAGGAGGCCGAGAAGGTACAAAGAAAGATACTGCATGTAATGGAACTAACAAAGGTTTGGCACTTAAGTTATTTTGTTTATTGGTAAAGTTTGTTTCGGTTAAGATCTGTTGCATGCTCAAATATTTTGCACGGCAATTAGGCATCTAACTATTGCAGTCATTATCAAGTAGTCTACCTGTTAATAGTCTATTCCCAAATCCCAAGGCAAAACTGAGCGTTAGATTTTAGGACGTGTATTGTTTGGGAAGGTACCTCAAAACCTTTCATTTCTTCACATACACATGTTCTCAAAGGATCATAGTTTCCACAATTTTAAGTCTTTTTTTCCTTCACGATGAGTGACACTGAAACTCAATGCAGCACAAGTTGAACAAGTACTTTCTAAGAAGTTGCACATTTGGCACTCTGTATGTTCTGTTGTGTGGTTGAGAGACTTAATATGCCAATTTTGGTTGTGACACAGGGATGGAATGTACTGGACACAACAATAACTGCTGAGGGGCTCGCACTGATTCTCCAATCCACTGGGAGCTTAAATGAAGCTGAAGAGCTTTTTGAAAGGTAAATATCATTGTAATTGAAGAACATAAATAGTGATATCCTGTTAATTCTGACAGAAGTTAGTTTAATTGTTCTTTTCAGATGTCTTGATGCTCGAAAAGCCTTACTTCCACGAGATCACATTCAGGTTTGTTGCTTTGTATTTTAATAATATTCCCACAAATGCAGTGCATATATCTTTGAATGTCTATCATTCTTAAGAGCATCTACTTATTCATAATGAATACAACAACACATTGTTGTTTAGTATAAAGGCAATTTAATCTGTTCTATTACCAAAAGGATTGTGTGGATGTTAACTAAATCTTCTAGAAGATTTTAGAAGATATCAGTGAAGTGAAAAGCATTCTGCTTTTGGCAGAGGAAAGAGCTGGAAGTGTTTTGGGGCTGCAGTGGCTGTGGTTTGGCAGCTCTGAATGGAAAGAAATAGGAGTTTTATTTTCATTTTTTATTTTTTAGACTACAGAGATACAAAGGTAGAGGAGTTTTCGGAAACATTTAGGTTCTAATCCGCTTTATGGGCACTTGGTGTGGAATTTCAGAGACTGCACACTGAGCCACTGGCGCGAGATAAAAGTACTCATGTAATTTTTGTTTTCTAGGCTTCAGCCAACCATTACACCAAAGATAAATAAAACGAGTATTCTTTCTTCTATAATTCTAGATTAGAAGGAGCAGTGTAGTTAAAGGTTTCCGGCTCGAATAGGCTGGTGTTGATAAGAAGAAGACTCATATAACAATAATATAAATCATTAACTCTTTGTGATGTTGTCGCATAGAAAAGAGAGCATTTACCGCACACCCGGGTCTAGGAGTTCAATTTTATGATTGGGATCTATTATTACAGTGTTACACCAGAGTTTCCAAATGGAATTTCAAACAAAAGTAATTTAAATTCTGTGGTCCTATTAATCCCTAGGCCAATTCGGGGTTAAGGAGATTTGTACTAGGATAACAGAAAGCACAAAAATATAGCTGTAGCATGATCCTTTGGGACTAGAATGACTCCTACAGATGAAAAGTTCTTGGGATAACATTTAATTGATTCTCTCTTTATCTAAAATGCAATGCATCTTTTGCATTGATCTGTTTTTCTCATGAAATGTGTATTGTTAGGCCTGACTTTACTATCTTCGTGGACAGATTGGTGTGAACTTGCTTCATATTGCTAGAGTGGCAATGCTTAATTCTGACCAACTGAAGAATTTTGACTATCCAAAAGCAATTTCTGAGCTTGATAAGGCCAATGAAGCGTTACACGAGTCCATAAGGTTTGTTTATTTTGTCATTAATTTTGAGGAGGGTAATATTGATATTAAATGATATTAAATTAGCACAGTCAGTTTTTTTTTTGTTTTTGTTTTTTTTGTTTTTGAGAGGAGTACTCAGTTACTTACTCAGTATATTTGTAATACTTGCATACCACTCCAAACTACCCCTAAAGATCAAGTTTGAGATTGAAACCAAAAAGGATTATGCAATGGTACCCCGTCAAGAGCTGCTGGCCTGCTGCCATGGTGGGCATCGCCTGCTGCCATGGTGGGCATCTTACGAAGCTAACAAGGAAACAGAAAAAATATAATGGATAGGGTGTAAGAGTATGCTGAAAAAGGGAGGATGATAATAAGTTTTGTTATTAATTTGAACAAGGGTTTGGGAAAGCATTTGTGTGGTAATAGAAGTGCTGTAGCTCTCTCTCTCTCTCTCTCTCTAAGTATACAGGGAAGGTATAGCTTGTGAGTGGAATTCGCTCTCTGCCTGTCGGTTTGATCCAGTGCTAAAAGCAATTCTATCCTTCAGGTGGATTCTACGTCTGTGGTATTTTATTCTATCTCAACTCTGATTAAGAAGAGTGAGTTTGTTTCCCCTGCCGTCATTCCCTACACTGGTACAAACAAATCCCAGATCTCCTACCAGCATAGTTACAGTTTTGAGTTTTCAGCACAATATGGTACTGTATGCCGTGGCATGAAGACACTATCAAGTTTCTCTTTACTTCTGAACTGGTCATAGGTCCATACCTACGTGTGAGGTTTGGTTCATTCTAGATTAACATGCGAGTAGGGACTTAATAGTGAAGTTTAAATGGGGATTAACTGTCTACAGGGTGGTCTAAAGTCTAAAGTGTTTGGAGTTGCAGCATTCTAGTAATTACTTGGGTGGTCTGCTAAGATTATACGGGATTTGTAGAGGATCAGACTTGGCAAATATCAGTCTCTTATCTCTTCCTCCTGTACTTGTAGATAGGAGTGGCTAACAGAATATCCAGAGGAATAGAGAGCAGCTATATTTGAATCCTAGATGATGGTTCTGATTGGTGGAAGGTTTTGTTATTTTGAGATTTATGTTCTCTAATAACTCTTGGTATGCTTGTGAGAGCAATGTGAGTATTTGTGAGAGTGCGACTACCATTGGTTGTCAGGTTCTTGTAGTGTGTTGTCTTATCTTGGACATGCCTTTTAGCCTTTATCAGTACCATTGTTTCCCAGTATTTCTTTCAAAGAAAATAGCGAAATGGATCTGGTCAATTCTACATTTTGTTCATTTTATCCCAAATTGTTCATTTTTATTGACTACCAGTTTCCAGACTAAAATAAGCCAACTGTTACAAAGTTGTAAGAAAAAAACAGAATCCTTTTGTAGTCTTAAGTTGCCAAACACCAAAAAACTGACCTATTTTCATTCTTATTGATAGTTCTACCCCCAATGCTGGCAATTCTCACAAGAAAAAAAAAAAATCTTTTATTACGCTCCATCCAAATGACCTAAACTACAGATAAGAACAATCAACTCCACAAAGTTTTAGCTCTGTGCCGTTTCCCCAAAGCCTTGAATGTGACTGAAATTGAAGAGTTGGTCATATCTTCATAGCTGCAGAACTAAATCTGGATTGGATATTGTTAGCTTGTGAGGATGCCAACTTTAATTGGTACTTGGCATGTATTTTGTTCTTTCCCATTTATCCCATAATTCCCATTAATGGTATTTCATTAATTGTAGTCATATGCTCTCTTTTTGTGTAATAGGATAGCACAATGTTGCTTGGATAAATTGAAAAAGCAAAATAAGAAGATTCACAATTTTGGAGCAACAGGTGAAATTGGAAAGAATGCTCAGGTGCCGTTGGTCATATTGGTCAGTACTCTCTCTCTCTCANNCNNCNTCTCTCTCTCTCTCTCTCTCTCTCTCTCTCTNTACTATATATATATATATATATATATATATATAAATAGACCATTAGAAAGTTGAACTTTTCAGATTTCTCTAATTACTTCCAATTTAATTATATTCTATGTATTAACAGTTTGATATGTTATCAGGATTTCATCAAAACCTATTTGGGGGCATATCTGTCCTAATTAGTTAGCATTTCAACAGGCATTTTGTCAGTTTATTTGTTCAAACAGTCGATAAGGGAAGTGGAGCCGTAAATTGTGTGTTTCTGTGTATGAAAAGTCCATGAATGAACATTTTTCAGGTGGTAATGCTGCAAGATGGTTAATTTATATGAAAATTTGGAATACACAACTTTTGTATTATAGCATATATTGATTGAATGGATTGAGTTTCTCCAAAAAATTTAACCTTAAAGTTAAACGTGATTTGCTTGCCTGGACAGCTCAAAACTGTGTTGAGACTAGCAAGCTTTTCAGGTCTGGCCAAAAAAAAGTTGATAATAATAAGAAAAAAGAAAAAAAAAAGTTAAGACCTTAATTCTGACATCTATGCATACAGACATTTGTTTTGAATTTGATGGATGTATTGTACTTTCAGTTGGAAGCTTCTGATGCTCTTGGCCTTTTAGAGATTACTAAGAAACAATTACAAGGATCCAAGGTTAGTACTAATGATTGAAGGGCCTAATCATAAATTCTGTTTAGTTTCATTATAAAGAAGTTTTGTCTGTAATTTTGTTTTGCACGTTTGAATCAAATATCAATATGATTTAGTAAAATTCTACCAGCATTTGCACCTTTATGGTGGGGTTAGAGTAGGTAAATTGTTCAACAACCTGACATTAGTGGGTAATGGGTTTAGTGCGAGGGATGGTGTACCCTCTAGAGTGCATTAGTGCTAGAGAGGTTATATCTGTTTTTGTAATATCCACTAGATCGAGAGCTTCAGGGTTATATTCTCTTGTTTTCTGGAGTTCAGTAGACTACTTATTTGGGGATATTTTAGGGTCATCTCATTTTAAATTGAAGAGTTACAGTTGCTGTTTCTGGTTGCAGTTAGTGATGCAGTTTAATGATTCACTAATGACCCCAATTTTTATTCGTTACAATTGTTTCATACAGCAATTTTACATTGTAAAACCCGTCACTAGTAAATTTATCTGCCTGTTTCTATTTGCTGATCTATTACATATTCATATAATGTAGCAGTCTGAACGTGCACCTAATATTGAAGCTGAGAATGCACTATTTAAAGGTGTATCCGCTTATAAAGAGGTACATGCATTTATGCCACTTATTAAGCTTTCTTTAATTTTCTTACATAGTTTTTTCCTTTTCTTCTTGTCAATGGTTATGTACCATATACTCCTTCCCTTTGCTCTTTCTAATACCAATTCAACAATAATGAGATGTGATCAGAACAAAAAAAAAAGTGTCATTTTTTGTACTTGTCTTGCAAGAAGCTAGATGGTGCTGGCTCAATAAGAATAGAAACCCCTACAAAGTCACTATTTTTTAAGGAATTTCAGACCCTTGCATTCTGTGAGGTTGGGTAACTTCTGGAAACCTATGTTGTTTTATCAAATAAGTTGTTGCCGGGTCCAAAGAAATTTTATATTACATAAGTAGTCGATCTTTTTTGGATTCTGAACTTGGATCCATTTTGCTGTATCTCCTGTTTGGGATTGCTTGACTTTTGCCTAGCTACTCCCATGTCACCATGCCATCATCTTGTTACGATCCAATGATTAAGAGTACAAGGCTTCCAAGAGGTTAAATTCCATATGTTACATATGTTTCACCTAAACGCAGCATTGATATATATATATATACACACACACACACACACACACAGTCTGTTTCAGATACGGACGTCCGCACCGCCTTAAGGTGTGGATTTCCCTCCGTTCATCACCGTACGGCGTCGGCGAGGGCGCGCCTCCACCCCAGCGGACTCTAGCAGCTTCCCCGACCATTTTCCCTCCCCGGCAAGTCCGCCGAATTCCAGTTTTCCGGTCAGATCACCCAAAACTTCAAACAAAGTCAATCTGGCCGGAAAACTGGAATTCGGCGGATTCGCCGGGGATGGAAAGTGGTCGGGGAAGCTGTTGGAGTTCGCTGGGGTGGAGGCGCGCCCTCGCCGGTGCTGTACGGTGGCGAAAGGAGGGATGTCTGCACTTTAAGAGCCGTGCAGATGTCCGCAGCTGATAACGATCGTCCGAGAAGAGAAGGGCCGTCGCCGGCGCTTGATCG
>NC_020491.1:21827840-21864861 GCF_000184155.1 Fragaria vesca subsp. vesca
CCTCCCCGGCGAGTCCGCCGAATTCCAGTTTTCCGGTGAGATCACCCAAAACTTCAAATAAAGTCGATCTCGCCGGAAATTGGAATTCGGCGGCCTCGCCAGGGATTACCGGGGAGGGAAAGTGATCGGGAGGACGCTGCTAGAGTCTGCTGGGGTGGAGGCGCGCCATCGTCGGCGCCGGAGGGTGGCGAACGGAGCTTTGTGCGCACTGCGGACGTGCGCTCCACATCGTTTCCGTATATATACACATATGTTACATATGTCGGAAATGGATGGACTTTACAATAAAGACCTGCTGAACTTGGCACTGAAGTTTGTGATCTGGATACATGCTGGTATCATATCTGAAGTTTATAGAATAGGAATCACTCCCAGGTTTCGCACTAATATTCCCATCTGGTAATCATTATCTGGCCATTTGGCACTTGCACTTATTTAGACTTGAGCGAATAGCTCGCATTAACTAGCATTAGAAATTCGATCATAGATAAGGCCCTCTGACTTATGATACCTGAAGCATAAAAGTCTTGAGATAAGACTCTCTTATCCAAAACAGAAGTATTTGAGAAGACACCAGACTCAAAGAGACTTTTAGAATTAGATTCATTAATCTTTCCCTCTAAAACTGCAGATATATCTTGAGAGCAATTAATCAAGCCACATGGATAAGGAATGACTACGTGCTCTCTTTTTCATTTCTTTTGCTCATAAACCATAAAGGGTTTGACTATGATTTCCTCATCAAGAGGGAGTTGAGTGGGAGAGGATATTTTGCTACATGTGCAAATGTGCAATTTATCACTGTACTCTTAATCATTGTATGATATATTGATAACGTGGCAGCTTCTTGTGGCAAAAGCCAAGCAGATCCCAGCTAGGTGTTTTTTATAGCAGAGTATCCCATTCCCCTGAAACCATATTGTTATTAGCCCTTGGTCAGTTTTCGAGAACTTCCTCCAAACATCATACATATTCATGTTAGTTTTATCCAGGTGTACTCTTTGAAGTGATTAAGGATCTAAAGTATATCTATGTAAGGACTACTGGAAACTGCTTTGATGTTCATGTATCAAATTTTTCACTTTTGTTTATATGGAAGTGCACTACTTGATGCGGCATATGCCATGAAAATTGTGTTCTAACTTCAACTGTAGAGTGTTGTAAATTTTATTTTGTACGTGTGTGTGTGTGTGTTTTTATTTTATATTAAATTTATCTAATCTTTTGTTTTTGTACTTGCTTATCTAATTTGCAGTTTGTAACTGAGAGATCAATCACTGAGTCTCCTGAAATGAAGGTCGAGTATCTTAAGTGTTTGAAGCATCTTTTGAGCTTGAATAGTGATGGCACTACAGAAAGAACACAGCAATCTACAGAAGCCAATTTGCAAGATCTGAGAGACGAAATTAAGCGCCTTGAAGTTGAACTTTCTCCTCATAGGAAACACAAAATTTGAGATGCTGATTCTACTTGTGGGGCAGCCAATAAAGCATCATTGTAGAGTTAAGGTATTGTTATTACTATTATTAGTGACTTAGGACATTGTATTTGTTGAGGAGTTAGCCTTCTTAGATTTACTAACAAACATACCTAAGCTTGTAGACTTAGGATAGTTTTCCTCATACTGTGTAATTGCTTTTTCAACTACGTATCTAATAAAGGTAAAACAAAGCTCACATCAATCGCATGATACTGAACATCAGCCGAAATGAGAGATGATTTGGAGACCCAACACAGCAGCATATAAATTTGTTGTTGTGATTGAAAAGTTGCCCAACACAGTTTGAGAGTGCCAACATCAAATTGTCCTTTTCATTGCGCATGATGACTCCCAAACACCGTTTTCCAGACTCTTGGTTAACTGCACCATCCACATTCAGCTTAACGAAAGGAAAAGAATGACATCTCCAACGAGTTCGTTAAGGAATTCGTCTATAAGGGTACAAAAGCGAACTCCTTTCGCTGGTTCTAATCGACTAATTCTAATTGCAACTTTTGCGATTATAACCAATTGTCTGTTATAAGATATTCTGTATTTTTCTAGATATTCTTTATGTGTGCCTTGTCTGTTCTAGGATATGTAGTTAGACTAGATCTATGTATTCATATCCTTACCATATTGGTATTGTGTAATTCCCTATATAAAGGGCTCATATCAATGAATAAGATGATGATTCTCTTGCTATCTCTTTGTCTCTACACTTTATCATTCATTACGTTATCATGCACTTTGTTCTAACCCTAGAGCTAATAGCTCACCATTTGTTTTTCAAACCCTAAAATCGGGTAGCCTTATTTTTCCCGATTTCCGACCGAAAATTCCGACTGCCCTTCGCCGGAATTTTATATCCCAAGAAAGCTCTCTCCGTCCCGGATCCAACGCCGCCGGCCTCACCCTGAGAACCGGCCGGAAAGTGTCCGAACCGGCCGCCGAAAGATTCCAGACCGCCGCCGCTACCGACCACCGGTTCACCACCTTCCCTTGCTCCGATCAACCTGAATTTTTGACAGCAGCTTCCTCATCCAGAGCGGCTCCTCCTGTCAAATTTTCAGTCCCAAATTCGAATTAAAAGTAGGCGAAACGTTGTTTTTCCTCTCGGCCGTCCGCTCCGTTGCTTTCTTTTCATCCGATCAAGCATCCAAATGTTTACGGTATGTTTATTTTACAACCCTAAAACTCTTCCAAGTTCAATAACCTCGGGGGAGATAAAGTGCTTTCTCCCTTTCTTCTACTCCATTCTATGCTTGGGTCGGTGTATTTGCAGGTATCAAAAATTCTGGAATTTTATTCGCGGGTCAAGAGTGTGTTTGATCACTCTTGTTTCCTTGTTCGGGTTGTGTATGATCAACCCTGACCTATCACCGGATTGTGTTTGATCAATCCGAGGCCTTTTTCCGAACTGTGTTTGATCAATTCGCGACTTTTCCGGATTGTGTATGATCAATCCGAAGGACAAACCATTAAAAACATTGTTTGTGACCTCTATCGAGTCTCATAACAGCTTGGTTTTGTATGCAAGAGCAATGTAACATTCTGCTCCTTTGAGTTTTGACATACTTGATGCCTACGACGGATCTTCGCTTGGTATCTGTGAAACCTTTCATTGGAAAGGATTAAACCACATGTTTTGACCCCCAGGCTAACAAGCCTAGATGCCGAGATTTCACATCTCATGCGCCCAAAGTCTTTGAGGCGACACATCGACAAAAGCCTTCAATGGCAATATGCATGTGCAAAAAGTAATGACCACAAAGTACTGTGGAATGCACTCATGGAGCGTTTCTTGAAACGTTCATATAACTCTACTTGTTGAGTTATTAGTCAAGTGGATTGCTTAATTACCACCTTAATTGACTACATATGGGTCACGACAATGGTAGAAAACACCGTGCCGATGTCTAGAAAAGAGGGGGAGGTGCCACCGGCCCTAATGGCGACACTCCCGGTCTAGACACCAATTATATTTGTCAAAACTACTCACGCCAGCTCATGACAATGCAACCGTTGTGGATCTTCGGATCACTGGTTCAAGATTGTCAAGCCCCTTCAAATTGTGAATGCATACAAAAAGATACAGAAAATCAATATGAGGACAAGAACATCATCCTCATGATCGCGAATTTTAAAGATTCGGATCATGCTCTAGCTACCCATGACTTTGATGTCATCGGCTAGACATTGATTTTTGTTCCAAGCTATATGTACTAAGGCGTTGTATCGACGTCCTTCGTCTATTTGAGACCTCGATGTACTCACATTAGCAATAATGAATGCCCTGAGAATTTTTTCAAAGTTATGAAACTATTCTCCTCTTATGGTTCGTATTGATTTACAAACAAGATGTACATTTTTACATCGTCCTTAGAAGCATGGCATATTTACAATCTATATGGTTAGATTGTGCCGTTTTGGTCTCTTCCAAGTGAAGATGACGCACGGCCTTGCATCCTCAAGAAGGATCGCTAACGTGTTTCCGGTTAGGTCTTCTACCCTTTAGCGGATTTTCCATCATCAATTGTTCAACTAGGCTCATCCAAGCTCAGTGTGATGTCTTAGAATTGTCCGAAATTAAGGAGATAGTGGTTTCAAGTGTGCCTCGCACTACCGACCCTCCACGGACATGCCTAGTCATACTGACTTGGAGTTACCGAAAGCTTTTGATTTTGGATCCCCCTACGCTAATAAACCAATTGCCGTCTTGCAAAAGACGTTGAAGACTTATCAAAACCAGAAAATTATCATCATGATCGAATCCTCTAGGTCTTCTGAGTTAGTTTATGTTCATGTCAAGGAGCTTTTGCTAACTAGTCATGGAGTTTACGACTTTAGAACGACCGAAAGGACTTGGTTTTGATCATACACACGTCATTTTTGGCTAAGGCAAAAGCCTACACGCCACCTGCAAGCTTCACAACTTCGCACATGCCAATTTTGCGAAAAACAGCAATCTGTCCCATCTAGATAGTCAACTTCGTTTGAGCTTTGTGAACAGCTCCAGATATCATTGGAAAGCTCTATGAGTCTAGTTTTTAGAACTTTTCACAGTTCGTCCATATCTATTTTAACGAAGAAGTTATGGTTGTTTTAGTGCGTAAAGGTCATTCTGCGCGGAAATTTTTATGCACTCTCGGGATTACAGCTTTTCGTAGCTTCTTTCAATCATTCTAAATGGTTCAAGTGGAACTATTAACTTGCCTATCTACTCCTTCTTGTAGATATGTCTTATCGAGACATTAAGTACTTCGCAGATAGTGGAACTATCCACAACATTCTAAGGAACCGGTAACTATCTTTGGATTTTGTGCCTTTGTAAATCTCTTGTGACTACAATGATTGAATCATACCGATTATTCAGGAACGCGGTTTAGCTTAAATCTTGATGCCTCATGGCACCATAATCAATGTCACAGATACCCTCTATGCATTGAGAGGCAATCAAACCATATTGAGCTTTAAAGACATTCTTGCTAATAGTTTTCATTTGAAAACATATTGTGAGAATGAGCAAGAATTCTTTTGTGTATACCTTCTCATGAATGCGGACTGAAGCGCATCTTGGAGAAATTCATGAGTCAATCTAGTGGACTATATGTCACTACGATTCGAATATCGAATCCCATGTTGTCGCCAAACATGATATTTGGGACACCGACTCATATAGGCTTTGGTTTGACCAAATGGTCAACCTGGAAGAGATATAATGGTCCAAATTTTGAGAAATTCTCATGGACATCCATTATTCCGCTCAAAACAAAGACATTCGAGATATAGCATCACCATGAAGCATGGTGGTGACCCGGGGGACATTGATGTCACCCAAACATGACTCCAACTTCCTGGAGGTCGTCCGGTCAATTTCTCAAGCAATTGAGGTGCGCCGGCCTTTCCTCGATGTCATATTGGCCCCTTGCAATGCTCATTACTCGTTTTGAAAGCCTATTCTTTAGCTAAATTAGGAGTGAGACCCTCCTACGCTAAATAACCCAAAAGTGAACATCCTATTCTTACATCAAACTATGTAGATAGATACAACCAACTTGCGGATACCTTTTTATGCTTTATGGTGTTGGTTGAAGTGTTAACACACTGGTCACGTGTTACACTATTATCTATTGATTATGCTGCTTATACTTCTACGGGCTCACTACCCATTATTTAAAGAAGTTTATTGGGATATAAGTTGAAGTGTCCTGTACCCCATGTTCACACGCAATACGGTCTCACCGAGGCTACGACTAAGCAACTTTAGCTTGTCGCTCGAACCTTATTAATGCGCACCAATCTTTCTATTGCGTCTTGGGGCTATACAATATTTGCATGCAGTTTTACTATTCATCTACGACCTACCATCATTGAATATTTTTGTACTACAGCTCGTGACTGTGTACCAGGATTGCAATCCTTGAGCTCAAACAAGATTGAAACAGATCTCCAATCCTTGAGCTCGGCTAGATGTTATTTCTAGGTGCCAAATCGCATTGCCATTGCGTACAATGATAGGTCATTTGAGATGAATAAGTATTTAGGTTGGATGTGAATCTCCACCTATAATCCGCATATGTAGAAACCTTGTCAGGCGATCTCTTTCACCGCTATATTGCGGATGGTCACTTTGATGAGACAATATTCCCGCCGTTAGGGGGAGATAAGAACACAAGTGTTCAAGTGGAACGACGTGAATTGTCGTGGTTTGTCCCCACTAAGTCTCATCTTGATCCCAAATGCTTAAAGTGTTAAAGTGACGAGATCACATGCTGCAAATATGTCTGCAAGGATTGATGTCTTACAAAAGGACATGGCGTGACCAAAAAGAGTTGGTCTTGACGCCATCACCATGGATGGTGATATGGTGAAGCCATATAGTGGCAAAATTGGTGTCACAAGGCCGTGTGGCTCCCCAAAAGGAGGGAGACCCTTAAGTTCGATACTTTCTTGCACTAGGAAGAAAGCGAGCTTGGCATAACCTGATCCATTGATCAGTGATACTCAAATCCGTCTCATGAAGTCTGAATTGTGATTATCGTTAGGGGACGCCTCAATGTCAAACCCAATCCATATAGAGATCTCTACAAGTATTACACTAGTGTACATGAGGACATGGGATAATGAGTCTACTATCGAACCACCCTTTGTTAATGGATATCAACTTAGTTGATTGGCCAAATAGAAAGATGCAATCTAGCATTAACAAAGAGATAGGTCCTTGGGCAGGTGATGCCGACACCGCAAGCTAAACCCTATCAACTATACCTTTGTTAGATAGCGTAGTGAGAACAAGAGTTTAGACTTACCTTATGGAGCAAGGTCTCTCACTAACATGTACTGAGATCGACTATGATGAGATATGCTCTCGTAATGGATGTCATTGAACTCCATTACTTTGTCAGTTTGGTAGTTTCCGAATAACTGAACATGAAGCCTATGAATGTGGTCATAATAACATCTCTATGGGATCAGAGATATACATGAAGATCTTAAACGAACTTCATTCATCTAAATCAAGTTGCTCTAGACCACAGGAGAACGCGTTTGCTAAAGGTTTTGGAACGCACATGGACTCTACTTGATTTGGAAGGGATATGGTGAATTATGCCTTTGCGTGTTCATTCCGGATTTACATGGACTCTTGATGGATCAAGAGATGCCAATATGTATCAACATCCGAAGAAAAAGATCTTGGGAAGATACGGTCTCGATAAGGCACTCGATGACTGTATTGATGATGATTTTCCATCAATCGGCATAGGCACTTTATAACTAGTGAGACCTACATATACTCCCATGATTAGTCAAAGTCTTTGCTCTAAAGAGAGATCCGTTGTTTTGTCTAAAGCAAGATGACAAATATGTGTTAAGAGATGGAGTTCTCATCTAAGTACAATAAGACGCATCAATGTATTCAACATAATACGAAAGACTTGACATCTCATTCGCTATGAAAAGTTGTAAAGCTAAGTGTAGGTATGTGCCCATGTAACGCCAATGTAATGGCAGTAACTCCTTTTTCAATACTTAATGGTATGAAAGGTTGAGGCTTATTCTATCCTTACATAAGATAGACACATCAAAAGCGAAATCAGAATCTGCCAAGTTTTGTAGGTCAACTTCCACAGGACCTACAAGAAATCTCAGTCACTGGAAAATGGTGAAATTGGTACCATTGGAAAGGTCTATGTGTCTACTTTCCAGGGACACTAACCATTTGATCATACCTATCATATTGAGTGAGTTATGGCCGTTTTCGTAAAGTAGGACGAATCTGTCCGAGAATCTGATTTTGGCAAAACAGTCAACTTCGACCGGACTTTGTAATAGCTCCTGACGAACCAGAACGTGTGTAATATACGGTTGGAAAGCTAAATGAGTCTAGTTTCCAAAACCGTTTACGGTTCGTTCATATGTATTTCCTAGAGGAAGTTACGGCTGTTCTAGTAACTGAAGGTCATGCTGCGCGGAAATCTGATTTCCTGCACGAACTTATGTTTTAAGTTCACAAGCGGCCTTCTCCTCAAGATCTAAGTGTAAAAGATCATTTGAGGACAATACGGTATGATTTGGTTAATCATTGCCCAATGCCACATTTGAAGACATGTTAAAGAGCATTGACATGCTAAGTTGTTGAAACTTCTGTGATTAGTAAAAATCAGGAAGAGCCCTATGATTGATGTAAAGATCAGGGGGAGGTGCAAATTTCAGGGGGAGTCTAGCACATACATACATGTCACTATCAAATGTGAAGGGTGCGTTGTACTCTTTTTTTCTCCTACGATCAAGGTTCATTTTTTCTCCCACAAGGTTTTTGTGACTTGACAAGGTTTTTGACGAGACAACAGATCAACACCATCAGCATATCAACGCGCGGCACAAGGGGGAGTGTTCTAGGATATTATGTATCTTTCTAGATATTCTTTATGTGTCTTGGCCTTATGTCAATAGGATATGTAGTTAGACTAGATCTATGTATTCATATCCTTACCATATTGGTATTGTGTAATTCCTTATATAAATGGCTCATATCAATGAATAAGATGATGATTCTCTTGCTATCTCTTTGTCTCTACACTTTATCCTTCATCATTGTCCAATTACATGTGCAATAAATGAACTTTTTTTATTAGGTTGAAGGCAACCTTTTTTTTTTTTTTTTTTGTAGGAAAAGGCAATAATGTTTGAGAAAGAAGTATGCTCTTCTTTGTATCCAAAAGGGGAAAATACTAGAGATTTGTCTACCGGTCGTAAGCAACTAATGAATGATCTTAGGAACATAGAAATTCCCAATTTGGAGATCATTTTAGGTTCCATAATCACAATTTACACTTCTCCCAATGAACCTAGCACAGGTATTTGGCGCAGACATCATTTCCGACAAATTCGAGCTCAAATACTACTTGCAATACACTAACTGAACATAGGCAGTTAAAATATATTGTGATGGAATCTTATAGCTTAGAGGCATGAGCAGGGACTTTACTCAAGGCAACAGCTGTCTTTGAACCAGATGAGCGCCCTAAGTGCTTGCAGATAAAGTCCCCAGCCAACATGAGCGTTTTAAGATCTATGTTGGTCTTCACTCCAAGTCCATTAAGCATGTACACAACATCCTCGGTAGCAACATTGCCAGACGCACCTTTAGCATATGGACAACCCCCAAGACCAGAGACTGATGAATCCACTGTGCTGATGCCCATCTGCCAACAGGAAAAATGTCATTTCATTCTACCATCTTAGGAAAATAGAGAAAGAAAAAAAGAAAAAAAGAAAGAAAAACAATGATGCATTACAAACAGAAACGAAGAATTGAAGTGCAAGGGGAAAGTTGCAAATTACAATGATCTTGCCAAAAACTACATATACTATCGTACAATCATGAACTTATTCAACATTCACTCGTTTAAGAAACTAAGAGAAACAACTTTTTAAGTCATCTGTGATGTTAGCCAGCACTAGGATTGAGGAACACACCAAGTTGGCTCATTTGCCAGAAATCAGAACCACAGTAATTTTGTGTATTCATAGAAAAATTAACAGTAAACTACATCTAGTCTTGCGATTACATTTTTGACTTAGTAATTTACTAGGGATTCTGTATTTTAGAGATTGTAAATCATAAAACAATCAATAAGGTCTTCAGAACCAAGGATACAAAACAAAGACAGCAGCTACATTAGCTTGGCAAATTCATCAACGTTTAAATTCAGTTTAATGAATACTCAGCCACTCGTCAATTACAATTCAACATTTTTAGTTTGCAAAACAAAGTCATAATTTGCTTATAAATGATCATGCAACCCATTATACGCTATCACATTTTTTCAGACCTTAATTTGTCCAAAAGAGGCTACAATCATCAAAAGGTATGTGAAGTGTAAATGCCAGTAGAACTATGAAAAGTATAAGCTCATGTCAATTCTAGGGAGGATCATTGATTTCTTTCTTCAAATAGGGGATTCAGAACGGCATCATCTGCTTTTTGATTCAAAATGACATGAGTTTTACATATTATTGTGCCCATCAATTGACCATTTCCACTTTCTTAATATATGATGTTAGGTTTTTGCATCTTTCTATGACCTACTATATATGTTTCTTTGTTGAGATGAATGGAAATACTCATGAATTCCTGGTTTCAAATGTTAAATGAGTGAACCTGTATTTCTTGGAATAAAATAGACATGCAAAACAGAACCTCTACCCTAGGGTAATTATGTTGGTTCTAATCATGTCAAAAATTGCCGCCGTCATTAGCAAAAGGTAAAAGCTTCCTTTTAAAATCAAGATGAAACACATGGTTACCTGAAGAGATACTAGTATGTTTGAAAGAGCTTGGCCATACGTGTCATGGAAATGGACAGCAAGGTTCTCAGCAGGGACCACATCAATAACTTCTTTAAGCATTGGAACAACAGTACCTGAAAATAAAAAAAAATTCGAATCAACTTAACCAAAAAGTGGTACAACTATCCAAGGTCAGCATAGTTCAGCCATGTATATAAATGTCAAAATATGTTCCTGTAAGGGGTATGTCATAAATTAGGTTACTACAGTTTCACATCATAAGCACAGATAACCTGGTGCCTGCACAGCATGCCATGGTATCCTGCCAGAGATTATTTTCCTACAGCCAATTAAGCAATAACTAAACAATATTACTTTTCCCTAAGTCATTACACATGACTATGGGCCAGGGGTTCAGTTCGAGAGAAGCTTAAACAGTCAGTTTGGTCTTTTCTAATAAGCTTCTACAGTAATTAGATGACCCGTAGAGGTGCATAAGCTTCTAGAATAATTAGATGACCCATAAGAGTTGCTATTGGTTTAATAGGTCTGCCAGTCTATACATCTAACAGGTCAAATTCAACGAATTACAGCAAAACAAGATGTGTAGTTGATGGGGTTGGAAGAAGGTAGAAAACTGTTTTCAAATTATCAGGGTTGATAGTTACTCCCACAATACGTACAACGCCTGTATTTCCACATGCGACCAATTACTGTCTGAAGTTAACCCAGAAAATATTCAACACTTTAGAATACATACAAAGGCAAAACAGTTACGCCAACGATAACCAATGAAAAAGAACATTTACCTGGAGTACCAACACCAATTGTATCACCGAGAGAAATGTCAAAGCAACCCATATCATAAAGTTCTTTGGCCACATAAGCTACTTGAGATGGGGGAACAGCTCCTTCCGTTGGACAGCCCACAACACATGATATATATCTACCAAGATCATTAAATGGTTAGATCAGTTGGAAATAATATCAAGTTACCCCAGGTCCATATGCATTGACCATGTAGAAATGATTAGCATCTGAAACTCAGACATTTGTCCCCAGAAATGCATGTGATCAAGAAGTTAAATATACCAAACAATACAAACAAGAAAACGGTGTTAAAAGAAGTCCAAATTCTTGAATAAAACTTTGTTTTAAGATTTTTGGGGTAGGCTGGGATAGAAAAGTAATACAAGAAAAAAATGTATAAGCTCTGAAACAATGCTATTATTCCACAACAATAATTTAACGGTCTTTGATTGGCTTAGAGTTAAAAGTGATCACTGGGGGTCTTATAAGGTAAGAGAAGGAAAGAAGCAAACATATCTTCTATTAGTCCTTTAAATTTAAGAGAATCTGAAGATAATCAAGAAAAAGTTCATCGCTTTCTTATATTTCAATCTACATCCAATGAAGATAAGAGAACTCAAATAGTGTCCAAAACAGAAAATGTATTAAAAGAGATATACCCACGAACAGGAATAGAAAGCTTTCTGGCAGCACTTGCAACATCACGGTAACGTCTGAGACTGTCTTCAATGCTGCAGTTTATATTTGATTTTGAAAAAGACTCAGAAGCTGAGGCAAAGATGGCAACTTCTTTTGCACCAGCATCGACAGCAGCCTCAAAACCCTACAAGAGAGCTTTATGAAAAATCAGTTAAGTCCACACATCCATTCAAGTTGAGAAACAATGCTTTCACTAGAATTTGCTCACTTTGAGATTGGGGGTTAAAACGGGAAATCTAGCACCTCCCATATTTCGAATGGCCTCCATTACATCCTTTGCATCTGCCAGCTGAAATTTCAAGATCCACAAGACACTAAAGAATATTGATTCCCCAACCATAAGCCTTGTGCACGTAAGAAAACCAAACTACGAAAAAGTTGGCTAGTGGAGAAACTTAATTCAAAGATACTAAAAAGTTGATTAAATAAAACCTGTATTGGTATCAAGGACACAAAGAAGATAAATATAAGGGAAGTGCAAAAAAAGAAGCTAAAACCATGAAATAAAGAAACAAAAGAGCTGGGAAGAAAAAAAACAGAAATTAAGTGGAACAACTCAGACTTTAAACAACACAAATGATACTCAAAACTTCCGTTGGGAACTGAAATTTGTATAATTTGAAGGAGAACAAGTATAAGTAGATGAGAACAGAGAAACAAGACAAAAATGAATTCTTGTACGAGCTAACTTAATCAGCGAATCTAACCTAAAACAGCCACTAAAACTAAAGTAGTAAATTGTAAAGCTCAAAATCGATCAACAGCAGGACATTGCTCTCAACCAAGAGCAACAGCAGACAGGCTATCGCTCGATAAATTTCCATGAACACTAAAATAATAGAAGAAAAGTAGATTCCGCCACAACCCATGATTAATGTAGAAAATCAATCGACTAGATGTCTTGAACCAGATGTAACAAAATTTCTTGAATATAAATCTCCAGAGACTAGTATTCTGTTGAATAATTAGCTCCCATTATGTGATATCACTCCTGCATATCCCTCTCTGCAGATAGAGAAAAAAGAGCTAATGTGTGGTTTACCTGTGGAACCCATTTGGGTGAGACAAAGCTGGTAGCCTCAACAACAGTGAGGCCAGACGAAACCAGCATCTGTATCAACCTAACCTTAACATGAGTTGGAACAATCTGCTTCTCATTCTGGAGTCCATCCCTCGGACCCACTTCGACTATCTTGACAAACTCCGGGATGTTCGCTAAAGCCGGCTACCACAAAGCAAAGCAACCAAGTCAATCTCAAATCAGATTCCAAAACGAATTGATCATGGATCATTAGCAACCTTGTTGATTGAACAACTGAAACCACGGCTTGACAGATAGCAAGGCTCAAGGAGCATGTTCATCAAACGTCTTGATACCTTATGCATCATCTTCTCCCAGCCTTCTAGACTCTTATCTCTCACTTTTCATCTCACCAAAACAAGACAACATGTCTTCCGTGTTTCATACGGATAGTCGCTCACTGTATATATGATGACTAATGAATTGGGTTTTCATCAAGAAATTATGTTTTTAAATTCTATTCTGTTTCTGATGGGTTTGTCAGTAAGGCCCGTTTGCTATGACTTCGGTTTTTTTTTGTTTTTTTTAAATCAGTTTTTTTCTGAAATTTTAGATTTTATAGTTTTTTGTAAATAAAATTTTAAAAATTAGAAGTCATTTATAACAGCTTTTAAAATTAAAGAGGTCTTTAGCAGTTACATTTCTATAAAAGAAGATTTTAACAAGAATAAGCAAACAGAAACGAACACCTTCATATCATTCCCACATGCAATTATGCAAACTATGTATTTCACCATTGAAATTTGCTAAAATAATGTCTTCTTCCGAGTACGTCAATGTTATTCGAAATGCATAATCATTTGTGACATTTATTTGTGTTTGGGATCACAATCAGGGGAATCCCCCCTCCCTCCCTCCCTTAGTCGCAGATATGCCATAACACCTTAAACGTATCACCCTACTCCATTTCAGCCAATGCACCTGAGTTACTTTTTTTTTTTTTTTGACAAGTAGTAACCAACTTTATTCAAGATGCAAATATTACAGAGGCACAAAGCCTCCCAAGGGTTACAGAGAAAGCCCAAAATATACAACCAAGCACAAAGAAACAGAGATCTACAACATTCGACACGGAGGAAGATGCCACCGTACCAACTCAAGGAAGAAGCCGAACAACCAAATCAAAAGCGTAGAATAGAGACCCATGCAAGTTCCAAAATTCCAACCATCAAATTCCCAGAAATTAAAACAGCCATCACCTCGACCATAACAGACCAAACCTGCCAAGAATAGAGAATCCATAACATCGTGACCATGGCGAAGAGGATAGGTGAAATCCCGTGAAGGAAAGAAACAGGCACCAGGAGGTACACATCTTCTTGAAGCATCACCCTATGCAATAATGAGCAGACCTCATTTTGAGAAGCACCTATAAGAACAGATGCGCAACTGTTCGATCTCCAAAAGAGAGGGACGAGTTGGGACCAATCAGATTCAAAAGAATCCGACCGGGGAGGATTGCCGATCATGGCAGAAGAGAACCCATCAAGGAAAAGTCGATGAAAGTAGTGATAACCGGAAAATCGATGCTCTGGAACCATCAAAACCAACGAGGCCCAAGACGGGCTCCAAGAGGCGCAGCCCGAAACGGCGGGAAGAGTAAAGAAAAGACAGCCGAAAAGCATACAAACAACCCTCAAGAAGAGGGAAAATTGGAGTTTTATCTCTCCCCCAACTCCCAAGCCATAAATCCAGATCGGCGATCTAGATCGGGCATGGGAGAGGAAGAGAGGAAGAAACCCAGACAGGTCGGTTTGGAAGAGAGAAGGCGGAGAAAATTTTTAGAGAGAAAAGAAAGGTTGAGTTTGGTAAAGATCCACCCGAGTTACTTGGCCGACCAATTAACTAGTCTTTTGCAACAGATTTTGGAGCTCTACTCATCCTTGCATAAAATTTCACTAACCGAATAGAGAGAGCTACCATAGATATTATGGAAACATTATTATAGCTTAAAGACATGAACTATGAACTTTATTCAAGGCAATGGCTGTCTTTGAACAAGATGAGCGCCCCAAGTGTTTGCAGATAAAGTCCCCAGCCAACATGAGCTTCTGAAGATCGACGTTGGTCTTCACTCCAAGTCCATTAAGCATGTACACAACATCCTCGGTGGCAACATTACCAGAAGCACCTTTAGCATATGGACAACCCCCAAGACCAGAGACTGATGAATCCACTGTGCTGATGCCCATCTGCCAACATGAAAAAACAAATTGTCATTTCATTCTACCGTCTTAGGAAAAATAACCTGAAATTTAAGTTCAACACTTGTCATTCTTACTGTCATGTCATGCATTACATTTCAAAAAAAAACAGGAGAAGAAACTAAAAACAGAACACAATGACACCTTGAAAACAGAAAAGACATTCAGGCAAACAAAAACCTGAAATGCAGGGGATGACGTTGCAAACTGCAATCAGCTAGGCAAAAATTTTATTTGAATCATACAACATAACCTATTCTAAGTTTGCTCAATTAGGAGACTAAGAGAACCCACTCATATTATGAATTTAGCCAAGATTAGGACAAAGAAACATAGCAAGTTGGCACATTTTTAACAGTAAGAAACTCAGAAACATGATAGCTTTGGCTCTGTGTATTCATAGAAAGAATTTGATGGCAAAGAAAAACATTAATGGTATACTAGATTGCAATCCATCAAGACATTCTTCCATTAATAATCTACCAGGTATTCTGTGGCTCATAAACTGTTTTTAAAACAATCAATAAGGTCTTCCGCATCATCCATCAGATGGTCAATTCATTAATGTCCAACTTCAATCAGTGAATACTCAGCCATCCCAATTACAATTGAAAATTATTAATTTGTAAAAATCCGTCACGATATTGCTTAATAATAATGAACGTGAACCTCTAATGGAACCATCAGATTGTTTTGGACCTGAGTTTGTACAAAACATACTATAAGCATAAGGTAGTGGAGTGTATACAAGCCCACCGATAGAACTTTGAAACTTATAAACTCAAATTACATTTGAGAGGATCTTTGATTTCTCTCTTCGCAGGGGATTCACAAGCAGCTTTATGTGCTTTTTGATTCAAAATGACATGACTTCATAATATTTAAGCCCATCAATGACCTTTTCAGTTTCCTATATTAACAAGTTAGGCTCATTTGGCCATTTTTATGACCCTCTTTAAATGTTTCTTAGTTGAAATGAACGCAATTACTCATAGGCTCAAAACCTTACTTAACAGAATGCTGTTTCTGTCTAATATGGTTGTCACATTACGAAGTAAACATTATTTCAGTGATATCGTGAAGGAAAAAAAACTCACAGTAGGTTAATTGTGATGGTCTGATTCATGTCAAAAGTTACCATTTACTTGCATAGGGTAAGAGATTCCATGCTAAAATCAAGACGCAGATCATGGTTACCTGAAGAGATACTAGTATATTTGAAAGAGCTTGGCCATAAGTGTCATGGAAATGGACAGCAAGCTTTTCAGTGGGGACTACATCAATCACCTCTTCAAGCATTGGAACAATGGTACCTGAAAAGGAAAAAAAAATAAAACAGCTTAACAAACATGAGAAATGATAAAACTATCCATCATCTGCAGAGTTCAACCAAATAGACAGATGTTTAATAATGTTCCAATAAAATATATCACATATTAGGTTACGACAGTCCCGCATCTTAGAAGACAGTCAATGCACAATACGGCTACGCAGCATGCCAGACTACATGGAAATTTTCCTACAACCGACTAAGCAATAACTACAGAATAGTAACTTTCCCCAAGTCATTAGACAAGATTGTGCATCAGGAACCGACTACGAAAGAAAGCGAGAGTAGACAGTTATGCATTTTCAAATAAGCTTCCACAGTATTTCGATAGAACAAAGATGTGATGCTTATGGTACATAGTGCTGTAGTGAAGCTAAATTTCAATGCTCGATCAATTGTAAGGATTGGCTATGGAGGACCAAACAGGTATAAAAGGCAGAGTAAAATGGTTTAGCCTTGTCAAAATGCAACCTCACATATCACTGAACTAATTTATTCTTTTTTCAGTAAGAGGAACCATTTGTATTGAAAACAAAGAAACACAACTGTCAGATATTAGGTAGAGCCGTAGATGTACAGTCTCTCTTTCTCTTCCTCTCCTTCCCTTCCACAGCCCTCGCAGCTCCCATCCACATCCTGTATCATCTCCCTTCCCCTACACTGCCACTCACTGTACTCCTTCCCCTAACATCTGTCCATCTTTCCATCAATTCCAGATTTATTTCTGGGTCATTAGTGGAAATTTCTTTCTCTTCAGCCTTGTAAGAAGATCCAGAACTGCTAGGGTCCTAACGTTAAAACTTTTGGCATGGATTGTGGAGCATAGCACCTAACGACGTGCAGTAGAGTACAAACGGAATGATCTTGGGATGTTTGTCTCCCCATTGTTGCACTTTTTTTTTTTTTTGTAACAATAAGGGGACACGTCTTACTCCTATGCTCTGGCACTGCCCAATCATAGGTTAAGATAACATATGTGCCGGGTACGAATGCAACCGCGAAAGAATATGGATTTGCCTGGTTTACACCAATCTGGGCCACACCCACAGGAAAGGACAATGATCACTAAAATAAAAGTAGATTACCAGTAAAGAACTAATAGGTTCTTGCAATCACCGTATCTTGAAGCAGTGGAAAACAACTCCAACAGAGGCCTAAACTCACAGGATGACAAACTCTCACCTCTAAAACTGCCTCAAGATATTGTCTAAAACGTTCAAAAGTCGGAAACAGGCTAAAGCACAAGATTCTAGACCTTATTCTCAAAATCGAAATAAAAATCCCTAAAAGTGCTATAGCTAATAGGTCTATCCAACGTGTTAGAGGAATGTAAGATGTGTAGTTATACAGTTGGAAGGAAGTAGAAGAATTATTTTCAGATTATAAAGGGCGGAAGAGTCGGTCCTAGAATACAAACAGCATCTTGTACTTCCTGATGCAACCAATAACTGTCTGAAAACCAGTTAACACGGATCATGAGCATACAAGGCTTTAGAATAAATTCAATACAAAAAATAGTTGAACCGAAAAGAACATTTACCCGGAGTACCAACACCAATTGTATCGCCAAGAGAAATGTCAAAGCAACCCATATCTAAAAGTTCTTTGGCCACATATGCTACTTGAGAAGGGGGTACGGCTCCTTGTATTGGACACCCCACAACACGCGATATATATCTAACAAGATCATTAAATGGTTCCATCAGTTGGAAATAATATCATGTTACCCCTGCTTCATATGCATTAACCATCTCAGATGAATAGCATCTCACACTCAGACATTTGTAAGAGTACATGATGTCAACAAGTTAAATATCTCAAACAATACAAACAAAGAAAAAGACCTATAAGAAGTAAAACTTCTCAAGGATTTCTTTTTTAGGAAAATTTTAGACATGGTGGGAGTAGAAAGAAAAATACACGAAAAAAGTTTGTAAGCAATCTCAAACAATGTCATTGCTGCAGAAAAAAAAATATATATATATATATATAAAATAAAAAAAATAAAAAAAGAAACTGAACGGTCTAATTGATCGTTGATGGGATTAGAGTTAAAAGTCAATCACTGGGGAAAAATAACAAATGTGCTAACAAGTGGTCCGATTATTTTCTTTTTCAACAAAAAACAGGCAGACAATAAAATTTTCAATAGTCCCTAAACAGGTGAAAAAAAAAAAAGAAAAAGAAAAAAGGGACAAGTCAGAGGGTGGAGAGGGATTTAAGAAAAACTAAGTATAATTTGAAATGATTGATGATAAGAGAAACCACATAGTGTCCAAAACAACCAAAGATGTCAGAAGAGATATACCCTCGAACAGGAATACAAAGCTTTCTTGCAGCAATAGCAACATCACGGTAACGTCTGAGACTGTCTTCAATACTACAATTTATATTTGATTTTGAGAAAGACTCAGAAGCTGAGGCAAAGATGGCAACTTCCTTTGCACCAGCAGCAACAGCGGCCTCGAAACCCTACAAGAAGCTTCACAAAATAAGAGTTAAGTCCTCACATCCATTTGAGATTCTTTCACTAGAAAATGCTTACTTTGAGATTAGGAGTTAAAACAGGAAATCTAACACCTCCCATATTCCGAATCGCTTTCATTACATCCTTTGCATCTGCCAGCTGAAACTTAAAGATCAGAAAGATACCATACATGTTATAAATGCAGCAATCATAAAGTATTATACCGAATTGTGAAAGAGATATCCAGTGAAGAAACTTAATTCAAAAACACCAACAAACTTTTTTTTCCCTATATATAGATGAAGCTTATATTGGTTACAAGGGCACAGAGACAAGAAATTACAAAAGAAGAGCGAAGAAAAAAAAAAGTTGAGATTCACAAAGAAGCAGAAGATATCAAGTAACTCAGACTTTAATCTACACAAAACAGATACTCAAAACTTTCTTTGAGCAGTGAGATTTGTATTATTTCAGGGAGCAAGTATAACTATGTAAGAAAGTAAAACCAGAGAGAAAGAAAACAAAGTTGAAAACTTATAGAAGCTAACTTACAGAAATCAACTAGATGCCATAAACCACATGCAAAGAAAACTGCTTCTATTTAGAATATCTAGAAACTAGAATTCCGTTCAACAATGAGCTTATAAAGGAATGAATCTTGTATCTTGATTTTCTAATATGAATATCAGTTACAATAAGCATGAATAGAGATTCAAGCCAGGGCTAATTTAGTAAATATAAAGTAATAAACCGACTCAAAGACATGGAAACGTATTAGACAACTAATGTAATGTTGTGTCTGTATTATACATACACACAATTTACATTCTCAGCATATCACCATTTCTTCTCCTTTGTCATGGCTTAGCTCTTACCATACAAGTTGAATTAATATACAATATTGTCTGGCGGGTTAACTGGCTCATATTGACACCTTTAAATTCTTCTATAACTCTAGTAAACCCTTTCTTGCGCCAAAGCTGACAACATCATTACAAACCCTTTCATACCTTCATAATCTATATAAAGCCCTCATAAGCAAGTATGCACAATGTTCTATACAACTAGTACACCGCAGTAAAATTACATATTGTTAGTTAAATAAAAACCTTCCCAGATTATACAGGATATATTGCGACACAATTTCCAACACATTCTAGCCTCAAGTAACTACAAACTTTGGCTACAATGTAAATTGAATGTATACCTGTGGAATCCATTTGGGTGAGACAAAACTTGTAGCCTCGACAACAGTGAGTCCGGACGAAACCAGCATTTCTATCAACTTAATCTTAACATGAGTAGGAATAACCTGCTTCTCGTTCTGCAGCCCATCCCTGGGACCGACTTCTACTATCTTGACAAACTCGGGAATCTTTCCTAATGCCAGCTGGACATGATCAAAGCAACTAAGTAGTACTAAACATGCATTCAATCACATATGGAAGAAGCTAAGAGGAAACCTTATTATTGGTTGAAGAGAAAGCCCCCGAAACTGCTCCATTATTCCTCCTCATAAGTCTTGATGCCTTGAATTGAATCAGCAACCCACTCGGCCTCCGCAAACGTTGCATTGTATGTATGTATCTTCACATCAAAATCCTCCTCGTGTTTTGGCCTCACCTACCTAGGCATTAAATGACCCACATGACACCTGTCTTTTCTTTTCTTTCCCTTTTTGCCATGTTTCTCATGGAATCGAGATTTCGTTACAGGTCGATTCCATCATATTCTCTGTTTCCTGATATGAAAATGTTCTACAATTACTCTGACTGAAAATAATGGCAAAAGTGCAAAGACCATGATTTTGAAGGATGACGGGCCATTTTCATAGTTTTGAATTGTGTGCGAGGGAAAGAAGAACCAGAACAAAAAAAGGAAGAAAGAACAAAACCGGGTCGCAATGGAGGAAAAGAAGAACAGAGAAGGAGAACGACTGAAATGGATAAGAGTTTAGGGTAGAAAAGAAACGACAACATTAGTGTGTGTACTGTGAATTTAGGTTCGATTAACTGGATAAGTTATTTTCGTCCGATTAAATTTCATTGAAGATAAATTTTATTAACAAATCCTTAAATACTAGATACGGATCTCATACTTATACACCACCTACTAGCTTTGTTGTTTTTAAAATTTTACTAGAAACACATCCCAAAACTTCCTAAACTATTCTCATTGACAATACACAACTTATTCACGAAATACTCAACTCATTTCTAAATCAGCTAGTTCAGCTTGGGGGTTTACAAAAATACAATAACAAAATGCATGAACATTCAGAACATTTCAAGAGATTGTTATTTTATATCAAAAGGACTAGCTAGTTGTGTTCAAACTTGAATACTTCATGACGACCTAGCGTGAAGAGTGATTTGCCCACCACTTCAACATTTACAATTTATATAATGTATAGAAAAATCTGATGAGTTATCTATGACATTCAATTATAAACAATTTTGTCTCAATCCAGAGTAGACTTATATATATACCTATCCAACGAGGGAGAAATTTTTTTGTCACTTTTAGGGATACGCCCACTCCATTATATCTGTTAATTAATGGGCTTGGTTGACTGAAATTAAAACAAAAACTTTAACACTTATGTCAAACCTACACCGTTCAAGATCATTAAAAATAAATCAAACATTTAGATGACTTAACGATCACCAAATTTTACAGAGGCAGACGTCCGCATCGCCCTTAAAGTGCGAACCTTGCCGATTTTCCACCTTCAGGCGTCATCACGCAGTTTCTTCTTGCCGGACGGACAATAGACCTTGATACGGAGCTTCTTCTCGCCGGCGGACTCACCGGCTAAAAATTTGCAGCCAACCTTGATTGATCTTGAAGTTTTGGGTGAGGTTTTTGCGCGCCCAGACCTTCAATCCTGATCTTCTTCTTCATGGTAACGCCGGCTGGGATGCCTCTGGTGTTCATCCGGCAAGCGCAGCCTCGTCGTTGACACCTAAAGGTGGAGAAATCGGCGATGTCCGCACTTTAAGGGCGGGACGGACGTCCGCTTCTGAATCCCTATATATATATACAGCCCTTCTCAGCTGCGGACGTCTACACCAATGGTTTTGGTGCGGATTTCCATTTTCGCACCACTTTCGATCGAATTTCCTCAACTCCACCGTCTAGTATCTAGATAATATTATGTAGATCATCTCTGCAAAATTTCAGCCAATTTGGTGATCGTTAAGGCCCTCAAAATTGGGTTTTTCTGGTATAAACATGAACCGGACAGAATTCAGTCCGTCCATTTGTTTTTCGAGTTTGAGGGCCTTAACGATTACCAAATTGGCTGAAATTTTGCAGAGATGATATACACAATATTATCTAGATACTAGACGGTGGAGATGAGGAAATTCGATCGAAAAATGGTGCAAAAATGGAAATCCGCACCAAAACCATTGGTTCGGACGTCCGCAGCTGAGAAAAATCCTACACACACACACACACACAGAGTTCCATTCTAGAGCGGAAACTTTGAGATTAAAGTGTAGTGCTCCTCATGTCGCTCACTTTTAGGTCACATTTTCATATCTCCACCGTTCAGTGTCTAGAACATAGTCTGTAGATCATTCCTGCAAAGTTTCATCCAATTTGAAGATAGTTTGAGCTTCCGTAATTGTGATTTACGCGGACGGTTCCATTTAGACAAATTTTGTTCATTTGATTCATTTAATCTAATTTGGTACCCAAATGATCTCCAAATTGGATGAAACGTTGCAGGAATGATCTACATACTATGTTCTAGACACTGAACGGTGGAGATGTGAAAATGTGACCTAAAAGTGAGCGAAATGAGGAGCACCACATTTTAATTTCAAAGCGGTGTGTGAATAAAATTTCTCTTAATAGAAATAAAAAATTATTGTCTTTCTATAAATCAGAAGTTTCCGGTTCAAGAGACATCAAATTTGACACAAATTTTGACACTATTTATTGGCCATTAGATATTAAAATATTCAGCGGTCTATATCAATTCTAAATATGATGTCAATATATAACTAATTGATGTGGCATGTGACGTGGCATTATAAAATTTCATAACAAATCAAATTAAAATAAAAGAAGGAAAATTCAAAATTTAGAATCTAGAAAACAAAATCCAATTTGCTCGATAACAAGGAAAAAAACGATAGAACCCCAAAGACGCAGAAGAACACAGACTAAAAAGAAAAAGAAAAAAAGAGGAGCAAAGAACCGATTTGTAATATAACACAGATTAAAGACGTACATTAATATAGACAATGGTTGACAAGGTTTCTGTACTAGCTTCTCATGTTAGAGTAGTATTGGTATTCATGTCAATTATGAAAACATTGCCTCTCATGTTGTTAGGACCCACCCCAGAATTCATCCTGAAATCCGAAATAAACTCAGCAGGGACCACCTTCAAAGGAGATGCTACCGAAAATTTGGCATAATCTCCCTTGAAAATGGATAACCCTTCCTAAAAACACCTGCACACACGTCATAAAATCAAACTCCAACCTTATACTCCTAGAGCCTTCGTGCTCTCCAATTTCTCAACACCTCCCAAGTTATTTACTAATCTAAAAAAAAAAAATCCCATAATCAACAATTCATAGGTTCAGAGACAAGAACAGGGATAAGCGTGGCCCGTGGATCACTATTGTACCAATACTGTCCCAACTTAACCACCTTTAAGGTGTTGAGTTTTAATCACAAAATGTCTCAGTACAATTAAGTGTGGCCATCCACTTATAAGTTGTATTTAATTTATCCATTTTCTGATGTGAGATCTTTCCTCTCCAACACTCCCCCTCACGTGCAACCAAAGTTTTTTAGGTCTGCACGTGGAATTCATTCAGTCCAATTCCCACATCGGAAATCGATAATGGTTCGGTCCAAGGCCCACTACAAGCACTTAGTATGGTATGGGTCAATCGGAATTTTTCCGATGGCAATTCGATGAACCCAAATCTGGGCTCATTATGCTGGGAGACTTTCTCCGGTTACGCTAGGAGACATAATTGAAGAGGGACCCGCTCTAATACCAACTAGAACATGGACAAACAAGACCCGTGGATCACCATTGTACCGATAATGTCCCAACTTAACCACTTTTAAGGTGTTGGGTTTTAATCACAAAACGCCTCGGTACAATTAAGTGTGATCTATCCACTTATAAGTTGTATTTTATTTATCCCTTTTCTGATATGGGATCTTTCCTCTCCAACAACAAGCCTTTTCCAGGTGCCATCTTTTCAAACAACAAGCCTTTTCCAGCTGTCATCTAAAGATACTTCAGAATACGATACACTGCATCCATATGCTCTTCACTGGGACTATGCATAAATTGACTAACCACACTCACAGCATAAGCAATATCAGGTCTAGTATGAGAAAGATAAATAAGTCTCCCTACTAGACGTTGGTACCTTCGTTTATCAGTTGGAACTTGATTTGGATAGATGGCAAGGTTGTGATTCATCTCAATTAGTGTCTCAACAGGCTTGCAGTTAAGCATTTCGGTTTCAGCTAACAAGTCAAGTACATACTTACGCTGGGATAAAGAAATCCCATTCTTTGACCTTGCAACTTCAATTCCGAGAAAATATTGTCCAAGGTCCTTCATCTCAAACTCTTTTAAAAGATACTTTTGTAGACCCTCCATCTCCTTTAGGTCATCTCTTGTAACAATCATCTCATCAACATACACAATCAGAGCGGTGATCTTACCCAGATTACACTTGGTGAACAAAGTGTGATTCGAGTTGCTTTGTCTATAACCAAATATTTTCATTGATTTGGAAAATCTTCCAAACCAAACTCTAGGAGACTGCTTCAAACCATACAGAGACTTCTTCAACTTACAAACCTTTCCGACATCGCAAGGTCTACATTTGACCCCTGAGGGCATGTCCATATACACCTCTTCTTCCAAGTTTCCATTGAGAAAAATATTATTCACATCAAACTGTCGTAGAGGCCAATCTTTAGTTGCCGCAAGTGAAATCAAGATTCGAAAAGTGTTGATCTTTGCTACAAGCGCAAACGTTTCTTCATAATCAATGTCATACCATTGGGTGTATCCATTGGCAACCAACCGTACTTTATACCTGTCAACGCTCCGATCTGCTTTCAACTTTATGGTGAATACCCAACGGCATCCAACGGTCTTCTTTCAAGCTGGTTTAGGCACAATATCCTAAGTAGAGTTTTTCTGTAATGCCTCTAATTCTTCGTTCATCGCCTGAGTCCACTTGGGATCTGTCATTGCATCATGTACAATACTAGGAATAGAAACACTGGATAATTCATTAATGACAAGAGCATGTGACCCAGCTAACCTATGGTTAGACATGTAATTAGCTATAGGATATTTAGCTTTGGCTTTGATGTCTGGTTCATATTGTTTCTTTGGAATACCCTTGGTAACCCTATGTGATTTCCTAGTTACAATATTATCTATCCCATATAATTGGTTTGAATTTAAAAGTACATGAGTAGGGACATTTGCAGTAGATTCTTGGATTGATGGTGTAGAGAAAGGGAAACTATCTGACCCAGAAGAATTTGGAATTACAGGGACGACATCTGAAGGCTCAGCAGTTAAATTGATGGGTTTGTCGTGTGGGTCCCCTTGTAAAGTCGTTGTTTTGTTTCTACCGACACCATCTGCAGCACAAGGTGTGTCAACTAGTGGCTGCACGACACGTGGCGAGTTCAGAGTGCCTTCCAGCTGTGGTCCAACACATGTGCCGCCGTCCTCCTCAAAATGCACAACACATGGCGCCTGTGTCAATGTCAGCAGCTTCTGTCTCTTTGTCCTTCTCTTGCGTCTCTTTGTTATTTGTGGTTTCTCCGACTCTAAATCTCGACTCCAATGCTACTAATTCTTCAAATTCTTCGAATTCAAATAAATTTCGGGAATTCCCTTCATATGCTCTCTCCCCGTGAAGGAAGACTCTAATACTCCCTCTGAGTAGTAAGGCTCAAATTCGCGAAAAGAAACATGAAGGGATACATGCATGGTGTCTGTAAAAGGATCATAACATCTATATCCTTTCTAAAAATTTTCATAACCCACAAAAATACACTTCCTTGCACGGGGATCAAGCTTACTTCGTTGTGGTTTTGGAATATGAACATACACTCTACATCCAAATACACGAGGCTCCAAGTTAGGTAACAAAGGAATCGAGATAAGTTTTTGAAGTTGTTGTAGAAGGTTTTGACATTCAATAACCCGAGAAGGGGTATGATTAAGGAGGTAGGCAGCACATGTCACAGCTTCTCCCTAATATTCTACAGGTACATTAATGCCAAACAAAGACACATGGACAACTTTAAGCAACTGCCGATTTTTCCTCTTTGTCAATCCATTTTGCTGAGGAGCATAAGTATTTGAAGTATGATGTTGAATTCCATGTAACTGCATAAACTCTTGCATAAGACCGTTAATATATTCTCAGCCATTGTCAGATTGGAAAACTCGAACCACTTGTTGATATTGTGTGGACACCATCTTGTGAAATTCTTTGAATCTACAATAAACATCGCTCTTGTTCTTCAATAGAGACACCCAAGTCGTACGGGCACAATCATCAATAAATGTCACAAAATACCGGGCACCAGAGAAAGAAAGAATTTCTACAGGACCCCACACGTCAGAGTGAATCTTCAAAAATGGAACATGACTTTTATTTAGGCTTGGTGAATATGAAATCCGGTGGCTCTTGCCCAGTTCACATATGTCACAATGAAAATCTGAATAGTCGACACCCGAAAATAATTGCGGTTGCAGCTTCTCAAGATAACTGAAGTTTAGATGACCTAACCTGCGGTGCCAAAGCCAAACATCTTTCTTAGTACTCTTAGCTCTATTGACCTGATTAGCTTGACCCAAAGACTGCATATGTTTCACTCCTGTCTCTCTCAGATCTAGGTAGTACAATTTCCCTTTTCTCACTCCATAACCCAAAATCCGTCGTGTCAGAATGTCCTGAAATACATAGAAAGACAGATAAAAGGTGACAATACATGATAATTCTTAAATGATTTGTCCAATTGAGAGAAGATTGTATGACAATGAAAGGACGACTAATACAGAATCAAGGGTTAATGTGTTTGATAAGACAATAGAGCCTTCTCCGGTAACCGGAGTTGGAGTACCATCAATGGTAGAAACAATATTTTGAGAGGGTTTTAATTTTTTCAAGAGGCTAGGATCATTACACATGTGATCTGATGCTCCTGTATCAATAATCCAAGACCTATTCATACATACCTTACCACTCATACCTGACTGTGCGACATTGGAGGCATTGGATGGTTGGTCTTCCTCTGTAGTTGTTATGACAGCTTTTACTTGAATCTTTCAGGGTTTTAGGGTGAAATCCCACCAATCCAGATACCCAATTGTTTCAAAGCAACGTTGCTTGCTATGACCTAGTACTCCACATAGTGGACATTTTGAGTTCGCATATGAATTTGGTTTACATGGAGATCGGCATGGTGCGATGGTATGGTAGTTGATTTTGTGTGCCATTTTGGAGGTTTGGTTTTTGAGATTCAAGGATTCAGGAATTATGATTTTGATGTATGCAACAATTTGTTTGTGGTTTGATTCGGGATTTAGGTTTGGTTTTGGGATTTGGGAATTTGTGTGTAATTTGTGGGGGTTTTTGGTACGCAGTGATTTGTGGTGTTTTGGGTGTAAATTCAAAAGATCGAACCTGACAAGCTCTAATGCCAAGTAGAAAATAATGTTCAATATGGTTTGATATGTTTCAATGTATATTCTTTTTCATATAGGAGGTTTATATAGAGATACAATTGTAGTGCTAATAGGAAAATATTTCCTACACCTATAAATAATATTTAACCTACACATATAAGGAAAATAAATATTTACAAATATTCTACACAGAGCAACTCTAATAAGGAAGAAAGGAAACAAAAATACAAATAAGCGGAAGCTATATTATGGACTATGCCTCCACTCCATGAACGCCCGACCTCAACTAAGCTAACCTGCAAGCTGGACATTTCAAATCGAATGGCCCAGGAGAGAAGCATTTGAAAAAACGTACAATTAAATAAAACTTTATGCTTTCCCAAATTTAATCTCTTTAGAAAAATCATGATGCATGCAACTAAGTAAAGCTCTTGTCCTAGAGAAAATTGACAAAAAAAGAAATACGTGACTAGCTCCGCTAGTCTCCAACACTATAAGATATTGAGTCTCTCAGGCTCTAGTATATAAGTATGTATTTACACATGTGATATCCATGTAAAATTTTTTGTGAAATTAAAAATTCATACAGGACTACTACGCATGCATCCCACGCTCTCATCACACTAGTGGTGGGGTTTAATCGCTACATCATTATGGCGGAAAAAACGGGTGTATATATGTGCTGAATACCCCCTATATGAATTCCTACATTTATATAGAGCTACGACGTTTGCATCCCACACTCATGTCACACCATAATGGCGGCTAATTGCTACACCATTATAGCGGAAAAAAACATATGGCTAACTAGCCTTTATATACATACTCTCCTCATAAGTATACATATATGTCTACCGAAAATCCCATTTTCGGTAACTCTCCAAATTAAAGAAAATTGTCAAATATAAAAGAAAGCAATATGCATACGACTCCACAGAAAACCCCATTTTCAATGACTTTCTTAAAATAATAATAAAAATTACCAATTTAAAAATGACGCCATATACTCTAATAAAAAGAAACTGTTCAACAACAATCCATTGCATGCATATAATTTAAAACAAAAGTCCACTCACAGATTAAGCCTAGCCTCACAATGCTCGGGACACTCCTCAAACGCTGCCTCCAAACATCCAAATCCTCGAATCAAACTCACGCCTGAAGATAAGCTGTAGGACAAATAAGTCAGACCGTACCGCGAACAACCATTGACTCAACGTCTATCCTAGTTTAACTAGGGTTCCTGGGTTGACCAGGATTGACTAAGTTTGACCAACTGACTTAAGGTTGACCAATTAACGGTCTTTCGACGTTTAACAACTTAACCTATAACTTAACGATTTGAGTCATTTTCACTAAACGTCCTACTAACCGTTAAACATTTAGGCGTCGCATAATAATTCACATATCACTAAGGACACCCAACCTTTACGCTTAAAAGATCGGTTTGGTAACCTTCGGTTTCGATTAATCAAACTAGTGTAATTTCAAGGACTCAAACATACGGAAAACATTAATCTGGAAAACCCACTGAATTACTAAGGGCACCCAAAAGAGTTTCCATAAATAGGAAGTTTCCAGAAAGGGAAAGTTTCCAAAGTAGAAACTTTCCTAAAATAGCAGATTTCTTGACAATAATCCAACTGACCCATTTTCAATACTACGACTTGAATTGGAAAGGATGCTTGAAAACTACCTTCTCGGCTAGGGGTGGGTATAAAAAACCTAAATCCCGGTCCCGTCCCGGTCACGTCCTGAAATTGGACAGGATGGGACGGGATCTATGTCTAAAAACACTAGGCCCGTCCTGTCCCGTCCCATAGAGAAACAACGGGACGGGACGTGGGACTGAAAAGTTGAGGCCCGTCAGGCCCGTCCCGTCCCGAGTAAAATATAGAGTACTCTCAGCCATTGATTTTTTTTAGATATTTTGATCTCAACCTTTGATTTTTTAACCCTAATACAAACTCTCTGTCACTCTTTCACTCTCTCAGCCTCTCACTCTATCACTCTCTTCAGTCTTCACTCTTCAGTCTCTTGCAGTCGCGTGAACCCAACGCTCTTTCAATCCGCTTCCTCCTCGGTCCTCACTCTCTCAGTCTCTCTTTCAAACTTCTCCACCGCTCGCTTCCTCCTCCTCAGCTTCCTCCTCGACGCCTGCTTCCTCCGCCTCCGCATCTCACCACCCGATTCCTCCTCCTCCGCTTCCTCCTCGGCGCTTGCTTCCTCCTCCACTTCCTCCTCACGAACTACAACCAACGACGAGGCAACCCCAATCTTCCTAGGACCAGCGTGACTTCTCGGAGCAGCAGCAACAAGCACCGTGCCTCCTCCTCCTCCGCCGCTTCCTCCATCAGGCAAGATTGTTCCCTCTCTCATGCTTTTAAGCTTCACAGTGCACCCAATTCTATAGCTCTACTCCTAATTTCACTGAAACTCATGAATCAAATCCATTATTTTTCTCACAGTGTTTGCTTCGGTCTAGCTCGCTGCTTGTTTTGATTGTTTTTTTATTAGGATGGTTGCGATCAAATTTAGGCATTGAGCGATGTAGTGGAAGTGAGATTTGGATACTTGATATTGAGTGTTATGGCAATCGTTAAAGAGAAATCTATCATTGGTTAGAGAAATCATCAGGCAAGATCATTAGTTTAGACGCAAATAGTTTATATGAATTAGTTATACTGTTGCAACCGGTATTGTCATCGATGATTAGAGTTAAAATTGTTTGTATTTGGAGTAGCTTGGAGCAACTTGTATTCAGATTCACTAATTGTTTTCTTTTGAACTTTATGATGTGTGAACTTAAGTACTTGTGGATTATTGATGTTACCCTAGTTTAATTCTAGTTATGAATTATGGATTCATATGATGCAATCTTTATATTATTAAGTAATATTGGGGCGGGATGGCGGGATTAGGCCTGTCCCGTCCAGGTCCCATTTAGGACGGGACTTGCGTGGGATCAAGTCTTAAAAACGTAAGGCCCGTCCCGATCCCGTCCCGTGTGCAATGTCCGGGACGGGCCGTGGGATGACCCTAATCCCGTCCCGTCCCATGCCCAGCCATATTCACGGCTCTCTGCCGGATCTGCTGTTTCGCAGGAACCATCGCCGGATTCTAGTGACTTGCCGAAAAACTGCATCGGATTTCGACGACTAGCCGAAAAATTCGCCATAGCCTACCCGTGAACTACGAATCACCAAGTTCTCGACAAATAACAACCAAAACAACAAATTAACACCTCCACAACGCAACCACAATAACCCAGAAGCTCAAGGAGACGAGATTACCTTCTATTTTTCCAAAACAACGAACCAATCGAAGAAGGAAGCTCCTCCTTGCCGAACCTCAACCTCAACCGGGCTCCTAGGCCTCCGCTTTAAACCCAGATCGATGCAGCTCCAAAGCTCTACCAAAAGGCATCTGGGCTTCGCTCGAGGTTTGCAGGTCTCATCGGAGCACGAGAAGCTCAACAAAAGAACACATTGTCAGAGCTAAGAACTCGAAACCTAGAAAAAGTACAAAAAAGGGGATTTTCAAATTACGGCTCAAATCAAAAAATTAAAGACATGGAATCGAAGAAAAAGGAAGGAGGAAAAGAACCCTACCCCTCGCTGTCGCCGTTGGAGCTCACCAAAAAATGATGAACACAATCGTGCTTTAGCCTGTTCGATCTCCCTCTATGATGGTTGTATGTCGAATCAATGGGTAGGAGGACGTAGAGGAGAGAGATACGAGTCCATTGGTGATCACCAATCGATCTACGGCGGCTGGACGACAGTGGAGAAGTGGTTGGCAGCCGAGACGGCTACGTCTCTCTCACTCTGTCTCTCAGACCCTCTCACTTCTCTTGACAGAACCCCATAAGGGATTAGGGTTTTTACCCTATATACTTGGGGCCGTATAGAAAGGAAGAAAATGAAGGGCTAAGATTAAAAATAGAAAATAGAAATAGAAATTTTAAAATACTCGAGACTTTGAAAATTCGTAAGAAATAACTTAGTGCTCTGAAGAATATTCTGAAGACACCGGTGAGCTCATGTCGACGCGTGCATCTACATCCAGGCCTTAAACCAAGAATTCGACATTTTGGGAAAAACTCAAAAATGGACTTGAATTTTAACTTATTAAGTTACCGACCACGGTTAAATTCTTCAGTAACACGTAAAAACATCTAGTAAATAGGTAAAGTTAGATACGGGCGTTACAATCACCTCGTCCTTATAAAAATTTCATTCTCTGAATTTCAAACCGCACTGGTCAATGCCATTGGTCAAGGGTCAACTTACTTTTACTCTTTGTTTCGCTCAAAAGCTCGATGGCTTGACAAGTGACATTGTCACAATTGAAACATTGGTGATCAGGTTCACCAATCTCTAGATCGACACGAGTAAAGCTTCCTCCAAAGGCTCTAAATGTTTCGCTAAACCACCAATGTTTGCACAAAGTTCACGATGCCTGCTCCAGAGCGCGAGTACCCGTAGGTCAGCATACATTTTCTCATACTGTGAAATTACCTAACACACTCGAAGAACACAATTCGATTTCAACGCCGGGCTTAAATCTTCAAACGTCATGTAACGAATTTGCAATTATGATGAGCACAAACTCGACATCAAAGCCTGCTTGTTAAGAAGCTAAAGTTCACACGACAGAGTAGTAAACCTTCATTCTCCACTCAAATCTAAATTAATTAAATTTTTTTTTTTAAATATTGATGTCAAGTCCTACTAAATTAACACAGTCAAATCATGTTGCCTGACTTAACACCGAAATTCACACAAGTAGATCACCTTCTTAAGTTGTGACAGAATTTGTACCCCCAAACCACACTACTTATTTAGGATACGGCCATATCAATAATTCTAATAGATAAAATCACATGGCCCACTCTAGCCATTTTACAAGAATTAAAAATCTTTAAACTGCACAACACACTTCTCTTCCTACCTCCAATAATAAATAGTCTGACAATAGAATTTGATCTAAGAAACATTCATGGGCAAACTCTTGTACACGCTTGACACTACAGTTTCAAACCTCAAAAGCTTCTAACCAATGTATTGACAACTACAAAATTACACTTGGATTAACTCCATTGGTCGTCAAAAGCGGTGACAACCGGAAACAAGACTTAGATTTACCACTGCCGCGATGTACATGTAAAGAACATCAAGTTACCTATCGCACGTTAAAATTAGTTTCCATACAGGACCCGCTACTACCCTTTGTGGTTCGCCAACCCACGAAAACTATGAGTTTAAGTAAAAGTCAAAACTCATGGCAAATCTCAGCTCAAGCTACAGAATAACTAACTTATAGAACTTGAGGCACAGCCCCATAACTTCGAGCTCAAAAGCTTCACAATTCTCCGACATCCGCTAGAAACTCGTTTCGAAAACGTACTAGAAACCTGAATTCAATAGTGGTTTCAACTAATCACCCTGACATCAACGGATGAACACACATCCAAACAACGATGACCTCCCAGATCATATCTGGATTAGTAAAGGATCCCTAGAAAAGACGTCGCTCAACTTATCAGTATATCTACTACCCTCTATATTAAAACTCTTAATAATCATTGACTCGAAATGCTTCTTGAGTCCACAAGGAAACTCTCACCCTTAAGGCTACGCCACAAGTCAAACACAACGTCACGCATACAATCGATTCAACATATCCACGCGACTCCCAGACTACCACATATAATTTTATGACTTCATGGTTCGTCACTTAATCGAACTCCGGTTCACTTCGGATCACCACAAGATTTATCAATGATCCATGTCTACAACACAACATACAATTTATCATTTACTTTAAAAATTCGACAAACTAACTAAATTGAAGTGTCCGCACTCCATAGTTTTAAATTCTGAGGATGCTACCCAAAACTACAGCTGGAACAATTTATATATCCTCAAACATACCACAACTAAAACTTTGATATAAATTATCGAATTAGTAATTAGGTGGGTAAACGGATTCTCACTTTGTTATGTCACGGTTAGTAGCCAATTATGAACGAAGTGATGTTAGTAAACAAACTTCGGTCACAAATTCAAGCCTTGCATTAACTAATCCATAACAACACCGCTTGAATTTACTATGGACACCCATCCACGATTTCTATACAACCTCTACGACTTTGGTTACGCCATTCCCAGAATTATTCAACAACCCTTTTCGCTTCCAACAACCACACGATTCCAAAACACTCAACAAATCTAAAGGCCAAACTTTAACATATACCATTTCCGGAGACAAACATAACGACCCCACGATTAAAATAATATAACTGACATCTCACTGCACGATTCTTAGCTTGCTGGAAGTTCAGAACATTTGGTAACACCCTTCAATTCCTATAATTCGTTTACTGTGACACATGAATAAGTATGTCACAACGCTATGACCAATGGTTATTGCAAGGAAAATAATCCTTGAGTCTTATACTTAAACGCCTTAACCGGCTTCAACTAACCTACAATATAGACAAAAGTCACCATAAACCTTACTATTCATCGACTACCATTAATTGTCTTCTCCAAAATATTCCCACTACTCTTTTAATAGAACGCTCTAAAGATAAGAACATATATGTAATTACAGCTGTAGGAACCAGAACATGTGCCGCCATAAGCAACATTATCCTAAAATGTTCCCAACTGATTTCTGTTGCGGATAAAGTAGTCGATAAATTGGCCTTCAAACATGACTTCTCCAAATTGATATTTACCCAATACTAGTCACAAATCCCACGTGACTTATTCGCTCAGGATTAAGGTCCTCAAAAACTCGTAAAGGTACATCTTGGAATTACTATTTCAACTAACTTTTACATTAACAAAACCCATAACTACTTCGAACCTTCCAACAAACACTTCTCTCCCAAAAATCACATAATTGATTCCAACATCTCCCATCAGTCTAATTTGACTCCAATCTTGCCCACTGAAAATGAAAAACTCAGAGGCATGAATCAAACATTTCACCTACTACAGATTCGCACAAGATGCTCACTAGCATCTTAATCATAGCCTAATTAATCACTAGACAAATGAAAGGAATGGTTTCAAGCTTTTGAGTTCCCAACTCTATTGACACCAAGTATGACTAAGTATATGAGTTCCCAACTCTATTGACACCAACTCTATTGGACCATCACTCTATTGACACCAAGTATGACTAAGTATATGAGGTAGTAATAAAAACAAGAAAGAATCGAACCACCTAATGCTCTGATACCAACTGTCACGAGCCACCCCGGAATTCACCCTGAAATCCGAAGTAAACCCTGCAGGGCCCACCTCCAAAAGAGATGCTACTGAAAATTCGGCAAAACCTCCCTTGAAAATAGACAACCCTTCCTAAAAACACCTGCACACACTTCATAAAATCACACTCCAACCTTATACTCCTGGAGCGTTCGTGCTCCCCAATTTCTCAACACCTCCCAAGTTATTTACTAATCTAAAAAAAAAAAATATCTCATAATCAACAATTCATAGGTTCAGATAACCTCTAAATAAGGAAAAAAAGGAAACAGAAAATACAAATAAGCGGAAGCCATATTATGGACTATGCCTCGACTTCATGTACACCCGACCTCAAATAAGCTAACCTGCAAGCTGGGCATTTAAAATCGAAGGGAACATGAGAGAAACACTTGAAAAAACGTTAGTGAACAAAAATAAATTAAAAAGGATCATATAAACAAATAAAACTTTATGCTTCCCCAAATTTAAATCCAATAGAAAAATCATGGTGCATGCAACTATGTAAAGCTCTTGTCCCAGAGAAAATGGACAAATAAAAAAATACGAGACTAGCCCTGCCAGTCTCCAACACTATTAGATATTGAGTCTCTAAGGCTCTAGTAATAAGTTATTAAATAATAGAAACTAAATTAATATTTTGGGAAAATCTGGTTCCTAGGAGAACCAAATTTAACTCCTACTAACCTTGCACTCCAAAACTATTAAATGTCTCTTCAAAAAAACAATTCTCCATACCTAGTTTAGTACTCCAAACAATCTGCCGAAACTACTTCTCAAAGTATGTACATTTTGATTTATTCAACAACATCAAAAATAACCTAGAACCTCCGAGTCTACTTTCCATTACCAAAATCTTATGCAATTAACTTGATCATAATCCTAAGTTGCACATCAATCACTTCATCACCAGAGAACAATTGCTAATCTTACAGAAACTATCTTAAGAAACAAAGCCTAGGAAAGCCAAAATCATGTAAACCATAGTATGCAATTTATGCTTTATATAAAGAACACATAGCAAATCAATCAAATTAATATATTGTATACATACAAATAAATCCATGTAATTAATATGCATTTCAAATAAACACATGTATTGACAGAAAGGAAACCATAACAGTCATAACAATCAATAGTTTAATCGACATAGAACATAAGACTTAAGCTCCGGAAATTTTTATCTATCCAAGTATAGACTTTCTTTCTTCCACAATTCCCTCCAATGAATCACTTGCTCCAAATAATCTCAATCCTCGAAAATATCTCAAAAATTTCTGTACCTATAGCATATATTGCCAACTACAGAAATCTTAGAAATTGTAAATCTCTCAACTCAGCCAAATGATTAATGTCGAGCTTAACGCACGAAAATGCATCTCATCTTCTCATACTGCATCAGATTCTAGAACCTCAAACTATCCTCAATAGGCCCAAGCATACTCCTCAAACTTCCTATAATTGACCAAAAATAAAGCCTGCTTACCACAAAATCTGGTAACATGTTCCTAGGAGATCTAATTTAACACCTAATAACCTTGGCACATGGCCAGCTAAAAAAGTTTTTCCAAACATATTAAATGTCTCATCAAAACAACAATTTTAGTACTCCAAGCGATCTACCGAAACTACTTCTCAAAGTATGTACATTTTGATCTAATCAACGACAACAACAAGGACCTAGAACCTCCGAGTCAACTATCCATTACCAAACTCTTATGCAATTAACTTGATCATAATCCTAAGTTGCACATCAATCACTTAATCACCAGAGAACAATTGCTAATCTTACTGAAACTAGCGTAAGAAACAAAGCCTAGGAAACCCAAAATCAGGTAAACAATAGTATGCAATTTATGCATTATATAAAGAAAACATAGCAAATCAATCGAATTAACATATTGTGTACACACAAATAAATCCATGTAATTATTATGCATTTCAAATAAACACACGTATTGACAGAAAGGAAATCATAAGAGTCATAACGATCAATAGTTCAATCCACATAGAACATAAGACTTAAGCTCCGGAAATTTTTATCTATCCAAATATAGACATTCTTCCTTCCACAATTCCCTCGTATTAATCACATGCGCAAAATAATCTCCATCCTCGAAAATATCTCAAAAACTTATGTACGTATAGCTATATATTA